>NW_020954553.1:9008794-9335575 GCF_900497805.2 Vombatus ursinus
AGAGAGAGAGAGAGAGAGAGAGAGAGAGGGAGAGAGGAGGGGGGGAGCTCAGTAAATAGTCTGTGCCAAGCCCTGTGCTGATCTCTAGGGATTCAAATACAAGCAAACAAGATTGCCCTCAAGGAGCTTCCATTCTAAGAGAGGGGAGGACATAAAGAGCAGCTGGAAAGGGGTGGGGGACACAGGGAGGCTGCATGGTGTGGAGAGGGCTCCCAGGCCTGTTTCCTGGCAAGACAAGGTGAAAGCTCACCAGTGTTGTGGGGGAATACGGGGGTGGGACGGGGTGCAGAAGATCAGAAGGATGTCTATAGGTAGCATGGTGTAGACATTACTGGGAAGTGCGTCCCCAAGTTTAACCTTGGTTCCCCCTGCTGCAGCTACAGTCCATGATGCTAATTCATCAGACACCCAAATGTCTAGGTTCTCCCTGGGATGAGGTAGAGATTCACTCAGCGCCTCTATAATTCTAGGCTGGCCTCGAACATTTAAGAGTAGTGCCCCCTGGAGACCAAAGCTGTGTAGGACTGGACTCTGTTTCCCTTGAGCCCCACTGCCTGCTTAGGGGAGACTTAGGATGAGGACCTCTAGGCTGCTGTGGGCAATCAGGCAAGATCACAACAACTCCCTGCCCTCCCCTCCCTCCTCCTCCCCCTTGGTCCAGCCCTCTCTCTACCAACTTGGCAAATTTAATCTGGACCTAGCTGATGCAAAAATTACAGATAACCCAAGAAACAGTTGCTGATTCCAGCTGATTCTGTTTTGGTTTGCATATATAATTTCTCTGGATCCCATTTTACTTCCTTGCTTTATTTGTCCTGGACTGCTATGAAAATGAGTCTGAGGGGCAGCTAGGTGGCGCAGTGGATAGAGCTCTGGCCTTGTAGTCAGGAGTTCAAATCCGACCTCAGACACTTGACACTAGCTGGGTGAACTTGAACAAGTCACTTAATCCTGATTGCCTTACCAAAAAGAAAAAAACAAAACAAAACAAAACAGTATGGGTTGCCCAAGTGAATGTTGAATGGAAGCTGGGACAGGAGCCTTGATGCAGTAGGGTCGTGGGGGCAGGGGGAGAAAAGCAAGCCAGGGTTCCCCACAAACCACATGTCTGAGGGCCAGCTCTGTTATATTTCACCCTCTCCCTCCCCCACCCCACCCCCATGATTCTCTGGTATCTTTAAGGGGGAAATGAGGGGATCTCTCTTCTCTGCCATTGGGTGAAATCCCCCAGATTTAGGAGTCCAAACACTCCAGTTCCATTTAAGTATTTACTTCCCATAGTCAGACTGACCACAGTCAGATCAACTTGTACAAAGAAATACTTCCTTCAAAGACACAGTCTTTGTGTCTTTGAAGAGCAAGTATACAAACGTATACTTTTGTATACAAAAGTATATAAAAGTATACAAACACTCCGCTCCCCCACCCCAGGCACACAATCCCCTCCGTAGAGCCTTAGTCTCTGAGGAAGGGAGGGAGATTAGGCTCAAAGCTTAATTTGGTTCCTGTATAACGTTAGTCCCAACACATTCAAATCCAAAGCCTCCAGCATCTTTCTGCATCATGGCTCCTCAGCACTTAGCCCAGGGCCTGGCACGTAGCAGGCTCTTCATACGTGTTGACTGGCTGACTACTGGCCTGGTTACAACATCCAGCCCATAATCCTGGGCTCCAGTATCCCCTTGCCTTGAGCTCCAGTTAGGGATTCACTCCCTGTACGTAGAAACTCAAAGGACAAATGAAACAGACAAAAGCCCCAAGCCCATTTCTTGGGGCTACGTGACCTAAGAGGAAGGGGAGGTGGCCCTTTCCCCTTCTTAGTATGTGGCATCACCTGATGTGAGTGAATGGGTCCTTCCCTGCCCCTGGCCTTGAGGGAAGAAGAGAGAGACTGCACCAGTCAGCTAGTCAATGGAAAGAGGCTACTGCCAGCCCATTTGGTAGGCCAACACATGCTGTCCAAGCGTGCCAGGTCTTCTGCTTCCCAGGATCCACTCCCAAGCATCTCCCATGTGGGAGACACCATTTCCGGTGGCCTAGGCATGCACCAAACCATGTTACACATGGACAGTCCACCAACTGAATAATTTAATTCACTCTAACTTGAGAAGTTTCCCAGCCTCTTCCCCTTGGGCTATCTGTTATATGGATTTTTCTGTCATTGGAAGGACGAATGTAAGGACTATCTTCCCTTAATATAGAAAATTGAGAACTGAACCCAGTTCCCTTCGTGGCTGTGGCCAGCAGAATGTACCTCACTTCTCTCTTTCTTGGTGCCCAGGGGATGTTCATATTGCAATGATGGACCGGAGTGGTCAGCTCGAGGTGGAAGTGATTGAGGCCCGAGGCCTTACCCCCAAACTGGGCTCTAAGTCCCTCCCAGGTAAAGCCTTCATAGAGTGAAGTGGGAATCAAGTCCTGGGGGCTGGGCTGGAGGGCGGACAGGCCAGCTCCAAGTCTCTGAGATGGCCCAAGCATGAGTTGTGGGTCACACCCCAACCTGGAAGATTTGGAATTTGAATACCTGGGTCCAAGTCCTGGTTCCTCGACTTGCCAGCTGTGTGATCTTGGTCCTCAGTTTCCTTCTCTGTAAATGAGGAGGTAGGATGAGGCATGAGATCGCTAAGGTCCTACTTATTAGCCTGAGGCTGATGGGGAATTATGAAAGAGTAAGGAGACTGGCATCCTAAGAGGCTGAGGGATTGTGGGCATTCCTCCCACACAAAGCCTAATGCCCATCATTCAACTTTGCTCGGGAGGGATGGAGTGGGGCTGTCTACTCCTCCTCACCTAATTGTAGAGACTACGTTTTAGCAAAGACTGGAGGGCATCTGAGAGGTTGCCCAGGACGGGCAAAACTGTGCCAATAGAGGGTCAGTGGAAGGAACGAGGGAGTGTCTAGAAAAGGACAGAGTGGTTGCAAAGAGCCAATAAATCTTCACCAAGGAAAAGTGATTTCTGAGTCATCTCCTGTTCTTTCTGATAAGTTTTCTAGGCTGGTAGATAAGGAGTTAGTGTAACTTCCCTGGACAAGGCTTGGGGCCCAGGGGTATGGCTAGACTCTGCTACATACACTAAGTAGATTAAGAGCTGATTGACTAGACTACAGAAGAGTAGTCATTAATGATTGATCGGCAGCTTGGAAGAAGGTCTAAAAAAATAAAACTTAATAAGGATTATGGGAAAATCTTACACTTGAGTTCAAAACAATCAACTTCCTAAGTACAGACTAGATACAACTACCTTTTTTTTTGGCCTGAAAAAAGATCTGAGGGTTTCAGTGGACTGCAAGCTCATTATGAGTAGTATCAGTAGTATGAGATGGCAGCCAAAAGTAAGAATGCAATCTTGGGCTGCATTAAGAAAGTTGTTCAGAGTCTAGACTAAGAGAGTTGTCCAGAGTCTAAGATCATAGCAGGGACAGTTCTGCTACACAATAGAGTGTCAGATCACATCTAGAGTAGTGGGTTCTGGGCGCCATATTTTAAGGACACTGATGAGGTGGAGAGTGTCCAGAGTAAGGAACCTGGATGGAAAAGACCTTGATATTTTGCCACTGGTTGGATGAACTGGGGGTAGTTAGCCTTGGGAAGAGAAGGGAACATGACCGCTGACTTTAAGTATTCAGAGGGCTCTTCGGAAGAGGGATTAAGCTTGTTCTATCATGCCCCAGAGGACAGAGTAGAAGTTTCATGGAGGCAGATTTCAGATGGATGGAAGGAAATTCTCCCTGACAGAGCTATTCCAAAGTTCTTTGGGACTGGTGGTCTTCAAGCAGAGACTGGAGAACCACCGGTCAGGTTTGGGCTACTCAGAGATGGTGGAGATGGAGACCCTCTAGGGGTGACATCCTGGGCCGCCCTGCACCGTGCCTTCCATAGCTGACATGCCACCCTCTCCTTCCTCCAGCCACCTACATCAAAGTTTACCTGCTCGAGAACGGAGCCTGTTTGGCCAAGAAGAAGACGAGAATGGCTAAGAAGACATGTGATCCCCTGTACCATCAGGCCCTGCTATTTGATGAGGGTCCCCAGGGAAAGGTGTTGCAGGTGAGTTTCCTTGGGGCAGAGGGTTCTGGGTAAAGCCAGGGCTTCAGTGGGGAGGCCCTAAGCTTTCCTGTCTGGGGGCAGGGATGGCTGGAGTACCGCTGAGCAATGGAAGGCAGGTGGGGAATTGGTGGGAATGTTTTCTTGTTACCGCCTTCCTGCTGGCAAGGACTCAGGAAAGAGAAGTTGGTGATGGTATGTGGCAGAAGCGGGGATGGGGGTTGGAAATAGGCAATGGGCAGCCTTGATTCTAACAATTAGAACTAACCCCAAATGGAGTGGGGGTCTCCAAGCAAAGGCTGGCTGACCTCTTATTGTAGAGGGGACTTGTTCTGATATAAGTTGGATGAGATAGCTTCTGAGGCCCCATCCAGCTCGAAGGTTCTAGGCTCCCATGAATTATAAACCCATAGATCCTTAGGACACAAGGGCCAACCCCCCAGTGACTTAATAAATGTGTGTTGAATTCATGGGATTCTAGGATTTTGAGCTGGAAGTGACCTAAAAGATCATCTAGTTAAACTTTTTCATTTTACAGATAAGGAAACTGAGGCCTATTGATTTGTCCAGGGTCGCATAGGTGGCCACACGGAATTGAACTGAATTGAATTGAATTGAGCTGACTGAGCTAAATTGAACTGAGAGCAGTTAGGTGATGTAGTGGCCTGGAGTCAGGAAAACCCGAGTTCAAATCTGACCTCAGACATACCTACTACCTGAGTGACCCTGGGCAAGTCACTTAACCCTATCTGCCTCAGTTTCCTCAACTGTAAAATGAGCAGGAGAAGGAAATGGCAAACCACTCCAGTATCTTTGCCAAGAAAACCCCATATGGGGTCACAAAGATTCAGACATGACTGAAAAAATGTTATAGCTATAAACTTAAGAACTCTGTAAGGCATAAGAATTGACCTCCACAAAGGGAAACGGGCCAGTGGGTGAGGGTCAGCTGCCCTGAGCTTGAGGCTGCTGGGCAGGCCAAAGGGCATGAAGCCGAGTGCAGGGTCTGCTGGGGACAGACAGGAAAAAAACGCGCTTTTTTTTTAGTCAGGGGCCCCAGAGGCAGAGAAAAGAGCTAAGACAAGGAGGCAGGCTGTGCAAAGGACTGGGAATGCCAATCCTCAGGCTCAGGGAATCGTTGAACCTGAACCGTGAGGGGATCTTGTGTGGGCAGCCAAGTTATTTTGTCCTTGTATCTGTTGGGAGTTCCTGGTATTTCCCTTGGTGGGAGGATGGGGACTTAGCTGGCAAGTGGTCCAGATGTCTGGGACAGCATGGGAAGCTTTCTGCCCAGCTCCGTGGCCAGAGCCGGGTGAATGAATGAGCGCTAACCAGAGCATCCCAGGGGTGCTGTTCTATCATCTTCCAGTCGTGTCAGACTCTCTGGGTCATCACTTGGGGTTTTCTTGGCCGAGCTACTGCAGTGGCTTGTCACTTCCTTCTCCAGCTCATTTCACAGACGAGGAAACTGAGGCAAACAGGGTTAGGTGACATGCCCAGGGTCACACAGCTAGCACGTGTCTGAGGCCGGATATGAACTAGGAAGAGGAGTCCTGCCGACTCCAGAGCCCAGCGCTAACTGCCCCACAACAGGCAGAGTCACATTTTATAGATGAAGAAGCTGAGGTTCAGGAGCAGGATTTGAATTAGGTCTGAAAGTTCAGGCACCATCCAGCATGGGACTCCACAGATTTTTCATTTGTTAATTAATTGCATCCTCTGAAGTAGATTTGACTTGACTTAATAATAATAATAATAGGAATAGTAGTAGTAATTAGTAGCTCTCGTTTCCATAGCGCCTTAAAGCTTACAAAGTGATTCACTAATTGTTTATACTTTGTCCTCTCTATTAAAATGTAAGCGCCTTGGGGGCAGCCAGGTGGCAGCTCCCTTTTTGGAGTCGGGAGGACTTGAGTTCAAATCCAACCTCAGACACTTGACACTTACTAGCTGTGTGACCCTGGGCAAGTCACTTAACCTCAATTGCCAAAAATAAAAAAGTAAGTGCCTTCAGGACAGGGACTATCTTTTGCCTTTCTTTGTATCCCCAGCTCCATAGTAGAGTACTGAGCCTGGCTTGTGGTAGGCACTTAATGACCTCGGTAAGATCTTGTAAGCAGACTGTTCCCACTATATGCATGAGGAAACTGAAGTTCAGAGAAATAAAGAACTTTATCCAGCGGATGGATTTGAGCGCTTTGCTAACACAGCCCAGAATCAGGATTCCAACTCCAAAACCAGAGGCTAACTCCTTTCCACTCTGCTATCTGTTTTACCTTCTATATACATCCTAGATTCGTACCTGGATCTAGGGAGGAGCTGGGGAGGGAAGGATGGAGAGAGGGACAAAGGCATTGAGGGCTAATTGCAGAAACTGGCCGCGGAGGGAGAAGGAGGAGGAGGGGAAGGACGGGAAGGACGGGATCGGCTGATTTCCCAGGCAGGTCACGGTTCACTGACTCCAGCTAGGGGTTAGAGATCAAGGGAAGTTTAAGAATCAGTGAAGAAGAAAGCCCTGGGGCTGAAGACCAAGGTCCCCCAAATGGGTTTCAAGAATGATCTGAGGCCCTGGGAAGCTGACACGGTTCAGTGAGACCCAAAGCCTGGGGCTAGATCCTTTAAATGGACCCGAGTGACTCTGTCACTGCCAGGGTTCCAAGAACTCAGTTCAACGCCCAGATGGGAGGCTAAGGAGAGGAGCCGGCAATGAGATGGAGACAGATTCAGGGATAAGTCCAGGATACGGTGTCCCAAGATGGGCTGTATCACTCTGGGCTGTGAGTTTCCCCATCACACATGGGACCTGTCAGAAACATGTGGGTCGGAAAGTGGACCAGTTATGATCCCAAGTCCCCTACTTACAGCCCATGTGTGACTTCAGTTTCCTCATCTGCAAAATGAGAGGGTTGGGGTTCTTAACCTTTTATGAAGCCTATGAACCCCTTCTTAGAATAATGTTTTTAAATCCATAAAATAAAATCCATAGAATCACACAAGCAGCCAATTATATTTGAAATTTAGTTATCAAAAAAAATTAAAACCAAATTCATGGACCCCCAAGTTAAGAACTAGGTGTTCTCTAAGGCCCTTCTCGGATCTAAATCCTGGGATCCTATCCATTAGCCAATCCATAAGTACCTACTATGTGCCAGGTATCGGGTATACAAAGACAAAAACATACAATAATTCAGGTGAGAGGTAATGAGGGCATGGACTGGGGTGGTGGTTATATCCATGGAGAAAAAAGGATCAAGCTGAAGAGATAGAGTAGAGACAGTATCAATAAGATTCGTTTGTCCATAAGCATTTATTAAATGCTTGCTTTGCAACAGGCAAATGGACAGAGCCCTGAGCTTGGAATCAAGAAGACTCATCTTCCTGAGTTCCAATCAGACCTCAGACACTAGCTGTGTGACCCTGGGCAAGTCACTTCACCCTGTTTGCCTCTGTTTCCTCCTCTGTAAAAAGAGCTGCAGAAGGAAATGGTAAATTACTTTAGTATCCAGTATAAAAGAGTCAGGAACAACTGAAAATGAACAAGCAAATGCCCCAGGCACTGTGCAAAGGGTGAGGTTTGCAAAGAAAGACAAAAACAGTCCCTGCTCTCAAGGGGCTCTCACATTTTAACAGGGGAAACAACATGAAAACAACTAGGTACAGATGAGATATGGGGAAGTAACATGGTAAAATCTTCACTTTAGAAAAACTATTTTGGCAATTGAGTGGAAGATGGATTGGAGTGGCAAGAGAAATAATTAAAAATCCATTGAACAGGCTAAGCAAGAGATAATGATGTTAGCCATGTCAGTGGAAAAATGGAGAGACAGAGACAAGAGGCGTCATGGCGGTAGAAAGGACAAAATTTGGTTTGTTTGTTTTTTGTTGTTTTTTGGGGGAAGGCAATCAGGGTTAAGTGACTTGCCCAAGGTCACACAGACAAGCGTCAAGTGTCTGAGGTCCTCCTGACTCCAGGGTCCATGCTTTATCCACTTCACCACCTAGCTGCCCCCAAGGGACAAGAGACAGAGAGAGAGAGAGACAGAGAGAGAGAGAGAGAGAGAGAGAGAGAGAGACAGAGAGAGAGAGAGACAGAGACAGAGACAGAGAGAGAGAGAAGAGAATAATTAGGGATAACACAAAAGCTGCATACCTGGAGGACAGAAAGAATGGCAATGCATGCCTTAATAGGAATAAGAAAGTTTATAAGAGAAGGAGGTTTGGGCCAGCATAATGACTTCCATTTTGGACAGGTTGGCTTTGAGATGTCTATGGGACATCCACTGTGACATGTCCAAGATGCAACTGCTCATGGAGGTCTTTGGTCCTAATGGGACTAGTCTTGTAATTCTGGCTCAAGAGAGAAGTCAGGACTAGATGTTTAGATCTGGGTATCATCAGCATAAAGATGGCAATTGACTAATGGGAGCTGATGAAATCACCAAACGAGACAGTTATTGTTCATCCTTCGTTTTTGTTTTCCAAGAGAACCAGAGATATGAAGGGGTTATGTCTCGGCTTGAGCATGAATTGGATCTGAGTGAGGCAGAGTTGCATAGCTGTCAGCCCCCTCTCTCTTCCAGAGTCAGCAAAGTTCAGTGACAGGACAAAAGTCGAGATGTCCAGCTATGGCTCAGGATGCAGAAAGTAAGCCAGTATAGAGATGAAAAAAGGAAAAAACCCAGGATAGAGCCAAGAGGGAAGGATAGCTGGAGATCCAGCAGAGGGAGGCTGAGAAGGGGCATTCATACAGATAGAAAAAGAACCAAGAAAGAGCCAAGCAACAAAAACTCAGAAGGGAGAGAGTATCAAGGAGAAGGTGATCAGTAGCGTCAAACCCTGCAGGGAGGTCGAGAAAGATGAGGACTGAGAAGAAGCCATTGGATTTGACAATAAAGAGGTCAGTGGTCACTTTGGAGAGAGCAGTTTCAGGTGAACGCTGAGGCTGGAAGCCGGATGGTGAAGGGCTAAGAAACGAGCGCAAGAACAGAAAATGCAGGCAGCAAGTAGAGTTGGCCCTTGCGAAGAGTTTGGCTGAGACAGGGAGAAGGAGGGAGATGGGACGGCAGCTCGGGAGGATGGTCAGGCCGATCTAGTTAAGGCTTTTGAAGAATAGGGGAGAGCTGGGTGTATTCGTAAGCCTTTGGAAAAGGAAGCCGACCATTTCCAATGAAAAAGACGGGGATAGCTCAACTCTCAGCTCCCTCCTCCTTCCTTCCTGGTACAGGTGATTGTCTGGGGAGACTATGGGCGCATGGACCACAAGTGCTTCATGGGAATGGCCCAGATTGTGCTGGAGGAGCTGGACTTGAGCAGCGTGGTGACTGGCTGGTACAAACTCTTCCCCACATCTTCTGTGGCCGACCCCACCTTGGGGCCCCTCACCCGGCGTCTCTCCCAATCTTCCCTCGAGAGCTCGACCAGCCCCTCCTGCTCCTAGGAGGCTGGGGACCCGGACCTCAGGAAGGCGAGGTCGGCGATGGCAGGCCGGGATGGGCGTGTGTGGGGGGATGTGGGTCAGCCACCTCGCCCTCCCCCGGGTGGCTCACTGTACATAGCATCTCACCATCTCTTCCTAGAACAACTTCCTCACGCTCTATTGGCCCACAGATTGGGGCCATCTCAGCAGGCAGGAGAAGACTCCTCTGTGTCTTTGTGTGTGTGTGTGTGTGTGTGTGTGTGTGTGTGTGCGCGCGTGCGTATGTACAGTTCTGAGTATATATGTGTGTGTACACAACCCATGTACATGTACACATATGTGTGTACATGTTTCAGTATACCTGTATGTATACACGTGTCTATTTTTACATTTATATGTATGCACGTGTATTCAGTCCATGTACATATATGTATGTATACGTCCAGACTTAAAGAAACTGGGGCCATCTCATGCATATCCAGGCCCGGTGAACACAACGGTCCAGTCCCCCACGTCATCGTGTCTCTTGGCTGAGGGGCCAGAGTCATGTTTGTGTTGTCTTTCCTGAGGGTCTCTGAGGAGGGTGACCATTCTGCCATCCGTCTGTCCAGCTGCCTGACTCCGCTGCTTGTCATGTGAGCATCCTCAGTTTCCCTTCCACTGTGCTGTTTTCCCACCCACTTTTCCTTCTAGGAAAAGATTTGACCAAACAAACCCTCTTCAGCACTGTTGGCCCACCCCTCCCTTTTGGGGAATGTAGCGCCCAATGTAGCCTGCCGCAGGCAGACCTCACCCTTGCTGCAGCCCTGCTGGGGGAGTTCTCCCCGACCCAGGAGCCTCTGCCCACTGGTGGCAACCTCCCTCTTTCAGCATCTTTCCTCAGCACTGGCACCTCATTCAATGCATCTTGTAGCATGTAGCACGTGCAATGGGCAAGGCTCCTAAGGGAAGAAGAAGGGGCTTGGAGTGCTTAGGAAGCTAAGACCTCTTGTGCCTACCCGGATGGTCCTGGATTCATCATTCGCCCTCCTTGCATGTGAAGCATTTTCCATTCCCGAGCAGCTGCCAGGAGATGCCAAGTGTCTCTCATGGCTGTGTCCTCCTGGGAGCAGAACAGCAATCGACCCCCCATCAAGCTCTCTGATTTCCCCTCTCTTGACTCAGGAGGAGACTGTCCACATGGGCCCCTGGCTGGTGGTCGGAGAACAGCTTCTCCAAGAATGACTTTGAGCCCATCAGAAGAGTGATGTCCTGCTGCCAGCCTTGAGCTGTACCTTGGAAGGACACCCCCCACCCCCCACCATGGTAGTGGAGGGGGGATAATTCCTGAAGAAAACCCTTTACCTCACCAAGGCTCTGTGGGTGACTCGGGTCACTGCTGACATCAGACTCTGGGTTTGGAGGTGTTTCCACCAAAGATCAAGCAAAGCCCAAGGGCCCCCCCCATCTACTCAGTTCCCTGGCACTAGGCCCCTCATCTTTTGTGCCTGAGTGTCCCCAGCACCTCTTGTCTCTGAGGCTCTCCTCAGGGAAGGAGGTCCTCTACCCTTCTCCCAGGAGTGAAGCAACTCAGTCCTCACCCTGGACCCCTGGGACTACCCAGACCACCAATTCTTTACCAAGCAATATGTGTCGCTCCCCAAGTCCTTGCCTCTTTTGACCCTCTGCCACTCCCTAATGGATTCTGGCCAGAGCTGGCCCGGGAGGATGTGCACCATGTGAATGCAGGGGAAATCAGGCTAGCTCTGAGCAAAGGGTCTATCCTTCTGTTGGGGTCAAAGCTATGTTTCCATCATGGGACCTCTGAAAAGCCCTTGTACCCTTTGGATGCCACCCAGCCACAGGCACCTTGCTCTGGTTCGGAATAGGTGACATACTTGAAGGCCGTATCTGTCAGCCTTGCTTGGGATGTAGGAACAGTAGGATCACTATTGAGCAGTCTTCTGCCTCCCGGGTCCAGTCTTGGAAATGTTTTCTCTTTGGCCACCAGGACCTTCTCATTCTCTCGAGAAATCCTTGTGAGGCTTTCTCTGGGCTGGAGGCTGAGCGTATATCTGAGTTTTAGACTATAAGGCAGAGCCAGGGAGGTGTTCTCAGCACCAAGACTGAGCTCTCGGGGCAGCAGGAGCGGGTCACCTTCCTTTCAGTCTGTAGCTTTGAGGCTCTGTTCCAGGAAGTCCCCCTTTCCTGCCTCAGGAGGACAAGGCGCCTCTTTCTTCATCAGCAGATGAAGGGGAAATGTTCCTCAGGCAAATGGAGTTGGAGACAGTGAGAGGAACTGAGAGTAGCCAGAGGAAGGGTTCTGGCTGGATGCTTCGGGCCAAACTTGTCCCAAGGCAGTGTGGGAGGGCAATCAGAGGTACCTCCTCAGGGAATCATCTTCCCTTGGCCTGGATTGGCCCAAGAATCACTAGGAGCAATTGATGCCTGTGTCACCTAGACTCTGGCTGGATGTCCTGACAGTGTGAGTGTGTGTGTGTGTGTGTGTGTGTGTGTGTGCGCGCGTGCGTGTGCACACGCATGTGCAGTGTATACCTACCTGCAGGTGACAAGGGTAAAGAAAATAAGGATTGCTCCAGACAATCCTGGAGCTTTCCCAGTCAGCCTGAAAAATGGGAGGCAGTAAGGACAAAACCGTCCATACCCTGTCTTCTTCCCAACTCAGCAGGAAGGGATCTCCCCCTCTCACCTGAGAGATTCACTGTTCCCAGAGCTGGGGAAGGGGTTGGGATGGTGGCTTTTTGTCCCACGTCAAAGATCAAGGGTCCTCTTGTCACATTATCATCCCAGATCTGGTCAATAATAGATGGTACAGTAAATGGATATTTTTTTCTCAGAGACAAAAATACAATCTGTCCCAGGTTCTCATGATCCCTTCTGGGTTGTCTCAAAGACCTGTGATCATTTTGGGGTGACGTAGCCACAGCCAGTGGTGGTGATACCCGCTGGTGACCTTGGTGGTCTTTGGGTGCGCCCGGCTTGGTCATCTTCAGAGGTCACCCCTCAGGAGGTACTGGCTAAGGTTAGTGTCAACCTGGGTATGGATAGAGGGAGGTCTACATTTGACGATGTTGACCATCTGGAACCCAAGAGGACAGTGACCAAGATGGAGGGGAGGTACAAAATTATATGTTAGAGGACTGACAAAAGGAACTAGAGTAATTTAGTTTGGAGAAGACTTGGGGGAAGGGGGTCAACCTATATACTGCTCGACCCCGGAGGGCAGAGCTAGAAGCAGTGAGAACAAATTACAGGGAGGCAGGTTTCAGTGTGAGAGGGATAGAGGTTATATCCAAGTCTTCTTGGCTTTAAAGTCAGCTCCTCTAACCACTACACCATGCTGCTTCTCTCCTAGAAATCAGAGTTGCTTCCCTTTGGAATGGACTTCCGTAGAAGGTGGTGAGTTCCATGTCATTGGAGACCATGTGATCTATAACTGGAAAGGACCTTAGAGATCATCTGCTTATAAAATGAAGTCTGGGTCACCAGTTAGAGATGCTATATAGAGCTCTCTGCACCAGGTGGCTTCAGAGGTTCCCTCCAGCTTGGTGGGGGCTGGGAGGAGGGGGGAGTGAGCAGGGAGTGTGATCACCCCCAGAGCTGAGACTTCTAGGACAGTGTGGACACGAGCTAGGGCCCTCTTGAAGCCTAATGTGTTCACAGTCAGAGCCGTTATTCACAAAGGCTGGCACTGGGTGGCCTGTGGTGGCACTCACTCCAGCCAGGATGCCAGGCTGGCCCTTACCTGACCATGTCAATCTTCCATTTCTTAGTGCCTGGATCGAAGGCCCCATGGGAGGTGGCTATACCTTCCCACCTATCAGTCCTTCCCTGAGGAAAGGGATAGGCAACAATTCCTTCTTGGAAACCCATTCACACCAAACATCGCCCAGTGTAACTTGTTCTGTGTGAGAACACTGTCATTCCACACCTTTGTGTAACTGTGTGCATACCTGTGTGATGTGTAGATAGACTGCCTATAAAGGCATCTGTTGCTTGTGGATGTTTGTAGCATCCGTGCAGGGGTTCTAAACTTTGTAGCATATATCAATCAGGGAGGTCTCCTTGGCCTTCCCACCTGTGAGGGGCACAGAGTCACCCCAGACCTCGTGTCTGCTACCTAGGGGTCAGACTTCAATTTGCTTGGCTTCAGCCTGGGGCAGACCTAACGGTTTTCCTCTTGTAGTCATAAGGAAGTTGTACCCTTCTGACATGGGATGGAAAGTAGGCAAAATCGCTTCACTGCCTCTGCCCCTTTCTCTTGATAATTTACCCCAGTGCTATGGGCACATGAGCTGGTCAGCCAAATGGCATCACAGGCCAAGAGAAGGGAGCTAGTCCCAGGGTCTACACATGGACACGGCTTGGTCTAGACTTCCATTCCTTTGTTCAGCCAGAGTCCAGGACCGGAAGGAGGAAGGAACACTGTTGCAAAGTCTGGGGACAGACAAGTGCCTAGGGGGTGCTCCCTTTAGCCTGCAAGGCAGTAAATGGGGTTGGATAACTGTGAGGTCCAATATGGCTATGACCAGAGGCGGGCTTCTCACGAGGGTGGCCAGCAGAAGCTTGACCTGGTTAGCTAAGTTGCTCGAGGCAGCAAACTCCCATAAAAACTCAAGACCCCATTCTGATTTTCCAGGCTCCCATGAGTATTTGTTAGGGGTCGCTATAAAAATGTCAGATGACTGTCTTAGGGAGGACCTTGGAGGAGGGAGAAGAAAACCCCCTTCTGAAGGAAAGCAGGCTTCCCTTGGAGTAAATCTACAAAAGAACCATAGCTGGAAAAGGACAGGAGGGCAGATCCCCCTTGGAACTCTGGTCGAGACCATTTCCAAGACCCTTACCCCTCCCCTTCCCACCCCCCCATTTCAACTTGGAGAATATCATGTACTCATCATCTCCTGGCATCTGGCCCACATCCTGGGGAATGCTGGCATTTCTCAGGAACGAGGCCTGGAAACTGGGTCCTCCATGGAATGGAAACCCACTCAGCTCATTCATCCTGGACTCACTTGGACTGATCAACTTGACTGCTGCTCCAGGGAAATTCCAGCAAGCAAATCTTTGTGCTTGCTATCCAGAGGAAGTAGATGCAATGTTTTGAAGGCACCACATGCTTCCAAGCAGATTCCTCTGGAAATGAGATGTAGCACAACCCTACCGGAGAAGCAATGCTGGCAACCCTGTCACACAGCTGGGGTCCTCTCCACTTCACCACTCACTTTTCCAGTGATTGGCAGGACCCACTGGCCCACTCCCACCAAGGCTCTGCTTATCAGGATACCTCACATTTTTATAAGCAAAGATGGCGGCATGGCTTAAGCTGTGCTGTTTCATTGTGTCCGTCATCCTGTCTGTGTCTAGCATACAGGGAGGGAAAGAGAGGGCACGCCTAGGGAAGGAAGCCACCAGCACCTGAACATCAGTGTGGATTCCTAGTGGCTATCAATGGGCCAGCATTGGGCAAGAGAGCTCAGCGGGCATCCCAGGCTTTTGAGGAAGATGATGAAGATGTGGGAAGTTTTTGTAGTGTTGTCTAAGGCCTGGGACAAGGAAGTATGTCCCTAGCTCTCTTCTTGCCACCTCCCTTCAGTTTATCTACCTTGGTACATATGGAAGGAGACACTGCTATGTGCCTCAGCAATGTTCCTTAGTCTGAAAGAAGATGGAAATATCCATTGACGTTGGCCTCTGTTGCTCTCTGCAACACCCCTTCCCCTTCATTCCTATATGTTTCCATTTCACAGAGAATGGAAAAAGAAAAAAAAAAAAAGTTTTTTCTGCAGAGAAGAATCACGTGCTGCATCTGAAAATACGTCTGTGATGTTCTGTAATGACTTCTCCAGTTCCCGCAGGGGGTTCTTTCTGAGGCCTAGATGCTGACTGAAAGGCCCAGGTCCTGCTGGGAAAGGGTTGCTCTGTCAGAGAGACAGAAAGTCTCAGAGTGATGTTTGCGATGCCAAAGAGAGCACCATGGCTCCCTCTGGAGAGAGCTGCTCTTGTTGAATCGCCCTGATGCCTCGCGAACGTGAGCACTTTTGATGCTGGTGGCCTTGTTTTCTTTAAAAGGGCTTAATCTTTCTGTGTAGCAAAATCTGTCCCCTCCTCATCATGTCCCCCCTCCTCACCCCGGCTCCTCCCTTCACACTGCCACAGACATCAGGGAAACTCGGGAGTTCAGCTCCAATACCCCCAGAAGACCTCCAAGTTGGTGCCGGAGGCATGACCTACCCACTCCTCATCCCTGGAAAAAAAAAGTGAGTATATCACCATCTGGAAGTTTCTAAGCTGGAATTTAAAATGATGTTAGCAGGCGGTGCTGACAGGTAAAGCACTGAGGCAAGGCGAGTTGATCACTCGGAGGAGCTGAACAGCAGCCTGTCCATGTAGGGGTCCTGAGAAGCAACTGGTTACAAGCCAGAGATTAGAGGAGGCATCAGGGTGTACCAGAACCCCGGACCAAGCATCAGGAGGCAAGGGTTCAAAGTTCTCCCACTGACTCTGTGTGTGTGTGACTTTATGTTTCTGCCTTTCTCTAGACATCAGTTTCCTTGTCTGTCAAACTGGGTGGGGATGAATTACATGATTGTTAAAGGGCTCTTCCAGTGAAGACTAGAAGATCTCTAAGGGTCCCTTCCAGCTCAATTAGAAAAATGAGGTATGAAGATGGTGTCCCCCACCCAGGATCAGGAGCTGTCCAGCCAGACCCCAGGTTACCCATCTTCTGGAGAGATCAGCTAGTAACGCCAGTGCCCACCTGCCGCTTTTGATGAGAAAACCAAAAATTTTCACTGAACTTTATGCCCCTCCTTTTAAAGAACTCTATTTTATCTCCTTCCCTTTCTTTTCCTACCAGGATGACAAAGGGTATCTTCAAAAACCATCCCAGTCCTGCAGAAAATTCTCAAGTCTCAAGGTGCTAACGAGTCCTAATCTTCCCCTGCCACTGTTTAAACCCCTCCTGGGGTTTAGTGACCATCCTGGTGCTGGTCTCCCTTGTGATTCCTGCTTTCCTGGAACTCTCCATGAAAATGCTAAAATTACAGACACCTTGGGGGTGGGGGAGGGGGAAGAGGAGATCAGCCCTCGCCAATCACCTCAACAAAGTTTGGGATTTTTTTTGTTTTGTTTTGTTTTTGTTAAAACCATTTCTCCTCTGCCAAGACACTGTCTCCCCCCAGCACCAACAAATTAGCATTTTCCAAACCAGGTTGTGTAGAACCGGGATGTTCAATGGGATGTGAAGGGGGCACCCTGGAGATGATCGTACTAGTGATAATTCTCACTCTAAAACATCCTTTAAAAGATCTATGATTTCTCCAGGGTGTTTAGGTGGGGATCTTCTCCACTGAAGCCTTTGGCAGCCCCTCTGTGACTTGGTAGATGATTTCATGAGTTGAATTTTATTTTATTTTTTTGGCTACAGCATCATCTTGTGGTCTTCAGATGAACCTCTAGAATATATCCAGACCTGTGATTTTCACCAGTGTTGGGGACACCTGGTGAGAAGGCAACTGTTCAGCAACTTGGAATCTTAGAGCACTGTATGGGGGGTTTGGGGAGGTGGGCATTGAGAGGCTGTGACTTGCCTAGGTTCACACAGCTAGTTATGTGTCAGAAGAGCACTTGAACCTGAGTTTTCCCAGCTCTGAAGTCAGCTAGTCCTTTAACCACTAAGCTACACTGCCTCTCAAATATGTTATGAATTAAAAGTACATTAATTCTCATCATCATATTCTTTGAGGATTCCTCATGAAATGAGTAAACTACTTCCACTGACAGTGACTTAGAATTGGTGATCGAAAAAATCACGACCTGCAATTAACCTGGTGACAAACCTCTCTAGACCTAAGCCTGGATGGTTCTCAGATGACAGACACACTGAGTTCCACAGATGATGGAAAAAGACATTGTACATGGCAATATTTTGATGTGGAAATGGGCTCAATCGCTTCTATTCTGCTTCAAAATTTCCCTAAATTCGTTTCAT
This sequence comes from Vombatus ursinus, assembly GCF_900497805.2. Classification (NCBI taxonomy): domain Eukaryota; kingdom Metazoa; phylum Chordata; class Mammalia; order Diprotodontia; family Vombatidae; genus Vombatus; species Vombatus ursinus. The sequence continues at coordinate 9,026,247 of NW_020954553.1, forward strand.
GTCCAGGGTATTCCAGATGCTAAGACAAGTACTCCTCTGTTCCCTCACTATTTCAAGCTCCCATGGTTTCTGTGGCAAAAAATAAATAAATGAAAAATTTTAAAAAATTGGGAAGCACTGCCCTAAAAGAGTGGAATTTAACTAATTACTGGTTTGCAAAAAAGCAGAGTTGAAATGACCAATTCTAGAAAATCAGTGTGAAGGAGTTAAATTAAAAAAAAAAAATCCCCAAAGCTGAGGAAGAACTTCTGGGGACTAATCAAGTGTACTAATAAGATAAAAAACAAAAGGCATTTTAGAGCCGTGGTCTGTAATGTGTCCTCTGTTGTGTATGTGTGTGTGTGTGTGTGTGTGTGTGTGTGTGAGGGGTGGGGGATCTTTTGAACACGCATCTTTTTGTGGTTCTGTGCAGCAGGCTGAGGGCCGGGAAGGGGTGCATGCTTTTGTACAATATTCTTGCCAATTTCCCCAAGGAGAAAATTCTTTTTACGGCTTCTCCCTGCATGTACAGTATTTGGGCAGTAAGGATGGATGATTAAAGTCAAGTCTGAAAACTGGTTTGTTGCATGGCTCCTTTGAATGATGTGCCCTGGGAAAGAGGGCAAACATCTGGCTGCTGTGGATGAATCAAAGCAGTCCCAAGGCCCCACCCAAGAGGCAGGAAGGTGGTAGAGAGACAGCACTAGGGATCTGCTGTCATGTCCACTGGACGTGCGTCAGTCTCTCTCCGAGCTGCTTTCTCTTATGAGAGAATGTATTGGACTAGATCATTTCTGAGGTCCTTTCCAGCTCTGACATCCAGGATCTTAGGACTGAAAACTTGAAGGTTTCTTAGAGGCCAAGTCTAATACCTTCACTTCAGAGATAAGGAAATTGGGTCCCAGAGACCTCACCTAAGGTCACAGGTAGTAAGAATAGCAGAGTTGGGATTCAAATTAAGGGCCTGGGACGCAGTTCTCTTTCAAACACAACACTATGCTTCATCTCATGATGGCAGGATGGAGAAAGCCTGGGATTTGGAGTCTGATGCTTACTATCTTTGTGACTCTGGACAAGTCACTTGACCCAAGTGTGTTTCCTCATCTCTAAGGTCCCTTTAGATGTATGAATGTATGACCCTCTCCTGAAGCCCCAGATGTCTCTGTCCTTTAGCCTTCACATTGCTGCACCTCTGACAAAACAATGCCCTTTGGTACTTTATTCATGGCTGCCATCTTGGGGCTCTGCAGCTGGCCCTTCAGCCTTTCCATGTGCAAATTCTCACAGGAAAACCAGTCCCCAAATGGCTCCCCCTTCTACAGTATTTGATAATTTACAAGGCCCTCCTATGAGGTAGGGTGCAGGTAGTCTTCCTACTTTACACATATAAAATTATAAGGTTACCCAAGGCTCAGAGGAGAAGCAATTTGCCCAAAGACACACAACTACTCAGTAGATTTTTGGACTCCCAGGTTTGCCCTCAGAAAGCACCCCCTCAAAGTAGAAGAGAGCAAAGGTTATGGTCAAATGATACAAATTCTTTTAGATCCAGTCACTCCTTGATTTCACGGCTGATCTAAGAATTGAAAAATCCCAGCTAATGTCCCAGTACTCCTTCCTCGTGCTTTAAGAAAATAGTCCTGGTGACCCCTAGTGGCACAGTGGCCCCTAGCAGCCTGGCTCTGAGAGAGAGAACTGATGACTGGTCTAACACTTTAGTATTGGGGTAGGTGGACTGGAGCCCTGTTTATGCCCCCGCTGTGGTTCCTATCTCAAGGATTTATGTGCTAGGCCCAGATTCTCACACAACAGCTCTGCGCTTGGTTCTAATTCCTCCTAAGACTGGTGGCCAAGAAAGGGAGGTCTGATTTTGAGTTCCAATATGCAGATTATGGAGCCACCCTTCTATCCCAAACCTTGTATGTCAAGATAGCCTTTCTAGCACCCTGTTTATGGTCTTGGCCGTTGGTGATTGAGCTAACCAAATACCTAAAGGCACTGGAGACTAGGGAAGTGGAGATATTGATTTCCAGGGCTCCCCTTTAGCCTCAGCCATGATCTCCCCAAGATTTCTCCTCCAGTAACCAAAAGCTGCTCACTGGCCCACAAAAGTCAGGCATTGCCTAGAAGCCAAGTGTCCAAAGGCCATGATTTGTGGTGGTCCACAGTGCCCTCTACTCTAGAACCTTCTCTTTATCTCTCACATATACACACGTATGGTCAAACACACAGCATCTCACTGCAATATTTATTAAGGAATTTACATATACACAGGAGAAAGCCAACCAAAAATTTTGGTTCACGCAAATGAAATATTTTAAGCAAAATTTTTTTGTTTTGATTTCCTAGTGAGGTGAATGGTGATTGACAGGAAAGCTGCCTGGGGTCTCTGCCTCATGCACAGTGTAAAATATGCAAGAAACAGAGGTGCCAGGGCTACCCCAGAACAAACAGGACTGCAGGGAGAGGGAGAGGAAGGCAGGGAGGCATTATTAGGATGGCAGATAACACATTTTTAAAATTGTAAGAAAAAAAAACCGGCAATAGCTCTTAGCTGCCGATAAATTAACTCTTCTGTTAGTTTATTAATCTAAAACTTTTTATTTTGTTTTTAAACCACCACCCTCCAGTTTGGATGGGAAAACAAACAATAAAAAGCCATTCATAAGAAGGGCAAGCTTCCCGTTCTCACCATGTGTGCATGAGGCCCATCTCCAGGCAGCAGAGCCTCACAGTGACTTCGGGTCCAATGACAAGGACTAAAGCCACAGATGGAAGACTGCTTGGAACAGAGCAGAATGACCTTGGCTCTCCCTCCCTTGGAGGGGCTCTGGCTCAGCCTGAGCCTGGTAACCCCCCTTCACAAAGATCCATGATTGGAGTTTGATTACAATCCCCTTCTCTAGCCAGCACTCCTCTCATCCCTCCCCACCCACCCAAAAGCAAACTTAAAAAAAAAAGACATATGGGTGATACAGAGGGGCCTTTAACCCTCTCCCTCAGTGCCTGAACAGCCCCCACAAACCTCTCTCAGAGGCTGTGGGGGCAGAAGCTGCCTCCTCTCCTGTAAGGAAAAGGGCTCTGGGTGTGTGCAATCCAGTGGTGCTATTGTGCGCTCTGCTGCCTCCTCAAGAAGGGATGCACACCGAGGCTCTAAGGATCATGTGGGGCATGGACAGCAGAAAGCAGGTCTCGGGTACGGGGGGGGGGGGGGGGCGAAGTCATCAGGCTGGATGGGAGGCCAAACCCTGTGTGTCTCCTAGAGCAGTTTCCAAACAAAACAGGAAGAGGTAGAGAGGGAAGCAGGGAGAAGGGAGAGCAGGGAGGTTTTGGGAAAAGAAGTGGTAACAATGCAGGTGCTCCGCTTTTATTTCCACATCTGAGTACTGAGCGTCTGATTGGCTGCCTGGCCATTCCCACCGCCCATCGACTGTCCATAGCTCATCATGCCATTGGTGCCATAGAAGTTCATTCCGGCCATCTGCTGGGTCATCTGGAAGGGAGAGAGGATGTTTTCAAGCCCTGATGGTAAGGAACAAGCATGAGCCAATTCATGCAAAGAAGGGGCCCCTAGCTTTATGCTAAGGGAATCTGCAGCTTGCGGTAGGTCTAAGGAAAAAAGTTTAAAATACAGCATGAAGCTAGAGGACCAGCCCAAGACCTTGTGGATGAAGAATCTCCCAGACACAAGCGGCGTGGCCATGGGTTAAGACTGATTAGCCTCTCTTGAGATTCCACTTCTTCATCAGTATAATGGGGAAAATATACTACCTACCTCACAGGGTTGTGTGGAAAACACTTTGTAAACCTTAAAACAATACAGAAATTGGAATGATACATGCTCCTTGCAGTGGGCAGTCCTCAAAGATTATGACAAGGAAGCACCGACTCTGGCAGCTACTATACTCGGGGGAAGGCTGTGAGCACTGATTCTGTGATGGACGTGTCTGTCATCTGAGGACCAGCTGAGCTGAATTAAAAGGCCCAAGTCACTAATTTGGCTGCAGAGTAATGATGTCACAGCAATCTTCCAAGACAGTTTATTTGTAGAGGAATTGTGACTTGGGTGGGTAGGTGAGTACCTACATGGATGAAATTATAGAGATTCTTGAATGCTGAAGTATATTATTTTAATAATTCCTATTTTTAGAGTGCTTTAAAGTTAGCAAAGTGATTTCCTCATAAAAATCCTATAAATTAGGTAGAGGAGATACTATAGATGACAACTAAATGACAATACCTATATTTCTGGTGATTTATATATGCACAAATGAAACTACTGGAAAGAACCTAGAAAGCATTCTTAAAGACTAGGAATCTTTGGCAAGAAACTGAAGATCTTGGGACACAGATGGTGTTTTCATCACTTCTGCCTGAAAGCATGAGATTCAGAAAAGAAAGAGTCTTGGAGAGCAAAGAAGTGGTTAAGAAGAATGGCATGCGAAAAGAGAATTTAGATTTCCATGGCTTGAAATATGGGAATGACAGGTTCCTAGTCAGGAAAGGAGTGGACCTAACAAGGGCCAGTAAAAATCTAAGTTCTTAGAGGCTTGCAAATCTAATAAAAAGGACTTTAAACAAACAAACGAATGAACAAAAAAGAGCCATGGGGATAACTGCCTTTGTACATCTACCAAGAGAACAGAACAAGCCCAGCAGAGAAATCTAGAAGTTCACAAGAAACAACATCCAAGAAAGGAGCCAATCGCACTCTTGGCCTCCAGTACTGATACACAAATTTGCAAAGAATACAAGAAGTAGAGACCCGAATACAGAAGCAAATTTGACTTCACAGGTATCACTGACCCTAGCACTGGACTCATGCATATATATGGTCTTATTCAAGAGACAGGCAAAAAACGGGGGCAGAAGAGCACTGCATATTAAGTAAATCCAGCAAAAAAAAAGGTGGGAAATGTGTCAGAAATCAAGGTAGACAAAAACAGAAGTGAGCTGGGCATAGGACCATACTAGAAACCACCTGGGTACAAAGGAAATCTGTGGAGTTTGGGAAAAATCACAAGCTAGCATAAAGGCTTGATTAAAGCAATGATGGCAGACTTCAATTAGTGCTGGAGAGCTCTCTCTTCCAAAAGCAGAGTAAATAATAATATTCTGAACTGCTTTAATGATATCTTCCTCCTCCAAACAGGTCTAAGAAACCAACAAAGAGAACTACTATTCTTGGTCTGATTCTCATCAAAAATGTCCTGGGATGGAAAAGATGGGAACATTAGGAAAAGAACAAATTAACTTAGAACTTGTGATAGGGAGGAAATTCAGGAAGAATCTAAAATGCATTCTAGATTTGGGGAGAGCAAATTTCTGTTTGCTTCTGTTTTCAAAGTGGCTGATAGGGGGTTGACATCCAAAATGGTCAAGGAGATATTAAGAAAGCACCCAGCTAGTCTTGATAAGTTCAAGACACTCGACCTAGACAAACTACATAGCATAGCAGTGATATGATTGATGAGCTATCTGGAACAGTCTGAACAACTGAAGAAGGGAAAATAATGTCCCAACTTCCAAGAAGAGGGAAGACGCACTAAAGCTTGCAAACTATATGGCCAGTAAGTTTTGCTTTGATTTCTGGAAAAATTCTAAAACATGTTATTAAAATGATGGTTAATGAACATCTAACAAAGGTTATTGATTGTGATTGCAAGGAGCCAGTATAGCCTCATTAAAAATGGGTCACAGAAACCTGAGAAAACTCAAAATGATTGATGCAGAATGAAGTATGAACCAACAAAACCACTTATACAAGGACAACAACAATGTAAAGACAAATAACTTTGAATGACTTTAAGAATGCTCATCAATGCAGTGACCAACTGTGACTCCAGAAGACTGGTGATGTAGCATGTCACCCTCCTCCTGACAGAGAAGCGGGGCACTAAAGACTCATAAGACATGAATTGCTGGACATGGCTAAGGGGGGGAATTTGTTTTTCTTGACTATGCATATTTGTTAACAAAGGTTTTGCTTTTCTTCCTTTTTTTAGGAAGGGGGTGAGGAAAAATATTAGAAGAAAAGGTGAATGCTTATTAATTTAAAAAGTAAGTTAGAAAAAAGAACAGGTCATAATCTGATGACAGCTTTGAGGGTCTCCAAAGGACAGCCCAAATGATCTGTTTGACTTTATGCTATGTAACATTTTTATCAATGACTAGCATAAAGTCACAGCATACACCTGCTAATTTGAAAACACAAACCTGGAAGGAATAGCTAACAAACAGATCACTCTGTTAGGATTCAAAAAGATTTCAACAGGCTTGGAACACTGGGCTAAATGATGAAATTTAATAGGAATAAACACCAAATCTTACACTTGGATTGAAAAAAAAATCAACTTCCCAAGTACAAGATGGAGGAAGTGATCTGAAGGTTTTGGTGGACTTCAAGTCAACAATATGATACAACAGGCAAAAAACAGAAAGCAATCTCAGGCTGCATTAAAAAGAGGCATTGTGCCTAGGATAAAGAAAGTGATAGTTCCACTATCCTCTGCATTGGTTAGATGACATCTGCAGTAATATGTTCGGCCCTGGCCACCATATCTTAGGAAGGACATTGACGTGCTGGAGGAGATCCAGGAAGGCAACCAAAAAACTGAAGGGCATGGATTTCTGTGCCACATTAAGTGCAGCTGAAGCAACCTGGAATGCCTAGCCTGGGGAAAAGAAGACTTGGAAGGAATACATGACAGATATATTCAAGTACTTAACAAGCTGTCCTGTGGAAGCTAGAACATTTTTGTTCTGCTTGATTCCAGAGGGTGGAAATTCCAGAGACCAATACAGCTTATTCTAGTTTGCCTCAGGAAGTAGTGGTTTCTCCCCCACGGAGGTCTTCAAGCAAAAACTGGATGTGACCACTCGTTGGGTAAGTTGTAGAGGGGCAGCTCATTCAGTTGTAGGTTAGACTTGGCAGCCTCTGGGATCAATTTGGATTCTGTGGTTTTACAGACGAAGAAACTCAGGCTCAGAAAGGCTAAGGAAGAGCCCAGGGACACTAAGCAAAGGAGTGAAGCTCAGATCTCCTGACCTCAAGGCCAGAGCTGAGTTGGGTTATGTTTTTTCAATGCATTACTTGTCTTTCAGATATGGCAGCCCCCAATCCTATCACATCCTAAGATGACAAGTTCTACTGCGAGCTGACTGCCAAGATCCCGAGGCTCAGGAAGTCAGAGATTGTTGGCAAGGATCAGCACGTAAGTAACTAAAGGCACTTCCATGGTAAGTCCCTTCCCTGCAGCCCTTATCCAATCTCTAAGTGTGGTCTTAAATTGAGAGAGTTACTGGTACTTCCTTATGAGGGGGAACATCTCCAGCCTGGTCTGTGTCTTTTCCAACACCCGGCGCTGCTGCAGGCCAGATGCCTGCTTGTGGAGTCTACGTATGCAAAAGACTAGAATCAGTCCATTTAGAACAGGCGAGAGGGAAGGAAGAAACCAGAATGTTTCCAGGGTGCCATGATTACAAAGCAGGGAGGTGGAGCACAACCCCAATGTCCTTCAAAAAGAGTATACAAGAGAAAATTAACAAGATAGCAAGAAGAGTTCTTTGAGTGAGTTCTGGAAAAGTTGTGGACCAGGCTAGGCTATTGCTGCTTAGGACAGTGAGAAAGCTACTATTTGACTCATTGGGAGGCATGGGGACAAACCCAAAAAAGAAACTGTTGCTTTCTTTGAAAGCCCAAAGAGGGCTACTCAAGCGGCTTTTACTGGGGAACAAAAAGCATAAAGGAAGAAAGCATAGAGAATCAGACAGAAGGAAAAGGCTGAATTCAGGTGATTAGACAAAAGGTTTATAGGCTCACAGGATATCCATAACCAAAGAGGACCTTCTAGCCTAACCCCCCAAAATTTTAGAGAACAAAGTCCAAGATAAAAAAAAAATGGCCAACAGCAGAGTCAGGATTAAAATCCAAGTATTCTCTCTCCAAGTCCAGTGCTCCTTCCACTAGATCTTTGGCTGTCCAGCCATTGCCTTCTGGCAGAAAGGGAATCCAAGGGAATCCAAGAGATGATTCTTGGTGGAAAAGAAACACTTTTGCCCTTCACTAATTAGGGAGATTGGTGTTTGGCAGCAGAACTAGGCAGGAAATTATAAAAGGAAGATGTACATACTCAATGTTTCCTGAGTCTAATTCATCTTGCTGGATAATGCGGCCTCTGTTAATATAGCCTAAGGACATTACTAAAAAGACTTACCTGTACAAAAATACTTTGCAGTATTAATAATAGCAAGAAATTAGAAATGACCTACATGTGCAGTGTTTGATAAATGGCTGATTAAATTGTGATATAGCAATGTAACTGAATATCACTGTGTTATAAAAAAAAATAAATGCAAAGAAATATGGAAATGCTCATAAAGTGATGCAAAGAGGAAAACAGAGTCAGAACACATACATAAAATAATATAAAAGAAAGTTTTGTTGCCTTTGCTGGTTCTAAGTCCGGAGACAGAAGTGAATGAAAAGGGGAACAGAAAAAACAAATTAATTATTTTATGTTTATATCATATAATTAGTAAAAAATAGAAATAGCTTAGGTTTGTGACACAGGGTTTAATTTCATACTGTTGCAACTGAAATTAAGATAAACCGAAGCACAAAGTTTCAAGTTTGTTCAATTTATTGGGAAGCCTAGCAATTACCAATAAAATGGGTCTCTCGACTCCTCAGTAAGCCTAAAAGACCATGAGGTGGGGGTTACTAGCCTTCATACAATTTTGGGAAATACAACAGAACAAAGAACAGGAAACATCACAGATGGGAACCTGAAGTGTCAGAGATGATGAAAAACATTATGACTGGATGGAAGTCTGGAATGCACAGCTAGCAACAACCTCTCCTTCCATCTTGTTGCTAGGGAAAGCTCACTGGGGTATCCACCTGCATGGCTAGCAAGTGCCACACTGTTATAACAGACCAGACTCCCAGGCAACCACCTGCACCCTTCAGGGAGAACAGATTTCTTCTAATTGTACAAAGACAACTAGTGGTACAGAAACAATAGTTTTCTTTCAGTTAAAGTGATCTGTAGGGAAACAACTTTTAAACTTAACTTCTGGATCCATGAACTTCTAAACTTAACTCAAAGAAACATGGCTCAAGGTGTTACAGATAGAATTAATTACAGAATGGAATCAAATATAAATAACTAAGTCAATATTTGATTTTCCCAATACTCTACTGACATTTCTTGAATGCTGCTACATTTCTAATAAAAAATTAAATACCCAGAAGGCTCTGTTCTTCTAAGACTACAAATTCTAAGAGTTAAAAGGAACTGAGCTCAAAAGGCACCTAGTCCAATGTATAGGTGAAGAGGAAACAACTCTCTATACCACCCTGACAAGTGGTTACCACTAACCAAGGGCTCCCTAGTTCCAAGGCCAGCCCAGGCCACTCCTGGACAGCTCTCACTGTTAAAAAGATTTTCCTTCTAAAAAAAAAAAAAAAAAAAAGATTTTCCTTAAAAAAGAGCTGAGACTTGCCTGTCTGCAACTTTCCCTCACTGGCCCTAGTTCTTCCCTCTGAAGCCAGGCAGAATGAGTATCATCCTGCTTCCCCATGACAGCTTTTCAGTACTTGAAGGCAGCGATCTCATCCCTCCTCCAGGCTTGCCTTCCTCAGGATCCTAGACTTAGAGCAGGAAGGGACAGGAGAACTTACCTTATGAGACTGCAGACCTTCTAGGAAAAGAGCATACAAAGGATTCCTCTGGTCAGAGGAAGAGAACAGGAAAAGAAGGAGGCATCACAGAGTGCGATGGAGTGACAGCCTCCAAAGAAGGCCAAGTCTCACCTGAGCCAAGTTCCATTGCAGCTGCTGTGCTGGTGGAATGCCGTACATTGTCTGGGGCATGGCCGCCATGCCTGTGACGTAGCCAGCCTGCTGGGCAGCCATCAAGCCATTGGGGACACCCATCACCGTGGCCTGCATGCCACCTACGTAGCCTGGTGGAATGGCTACAGGGGCCACCATCCCAGCAGCTGCAGGTTGGGCAAGCATGCCCACTGGTGGGGGCATCATCCCTCCCATCATGGTACCAGTAGGGGGGACACCAGGAAAGCTGGGGTAGGCTGCAGGGTAGGCCATCTGAGCTGGCGCCATGAACATCGCTGCCAAGAGAGCATATGCACATTTATTAGGGAGCTGGGAGAGGGCCTAGAAGCAAGTCAGGTTTGACAGCTAACCCCCTCCAGTCTTCTCAATAGTGTCCTCAAGACAGCCTGACATAGACTTTCTTCCCTAAGACGCTCATACCATTACTGTAGTCACAACCACCAGGTGAGATCGGAGACATGCCACATTCCCCCATTACATCACATGAAAGCTGGGCCTCAGGCTCAGGTATCCAGATGCCCACACCAGTCCTGTTTCTCCTGCCCTACCCTGAGCTCCTTTAAATGGTGGTTAACAGCAGGTTAACAGCAGCTCTCCTTTTTAGGGCACTTTCAAATGTAGTATTTTCCTCACAGTGACTGTGGGAGGTCAGCAACTCAAGAATTACTACCCCCATTTTACAAGTAAACAAATTGAGGCTTATGAGAGGGATGTGACTTTGCCAGAGTTTTCAAAAAGCTAAGCTGCTGGCTGTCTCTCGTCTGGCTTGCTCCTTACCTCCCCCAGGGCTGCCTCCCTTTGGGACCCTTTCCTCCTCTGCTGTTTCAGATTTCTTTGCTTCACCAATCGGCTCAGATCTCACCTCCCCCAAGGAGCCTTTCATCTTCATGAAGGGAGCATGCTCTTCCCCTGCACTCTACCCAGGCTCCCATACTCAGCTGCACTCTTTGGTCAGGGTTCTTAAAAATGTCAGGACCAGGGAATGGCCAAATTGGAAGAGACCTTCAAGATCAACCAGGTCAATACTTTCCTTTTACAGATGAGGAAACAGATGAGAGAGGAGGAGCTTTGCTAAAGGGTACAAAGGTGGTAAAGAGTAAAGGAAGATTTTACTCCAGGTCTTCCGACTTTGGAATCAGGAAGGAAGAAGGTTCAAGTTCCATCTCTGACAATCTGACACATACTGGCTATAAGACCTTGGACAAACACTTAACCTCTCAGGGCCCAGGCGATAAGTTACAGATAAATTGCTGATTGACGCCAGTGGAGAACATTTCCACACTGAGAGTTCCTCTACCCTGATGAAATCAGATGTCTGGATCCAAAGAAAAAAAAAAAAAAAAAAAAAGGCAGAAGCCACCGTGTAAGGTGGATTCAGAGATGAAAAACGACACTATCTGTTCTTAGGGAGCTACAACCCCAGGGGGCAGGGACAGGGTACAGAAGGAGCGAGAAGGCAATGACAAGAGACCTGTGTCTGGATGTGTCTTGGGAGAAAGAGGTCTGAAAGACACTAAGAAGGTTCTCAAGGGGGCCCATCTGAGAACGGAGGCAGGAACAAAGCTACACCTTAATCTGTAGGACTTTTTAATGGGTCAGCCTGGCTTCTAGTTTACCTTCATACCTAAATATCTCCCAGTGTAAGAAGCTTGCTATGAGTCTATCCACACGGACTTTAATGCTCAGCTTGGTCTGAGTGGACACCCTGACTCAGTATGAAAGATTGGGACACTAATCCAGGCTTACGACTAGTTAAGTCTCTCTATGGCTACCTCCTTTCTAAGGCCAAGCCCAGCACCTCAGCACCTTCCTTCCTCTTTGGGTGGCTCTGACCCATGACTGATCCCTATCTCTTATTGCACTGAATTGGAAGAACGGCAGCTGTTAAATTGGCATCTATCTGCCTGCTGATACTTTGTGGCTTCTCAGGAAGGGTCAAACAGGTACACTTAGGATAGGATGCTCAGAAGTACCTAAGGCTGTACCAGCAGCAAGAACCCTTCCAACTTCTAGATTAGTCCCTTATCTATTAGCCCCACATGTCTATCCTTTAACATTGCAAATGCCCAATAAGCTCCCTTCCCTATGAAATTTACCTTGAGCAGGCATCTGAGGAGTTTGTGATCCATAAAGTGAGAGGATAGAGTCTTTAGAGAGCTGCTTCTTGCCCGATTCTTCTGCTTTGCTCCCTGGTTCAGGAAACAGGTTCAGATTTTCAGGAACAGAGCTGGCATTCCCTGCAGTTGGCATGGATCCTACAACCTTGGAGCAAAGAGGGAAGGGAGAATAAGAAGGGGCCACAAACTCAATCTACCTTCCCATCCCAGACATCAGTAATGACATTTGCTATAACAGCTCATAGCTTAAGGTTCAAGTTTCCAGAGATAGGGGTCATTTTTCTTAACCATTTATAAACCTGAAGCTATCTGCCTGATGGGCTCTTCTGGACAGCTTTTTATGCTTCCCCCAATTCCCCTCCTCCCCCAAGAAGATAATCATAGAAAGGGAACAGTAACCCAGTCAGCCTGCACAGCTTTACATAAACTTAATGAGAAACCCATTGGAGGACCCTTCCTTTCCAAGCAAGAGACAAACAAAACCAAGAAGCCATTGGTGGATGAGAAGGACACAGAAGAGATAACTGGTCAGGTAAAGTCAATTAAGGAATAAGGCAGCAAACCCCATCCAAAGACTTAATGTTTTAAAGTCTTAAATACTGCCCTCCCAGCACTTGCTTCAAGCCTGAGATTCACAAGTCTCACTTTTCTAGAGTCCGAGAGAGAAGATGATGGAACTGAGGCCAAGAGATCTAGATCCTTTTCTAGGGTGTTACTGGTCTTGCTGTTTGTGATGCTGTAAGAGGCCACAGGAGCATCTGGAAGGAGAGGACACAAGTCTCAAAAACATAAGCACATGCTAACACTGACCACTTGTTTGTGATGCTAAGTGGAGGGCAACACTCCCAATGCCATCTTCCTGGGATGCTTCATCACTGTTGGGAGATGACCCTGGGTTCTGGAGATTGAACAAAAGCTCTTGCCACTTCATCCAACCTGGAAAGGTTGTGTATCTGTGACCTAAAGGGCAGCATGACTAAGTGTGCACAGGATCATCACAGGTGGTCACCAGGTGATTCATTTTCCCCCAACAACTCATGAAACTGATTCCTAAGGGGCAGAAAGCTTATGATCTGCATCTGTATGGGGCCTAACAAAGCCCAAAGACACCATCATACTGATCCTGGAAGCATAATGAGGTTAAAGGATAAGCCTGACTCCCAGCCCAGGTGCTGCAAGGGAGTTAACTATTGTTAGTGAAGTCTTGAATCCTAGGAGGGGACTGTGACTGACTTGGGTAACATTCAGACTTCCTAACTTGGTGTTCTCTGCCCCCTACCTCTCCGGTAACCCAGTTCTCCACTCCACATTCTCCTTGCCTTTCTCTTGCCTCTCCATCCCGAGGGCCTACAGATCTGATGGGGTACGGGTGGAACTGAATTATGGGGCAGAGACATGTATAGATGGATATTTCAGTGAGGCCTGAATATTGTGTCACTACATGTACTGAGGAGTTCCAACTGTCTCCTGAGGTGAGGTGAGAAGGTGAGGGGATGGGGACAGAGCTTGTCAAAGATTTCTACAGCATTCATTTTCAAGAGCTCCATGGTCCATGAAACCTCCCCCTACTCTCCCAGCTACACACTGGGGGGAGGGGGGCCTCCCTCCTCATATTCCTAAACACCCTTTTCCCAAAATTTCTCTTTGCCTTTCTCATTTTCCCTGGCATCATATGCATGTGTATGGTATTCCCTCTGGGATCTTGCAAGCTCCTTGACAAAAGGGTCTGTGCCATCTTGATCTCTATTCCCCCAGCACAGGGCATGTAGGCACTGAATACACCTGAGGTGAGTTAAGGTATGGCAGCAAACCCAGGAAAGAAAAGCAGCCCCAGCAGCCCCAGGGCCCCGATGACTCTTCAAAGAAGCACAAAAGCAGCCCTTTTAGACCAGGACAGAAAGGGAAGTCATAACCCTCACCAAGGCCCAACAAGTCCATGACAGGCTCAATTGCTTTGGGGGAGCTTTTTCGAGGTAGCTGCAGGTCTTCCTTCTTCTGAGGCTAAATTGAAAAACACAATATTATTAAAGAAATGAAACAGCTGATTTTTCAAAGAATTCTTTTCAATGTATCATAAAAAAATAACAAATGCTCTTGGACCAAGGTTACTATTATTCAGAGCTACTGACAGGAGACAATAGAAAGTAACATTTAACACTGCCAGCAAGAAAGGAGCATGTAATCAGACTGGTGTCCACAAGTGTAAACCTAAAGTGACAAAACTTTGCTGGTTTGGCTACACCTCAGGAAAAGGGAAGGACTCTCTAGCACCATGGGAGGCACACTGAAAACCAAGACAGGTCGTCTCTAAGCCCAGGAAAATCAAGAGAGAAAGAGGCAGTTTGGGACCACAAGAGAACAAAAGTCAGGAAGGGCTGATGGAGGGTGCAGGGAACAGGGGGCAAACCAAGTGCCTGAGGGTTGGAAAGCATTTTCACCCAACACTGAGGATCATGCTCCAGAGACACACAGCCAAGCACGGAATGGACCTCTTGTTTATGGAGCGTCAAAGTTCCCACCTGGTCCCAAGAGAAACCCTGCAGAGCAGAGCCCCCTAGGACTGAGGAGAAAAGGGAGGCCAAGGGTCCCTGGGGAAGCTCTCCCACTCCAACTCACCATTTTGACTTTCTCAAAAATCACAGGCTCTACTTTCTTCTCTTGAGCTGGCTCATTGCTCTTTTTCCACTTGTCATCTTTTTCTTTCTGGGAAGGATTTAACAAAGCAGAAGAACACATAAGGACCCACAGAGATTTGAGTCATTTTATTTGGTGACAACTTCAAGCGTTAAAACTCAGTAATGGAGAACTGCTCGGAGGCCCCACAATTCTACGCAGATGCCACTTAGCTTGGAGCTGCAGCATATCCTGCCAGGCATTTTGTCTCGAGACACCAACATATAGCTCATATGACAGAAATGGGGCACGCCCACAGATAGATGAGTTTCTCTTAGTAACCTAAAATGAGAGGCGGAATCGTGTAGTCAAAAGAGAGCTCAACTTGGAGTCCAGAGACATGAGTTCAAATCCTGGCTCCAATACTTTACCAGCTCTGTGCCCTCAGAAGCATCACTTTCCTCGTGTGTAAAATGGAGATGGAAGGATTTACACTACCTGCCTCTGAGGATCATTACAGGGAAAGGGTCATGGAAATCTCAAGGAGCCATAAAAATGTGAGCTATCATCATAATGTATCTGTCATCCATGAGTTAAAAAACAAATCTCTTCTCACCGATACCAACTCTTGGGGGTACCAAGGTTACTACTTAGAATGCTGAAGTTGGACTTCTGTGTCCTTAATTCACACCCCCCTCAAATATTCCTGGATTGATTTATGATCTTACACATTTGCTCAGATACAGATTGGATTAGACAGCCTCTGAGAGCTCTGCTACCTGATTGGTTGTGCCCATGTTTCACCTGAGCCTGATGTCATCTTTTCCCACTAAAGATTATTAAGCTTTTTACTCTATCTTCGTATAATAGTCCCCTTTTCCCCCTTAAAAGACTTAGGATCATATGACTTTTAGAGCTGGAAGTGTCCTTTAAGATCTTCTAATCTCGGGGCAGCTAGGTGGCACAGTGGATAGAGTACTGGCTCTGGAGTCAGGAGTACCTGAGTTCAAAATCGGCCTCAGACACTTGACACTTACTAGCTGTGTGACCCTGGGCAAGTCACTTAAGCCATTGCCTAGCCAAAAAAAAAAAAAGATCTTCTAATCTAACTTTCATTTTAGAGATGAAGAAACTGAGCCCCAGAGAAGGGACGTGCCTTGCTCAGAGTCACAGAGGTAGTGAGCTGAGCTGAGGAACTCCCTGGATTCAAGCCTAGATCTTTTGGATTTCAAAAGCCAGTGATCTTTTAGTTCCATGGCACTGTGGTATAGTGACCAGAAAAAAAGAACATTATTCCAGATGTAGACACAATACCCTTCTTAGTGATGGCTTTATTGTCATACAAAAAGAATGGGTAGATATCTTCAAGCAACAATGTGCAATGACTGTCAGAGCCACTACTGATGGCTCTGAACACATCAACCTATGATTGAACTTCGGGTTCTTTCCCCCAAAACATCACCTACACTGAAACTCATCTATTACTCTACTTCCCATTCAACCTAGGCTAGCAAGATCTTCGAGGATCTCGAATTCCCGTTGCCTGAACTTCTCACTACCTGACAGGATTTGGTATCATTCACAACCTGGATTAACTGTCTATTCCCTCCTGCAGATCTCTTAGGAAGAGTATAAAAGTTTACCATGAGAAGCAGCATGGTACAGTGGATATAAAGCTGACCGTGAAGCCAGGAAGAACTGGGTTCAAACCCCATCTCTGGAACATAATGGGCAAGTTATAACTAAACCTCTTAAGGCTCCAGACAATTCTCTAAGACTGCAAGCTTCAAAGATGCTGATCTTTATTAGCAAATTGGGTTTCCTCACATGAAAGTTCTCTAGACCAATGAAATCAGATTCAGTCCCTTTCCCTATAAAAGTTTAAATTCCTGACCCTGGTATTCAATTGTAAAAACAATTTGGTTCCAATGAACCCACTTAGCTTCTATCTGTCATGACTCTGCTTTATACAGTCTAGGGAAAATACTCTTTTCCTTCCCTTTCCCCCATTCTTGTGCTGTCCCTTCCTATGTCCACACCTTTGCACATGCAGTTTCTTGAACTGGACTGGACTGAATGTGAAGTAGTCACATGACGTTCTGTCCCCCTCTAGCTGGTTATGGTTCTTGTTTTCTTCAAACACCAACTTATGTGCTGCTAATTCCTCCATGAAGCATTGTCTCCCCATTCCCCTTCAAGGGAAAGGGATCTTTCTCAAATTTCTCAGAACACTTTGCCTGGCTCTCTTTTGCTCCTGGCACATTTTTCTTTGTATCATATTTATTTCTGTGTAGGTCATATGCCTCCCATTAGAGTGTGAGCTCCTTGAGGGCAGGCACTGTGTAGTTTTTCATCTTTGTCATCTTACACAATTCCTTGACTACACTGAGCTGTTAGTCTGTTGAACTGCATTGAACTGTAAGTAAGAATGGTCCTTGTTTCTATCTCTGAAGAAACCCATTCTTTCCATTTCTCAATCTACAGAAGTTTCCATCTATCACTATGACTGGCATCCTGTTTCTGAGTCAGGTCTGTATATGTAAAGGGCAACCCTATGTTCACAAGGACTCAATTTTTAAAAAGACAGTCTTAAAAGTATGTAACCTTGTCAAAGGGTTTTTAAAAAAAGTTTAAATAGGTATGATATCAAGTAGTACTTCCATTCAGCACATATTTATCCTCTCAAAAAGCTCTAAGTGATTACTTAAGGTAGATTTTGCCCTTAATGAAACCATCCCGCCAACAGGCTTTCTTTAAGTATTCAGTGATCCTGAATGTTTACTACAGATCTCACAAGACTCCTGGATTTGGAAATAAGACATCATCTAGTAGCTTCCAGGTCCCCCTTTAGAACCCTCCCCTGCCACTGGGGAAATTTTGACACTCATCAGTCCAATGGCATAATGGCCATTTGTAATAATAGGTTCATACTTAGGCCAACAGGTGAACAAAATTCTTGTTTACCATCCCTTCTTGGCAGTTTATTTTACTGACTCAGTGTAAGGATCTGCTTGCTTGAACCTCCCTGCTGTTCTTTGAACAAAACACTCCCTCTCCTAACTGGGCATTTTCACTGGCTGCCCTCCATGCCTGGAACTCTCTCTCTCTCTCCACATCTCTATCTCCTGGCTTCCTTCAAGTCTCAGCTAAAGACCTACATTCTAAAAGAAACCCCTCCCGATCACTCTCAATACTGGTGCCTTCCCATCGTTGATTATCTTCATTATCCTGTATGTGTCTTGTCTGCACACAATTGTCTTTCCTATTAAATCTGAGGATAGATTTTTTTTCTACCTTTCTTTGTATCCCAAACACTTAGCACAGTTCCTTGGCACATGGCAGGTGCTTGTGGACTTGCTTTGTTAATTTGAAGAACAACTTAACTATGTTTTTACCATTCTTTGATCTGGTAATTTGTACCTGCCAAGGTCCAAGGAGTCAATGTAAGAGTGGGAATTTCCCTATCATCATCCTTGGTATAAACCAAACCAAAGAATTCAGTCTCTTTCTAGTTCCGGAAGATGATCCTTGCACCCAAATCACCAAGTGGCCCCACGTTTCTCTACTTAACTTCCTTCCTCCTTCTGACATATTTAAAGGGCTATTTCCTGGTGGTTTATGAGTCTCTTACAGGGTGATTTCCAGATTCTTTTTTTGGGTCGACCTCATTTACAAAAAAGACATAAAACTAACCCTAAAGGCATTGATGTCCAGGCTTCGGTCCATGTACTTCTTCTTCTCGTATTTATCTCTGATAAATCCTTCTACAGCTCTGCAAGCAGCTGATTAAGGATGAAGTAAACAAGGATGGTGAATGCTAATTAAAAAAGACTACTAGATCTGAGAAAGGCAGGAGATGTAAAAAGAAATGATATCACCTTGCCATTTTGTTTTTCCTTTTCCCAACAAGTTCTCATTCCCAAAGGAAGGAGGCCCATTTCCTGGTCTCCCCACGTTTCCTTGTGGTATCCCATGCCCAGCTTCTGGGAACACACCTCCCATCCCGTAATCACAGCCATTCAAGCTTAGTGGCACCTCATTTTTCATGATCCTTTTGAATAGCTAAAGTGAACAGTCTGCCATGGAAGTTTGCCTCCATTAAGGTCCCAGTCTGATGCTTCATCATGTGAAACCTCTTGAAGGCAGGGCCATTGGAGCACAATCTCTGGCAAGCCCTAACTACATCAAAAAAGCTTTGAGTGTAGGGTCACTCATGAATTCTGGGCCTGTATTCTGAAGAATGGTCTAGCCAGCCAGAGAGAGAGCCATCACCAGAGGGGTGGACAACAGGGATTGCATTTTCTCCGTCATACCAACCTACAAAACCAAGGCAGAACAGAGGTGGGATCTGAGTTGGTGGAGGGTTCCCCACATGAAGAAAAGGAAAATCTTCTAAAGTACATTCTTTAAAGGCAGGTGGTAAACACAGCATATGCCCTACTTTACAATATTCAGTGTTCCCCGCTCCCCTCTCCCACATACAAGCAAACTATTCAACAGCTCTAATTCTCTCACAGGTAGCGTAGAAGTGATGTGTTGAAATGATTGCATATGAAAGCATTTTGGACTGTAAGGGTAGAAAGAGAAGAGCTAACTAATTTCTCTTTCCATGGTTTCACAGATTTATTAATGGTCAGAGACGATGCCATGTGAGAGAATTCACATACCACCCACTACAATTCTGACTAGAATCATTTCACTTAAAGGTGAACCTCTGGGCAGAGTTCTTTCCTTAGTAACGTGACATGTGAAACTTCTGATGACAGGCAGAGAGGTCTGCGGGGAGTTCAGTTGCCCTGAATGGCCCCCACATAGCTGCCCCAAACTCAAGATCTGTTGTCAGGTCCTAGGCAGCAATGCTGAATCACCAGCCTTCATGGTGCACAAAGTCACAGGTCAGAAAGGATACGGGTCTGTCTGAGGTCGCCGGAAATTTTCAGGTAGGTAGGCCTCATACAGTCGGTTGGCCTTCCCATTCCCCATCTCTTGCATGCACTGAAATTCAAAGAGAGCACTGAAACCTAACGCTCCTCAGAAGGGATGATACTTAAGAGGTCCCACTGAAGACCTGCCTCCTCCGCTTTGGATTTCTATCTCATTGATGAGGCCAGTTAAAAGAGCAGCTATCTCCAAGGCTTTGGAGTGTCCCTAGGAAAGGGTGAGCCTGGCATCCTGTATCTGTCATAGTCTACAGGGACACTTAGACTGAACAAACCATCCCTTTGGTGCCGAGGTGCTGACACTTCAGCCAGACCAAAAGGAGGTGGAAAACACTCCCACACACCTGGCGAAAGAGGGTTGAGGGAAGTTTGTTAAAACCCCAGCTCTGTGGCTAGAGTGCAGTATGAGCCCAAGCAAAGCATGCTGTCACTACTGGCTTCTGGATCATCTCTCAGGAAGACGAACCCTAGCAGGCGGTCTGCAGGGAAAAAAATGGGCACGTGCATGACTGAAGTGGTCTTTATAAGTGCATGAAGCTTTACACAAGGATGGAATAGTCACAAAAACATACTGTTTATCCACACCTTTGTAAAGAAAGCCAGACAAAGTGTAAAGTGTGGCCCCTAGCGTTGTCCAAATTATCCCCCAAAGAGACTGAGGATAAAGGTCAAAGGGAGTCAAAGGCCTTTAGAACTAAAAAGGACCTTAGAAACAATCTAGTTCAAGCTCCTCATTTTACAGAAGAGAAAACCGAGACCCAGAGAGGAGAAAGGCTTGTCCAATGTTACAAGTGGCAGTGCCTGGATACATGTCTCCTAACTCCGAATCCACTCTATCAAAAACAACACGCTTCTGGTTGGTCATACTGCTTGTTAAAGACAGAAAACCAAGTTTTGACTGTCATCATGTCAATATATCAATGATCTGTAATTTTATCCATGTGAATATTCCCTCCACCAACCAAGATCACAACCCCTCGATAAAACAGTACTGTCTGTTTGGACCCAAAGGCAGTTTAAAAAATGCATTCGCTTTTTCACCTCCTCCACTAAAGTCTTTTTCCAATTGCTCACTGTGGTGTGGAAGAACCTTGAGCTTCTGAAAACGAAGCACAGCTCTGCTGACGAGCTGGAAAGGCTTCTGAGTATGGGTCCAGCAAGAGACAGTGTCCACTGAGCTTGGAAAGTCACCCCACAGATGACCTTATTTGGCCACAGTAATTCCTGACAACCATCTACTATCTCATCTAGGACAGCACAACATGAATTACAACTTAGTTTGTTTACTGTTCCCAAATGAAGGGCTCTTCTGTGGCCTTTGTGCTCACCTACCATCTTTGGTGACCCACCCTCCCCGGAAGAGAATGCTTACCAGCAGTCAAGTCTGTGGCTCTGTGCTAATTCGGCTGTGTCCATTACCTGAATCTGCTCTTGTGTCCACTGGTCTAGGTTGACTGACTTCACCCTGGAAATGTGCACACCGAGGTTCCTGTGAATTCCTGCACATCGGATACAGATGAACACACCAATGTTCCAGGAGGCCCATCGTGGTCCTATGAGGAGAGTCAGGGAAAGGGCTGGTTATTTATTATGCTGGCCAAGACTCTGTCCGTAGAGGTGCTTCCAAATGAGAAGAATGCCATAAAACTTCTATGTTCCCACTAGAATAGAGACCAGAGAAGCTCAATGGTGTAGACCTTTTATTAGTTCCTTCAGACTACTGGGGAGCACCAAGAGGCTTTCTTTTCCTGTTATTTGACAATGTCAGAACCCAAACCCATAGGCCGTATAACTGTATTCGTTTAATTAAATGAGAAGAGAAAAGCCCAAGATAGGGACTTGGAATTAAATGGGTCTTTGAGTCCCCCCTTCTGCTACTTCTTAGCTATGAGGATCATGGAGGTCACCTGCTCGGACTTTGACAGAGAAGTTGAGTCTCTAGAGGTAAAGGGCCTTATCCAAAGTAATACACAGCTAATAAGTAGCAGAGCCTACATTTGAACTTGTCTCCTGATTTCCCCTCACCTAGCTGGGACTCAGTGTCTTGGGGGACAGGGTTGCCCTGTGTGATCTTTGAATCTCTTTCTAACTTTGACACCCTGTGGTTTTGTATTGGGTTAATACTTCAGGTAGAATGAGTCCCAGCTAGTGATCGTAAGGAGGACTTGAGGGCTCTGTTTTTGGGACGTCTCTTATCAAAAACAAAAAGCAAAGCAGTGTAAACTTCCTTTCAACCTCTTATTTTCTTGAGTCTGGTAGCTGCTATCTGGTTACCAAGCTCCTATATTAAGGGGCTTGACAGCTGCTGAAGGGCCCAGATCTCAGTTTTCCTACCAGTAAGAGACATGTTGTGGCAGCTAGGTGACACAGTGGATAGAGTGCTGGGCCTGGAGTCAGGAATACTCATCTTCCTGAGTTCAAATCTGGCCTCAGACACTTAGTAGCTGTGTGACTCTGGGCAAGTCACTTAACCCTGTTTGCCTCAGTTTCCTCATCTGTAAAATGAGCTGGAGAAGGAAATAGCAAGCCACTCCAGTATCTTTACCAAGAAAAGCCCAAATGGGGTCACAAGGAGTCAGACACAACTGAAACAACTGAACAAGAGATATGTAAGAGGTTAAGCCCAAGGCCCAGGATGAAACTCAGGTTTTTGTTTACAGTATTAACCCCCTCCCCCAACAAGGTCTATAAAACATGTAACAGTACTACACTTAACAGGCTGCTTTCCACTTGGGTTATGTCCCTGCTTGGCTAAGCCACAGGAAATTAGACTGGAAGCTGCCAAATAATTCACAATCCTACCTGAACACAATGAGATTCTCCACCACATACCAAATACAAAAACCTGGGATAGAATCATTTCCCTCATCCCCTTGCAATGGATTAGAGTGATCTCTCTTGAATGCTCTGAATTACTAGCCACCTCTTCTTTGGAAGTCACGTAGAGAAAGAAGTGGTTTAAGATTGTAGACATTTGCCACAGAACTTACAGGAAATGCACATATTAATTTCCTTCTTCACCACACTCCACAAATGTAATATGGATAACAGAATGATGGCGTTATACTGAGGAGGAACAAGGGAATGAGCAAGAGGAAGAAAAGACAATGAGTTATTTCCCGCGATCCAATGCCTGACACTATCTCCCCAAAGCAAATAGGTCTTGTACTTGAAACAGCAATAGTGAAACTCTGCAGGTTTGAGATACTAGATTATGAAAAAGCAGTGTTTAACAGAAATTCTGGAGGAGGTAAATAATACTGAGAAAAGTGGGCATTAGATCTCGGAAATTCAAAGCAATAATAAACGAGAATCTCCTTTATAGAAATAGTATTTAGGTGCTAGGCTGATAGAGAACCAGACGTCCCAAAAACAGAGCCCTCAAGTCCTCCTTACGATCACTAGCTGGGACTCATTCTACCTGAAGTATTAGCCCAATACAAAACCACAGGGTGTCAAAGTTAGAAAGAGATTCAAAGATCACACAGGGCAACCCTGTCCCCCAAGACACTGAGTCCCAGCTAGGTGAGGGGAAATCAGGAGACAAGTTCAAATGTAGGCTCTGCTACTTATTAGCTGTGTATTACTTTGGACAAGGCCCTGTACCACTAGAGACTCAACTTCTCTGTCAAAGTCCGAGCAGGTGACCTCCATGATCCTCATAGCTAAGAAGTAGCAGAAGGGGGGATTCAAAAACCCATTTAATTCCAAGTTCAGTCTCTGCTACACCACAAAACCTCCCATACCTTCATGTCACCAAATAATAGTCATACTCCAAATTTGTCTATGGACACATACATGGCTTTTCCAAAATGCCCAACTCCTCAGGAGTAAGTCCATAAAAACTTTCTCAATGGCTCACGTGCTCCAAATTACAAGCATTAGTGTGGAGAGGCAAGCACACAAGGTCATGGACAAGCCAGCGCCTGGGTTTGAGCACAGGAGGATTCCTAGAGAACTATGTGCTGTTTTTACACTGCTATTCTCACTTACGAGCTGTAAATTTAGGTTTCAAAAACACTAAAGAGATCACATTTCACATAAAAAGTCAGCAGCATTGACTCCTTGAGCATACATGGCTAGCTAATTACTACCACCATGCTGAGAGCAAAACTAGCCATAAAAACATGAATTGTGCATCAGTTATGGTGGTTTCCCTCCTACTTCCTAACCTACACCAAGAAGGAGGCTATTTGCTCATCATTTAACCCACTGTTAGAACCTTATCAATTCTCTACATGACACCCCAGGGTAACCATGGTCTTTTTGTACCTTCTAAGGAACAGCATTTGGGTGCCATAACACAGGGCCCCAGCCCAGAAATACCAATAATGACTGCATGAGAAACCAACAAAAACCTTTCCCTCAACTCTAGATTTTGAATTTACCAAAACTTATATAACTTTATACCATTTAGAACAGTGGCAGACTATAGCTAGTGACTCAAGTTTCCTTTAGGGTAGTACCACACACATACAAGGTTTGCTACTCATTCATTCAACAAACATTATTAATATGTTCAGGACCTTCCAGGAAAGCCTTCTTCTGATGTTTTGTCATGCCTTGGAGGTGACTCTAGCTTCTTGGGCTATGACAGAAGAAAGCAATCTCTGACAGATCCAACTCAAGCCTGAAAGGTTTTCAAATGGGGCCTGACAGCTGACTGCTGGAGGACTGTGAGGAAATAGATTCTAACACATTGTTGGTGGGACTGCAGACTGATGCAAACACTTTAGAGAGTCAAGGCAACAAGCCTAAGAATCACAAAACTGATCAGAGCTGTAAACCCAGAGACTCTACTGCTAGGACTTTATCCTAACACATCAAAGCACTTGGGAGAAGTATCTACAGCAAATTCACTCAGGATAACAATGAGTTGAAAACACATTAGGAACAAATGAAGGAATTGGAGGAAAGACTTGGGATGGGGTATATGACGACTGCCTTGAAACAGCTGAAGGGCTGTCCTACGGAAGAGGAAATACTCATTCAGGAGAACTCTAGATTTTGAATTTACCAAAAATTATAGTAGTCTAAAAATGGAATAAACCACCTTGGGAGACAGTGAGCTCACTGGGACTAAAACTGCTCAAGCAGAGGCTGAATAACTGACTATTTCTTAGGAACGTAGTTGAGGTGATTTGTGCAATGGACAGGAGGATTGACTAAATGTCCTCTGATGTCACTTCCAACTCCAAGAGTCTATGCCCTGAACAGATATCTGTGTTTTCTTCACCTAAGGAGATAGATGGGCAGATGGGGTGGGATGTGACTGGGCAAAGCTAAGTTGGTGGGCAGGTTGCACTGCCCTAAAGTATCAAGGCTAAGTATATCTAGAGAAGCTGAAACAGACTCAAGCAGTTTTGATTCGTTTTCTCCCATTACGCAAAGGGCATTTGCTATAAGTTTCTTTCTAAATCCTGCTAGCTGCCAATGGTGGCTCTCAAACTTTCCCCTTTTCCTTACAACTGCCATTTTCTGAGATTAGGGAAATAGGCAGAGAGAGATGGAAGTAAAAATGTCCAAAACTCTCTCAGAGATAAGCCAATTTAGTCCCTCTTGAGAACACTGGATAGAAGCTTGCCTTAGAAGGTTCACAGGACAAAAATAAAGGTATTCTAGAAAACACGGATTTTGAGCAGCTTGCTTTCTTCTGGAAAGTATTCTTTACAGTCTCCCATTACATACTCACTTAGCTGCAGTGGCCTTCTCTAAACACTGCCATTCACACAACCCAAGACAGTCTAGCATGTAAGGTGACTTCCTGAGGCCCAAAGAAAGAGTGTGGATTCTGCAGCTGCTACAAGATCTACTCATTTGGTGCATCTGACAAGGGGAAGGTACACAATGAAGGATAACGCAACCTAATGACAACTAGAAATAATGATACACAAAGGAGGAAACAAGCTGCCTGAAGAGGTGGAAAGAGTTGAACAGGGAACACTTTTACAACAGAAGAAAAAAGGATAGATGAACTACATAAATAAAATATTATGCATAAGGAAGGAAATAAGCATTTATTAAAAGCCTACTATGTGCCAGGCACTGTGCTAAGTGTTTTACAAATATTATCTCATTTGGTCCTCACAACAGCCTTGGAAAATAGGGGCTATTATTATCTCCATTTTAAAGATGATGAAACTGAGACAGAAGTTAAGCCACTTGCCCAGGGCAACACAGTGTCTGAGGTCTGGTCCCAGCGCTAACCACTAATCCAACTGCACCATCAAGCTGCAGAGATCACCGCCATGCTTAGCAAGACAACAGACAATTTAAAATTCATACAATGGCAGCAGGTAATAAAGTGGTCTTATGCCCCATTAAATGACATCAATCAGCATCATACAATAAGGGATACTTAATTTAGGGACATGGTTAACCAGGACTAGCACAAGAATACAACTATGTGTAAGAGCATCAGTCAGGGAATAGGGAGCCCCATGATTCAGCCCTACATTTACACTGCCTGACTAAATCTTCAGTAATTTCATGGTCCTGTGCCTCTGTCACCCCATTTTACAAAAAGAGAAAAGAAAACTTATTTTTGAACACACAGTTCCAAGCAATTCACACAAATGGCCTCCGTAATATCCTCTCTTGCTGCTGCCACTAGCATCCTCAGCTGTGCCATGAGAGCAACCAGATTTAGGGGGTCTCAGTGAGGTTCAGGGGATCTCAGAGCCACTATTATTCACAGTCTGGGTAATAGAATCACAGAACACCCAGACTGGGAAGGAACCTTCAGGCTTGCTGAGTTCGACCTCCTCGTTTTAGGGATGAGATCCAAAGAGGGGGCAGGACTCTCCAAAGGCAACAGAGAGTTGAATATGCTTCTGCACCAGCCCCATGTCAGATCTATTCTGTCCTTTTGCTTCACAAAGTGAGCACGTTACAAAACAACACTCAAATCACTTGAAATCCTGGTGTGACCTTATATCTAAGACCTACCTATCTCAAAAGTTATAAATGTACAAGAAACAGATACATAAAAATACTAACTTTTGCTTCTTTTCTCCTCTCTATAGTGGTAATAAGAGTGGCAGGAGCTCTGGATTTGGCACTTGATGGGCTGGGTTTGAATGCCCCCTCTGCCACTTACCACCCGTCAAACCCTGGACAACTCACTAACCCTTTCTGGACCCATTTCCTCCTCTGTAAAATGGGGATATTTACATTCCTGACCATACATGCTCACTGTGAGGATCAAATAATGTTACAGACACACTTTGTACACTCCCAAAGTCATCCTAAGAAAAGCACTTTGCAAACTGACAAGAAATTTGAGCTATTATTTTGTGGGCTAGACTGGGAACATAACAATCATTTATAGGGTTGCTTCTATGGGGAAAGAGAGTCTCCCTTATCAACAGGCATTAGGGCCCCAAACCATCTGATTGGAGATGGTCTCTATCTCTCCTGCCTTGCCTCAGAACTGTTGAGTTGAATAACATTCGCAGAAATAAGCTACAGTTAGGGGAAGAAGCTACAGTTTGGGGAAGAAAAACATTGCAGTAAAACCTCACCTAACTAAAGTGCTCAGGGGCTGCTTTGGTTAACATAGAAGTAACCAAAAAGACCTTATGTTTCAACAAAGGTTGTTGAAAATCTTTCTTAGATGAATTCATTCAATTTCTTGCCTTAGTAAAACAAAGGTAACTAACTCCTTCCTGATGACTGAGGTTTTGGCAGGACCCTGATACCTTCATTTTGAATATCCTGGCATTGATGGGTCATAGGATTTAGAAAGGAGTCACAGAATTTAGTCCCACTCTCCCATTTTACAGATGAGGACACAGAGGCACAGAGAAGGAAAGTGACTTGCCCACGTGTAGCAACTGGCAAAGCTGAGGTTTGGAACTCCCCCTCCCCCACCCAAGTCTTTCAGCTTTAATGTTTAATGCCCAATGTTCTTCCACTACATTACTCTTTTTCATCAATCTTCACTGCTTAAAATCACAGGTATAGATGGTTAATACCACCGCAAAGTGCACAATGTACAGCTCCTCCCCCTCCAATGATGTTTAAAATGAAAATAATGGGATCATAGATTTACGCCTTGAAGGGTTAGTTTAGAGGTCATCTAGTCCAATTCCTTCATTTATACTTGATGAAAATGAGGCCCAGAGAGGCTACACAACTTGCCACAGTCACATGGGTAGTAAGGGGCAGGGAATTTGAACCCAAGTCTTCTGACACCATGTATCTGGCACACTATGTGCCAGGTGCTGTGCCAAGCATTAGTCCCTTATATCAAGGTTGGTTTGCTTGTTTTTTAAACATATTCCTGTTTCTCCTAGAAGCAGAGTCTAAGGAAAAATATTCTAATAAATTTTGATCAGTTGAATTCGAGGTTACTATAGGCAATTCTGAGACATTCCAGAAGAGTACTGGAAGGGGCCTTAGAAATGTCTGATTCTGTTTGCTTGCTGTCATGGGAAGGGGGGAAGGGAAGGAGGGAGAAAAATTTGGAACTCAAAATCTTACAAAAACAAATGTTGAAAACTATCTTTACATGTAATTGGGGGAAAAAAAAACACTATTAAGTGCAAAAAAAAAAAAAAGAAAGAAATCTCTAATTTCCTCACTTTACAAATAAGGAAACTGAGGCCCAGAGAGAGTAAAGGGACTTGCTCAAGGTCACATGGCTACTTAGTGGCAGACCTTGGGCGTGTGACCTAAGGCAAGTCCCATTCTCCTCTGTGAGCCTCATCAACACAATTAGGGGTTTGACTAGATTAGTGTTTTTCTCAGCTATAAATCTATGGCTAATTTTTATTGGTTCACAATACTTTATAATAAAAGTCTCCATATTTTAAACCCTTTTTTTTACTTTTAAATAATGTTTAATAATTGCCTTCTATATCATCTACATTTTCCAACATACCTCTCCAAACACCCTCCCAGACACTAATCGTGTATAGCAAAGAAAAAAAAAAGAGTGCAGAAAAACTGACATATCAAAAAAGTCAGACATTTTGTGCAGTGTTCCATATCCAGCATCTCTTGCCCCTTCAAAGAAGAGGAAGGAGGCACCTTCTTATCTCTTGTGGCCAAACTTAGATCCCACTCCTTAAGACTCATTTTTAAAACTAACTTTCTCCTCTGAGTCTTGCTCATTCTATTCCCAGCTCCCTCCTCCGAGGCTTTGCAGTCCCTGTCCCCAGAACTGCAGTGCTGAGGTTACAAAAGCAAAGTGATCCAACAGTAGATAACTGAACATTTTTACTGGTCTGAACCAAAGTCTGGGCTAGGAAACACTGAAGTACCAATCTCTAAGGGCTCAGACCCTAGGTTCTATCATCTTGGAAATATATGTAGTAAAATCTAACCAAAATATAACTGAAATGATTCTTCTAAGAGGGGGCCTTTGCCCGCCACATGACACAACTTTTAGAAGAAAAAGGCACATGGTGGGAAAGAAAGCTAATTTTGTAGATTTGAGAGATGATCATTTAGAATCCATGCTTCAATAAAGAGAAGAAATGGGATAATAATTGATTTACACTGAGCCAGAAGGTGCTGACCAACATTGAAATCAGACTGAAAATAGACTGGCCCCATAAGGAAGCAGTTCATTCAGCAGCCTAAAACAGGAAAGAGAAGTTCAAACACAAACTTACATACACACACACACACACACACACACTACAGAGTTTCATTTTAAAGCTCAGTCTGGCATTAGCCATCTTGTGGAACATAAAAGCCAAAGCAAGGGCAGCTAGAACGTGATGGATGGGGAGTGCGTTAGAGTCCTTTTCCTCCTAACCTTGCAGCACCCCCGGGGGGGGGGGGGGGCACTGGACTGCATAGCTACAACAAGGCCTCCTGGGAAAGGCAGATGTGTGCTTCTGGTAAGTGAGGCTGAAGGCATTTTCTCGTGTGTGGAAAGCTGGTTCACTCAGTTCTCCCATTCCAAAACAATGGTAAACAAGAACCTTGAACTTCTGCAAACATTTTAAGGAACCATGAGGTCAAAAGACAAGCTTGCTCAATACTCCATCCGCTCACGGAGAGCTCTACAAAAAGACCATTTCCGTCCACCTTGCAAGATTTTCATTTCTGTCTGTCACTAAAATGAGACTGGACCCAAATCTGTACAACAGACAAATAAAATAAAACACCAGCTAAGATTTTAAAATTCTTAGGAAAGTAAAGCAAACTAATTTAGTACCAAAAGTAGTTTAGACTCAAAGAATCTAAACCGTTCTCAAATATTTAAGGGCCCATCCATATATTTAAAGACCTGTTCTGTTTCAACCTAGATTGGCAGACTTAGAAGAAACTGGAGAGAAGGGGGAAAGAGTAGCAGAGAGAAAATTCAACCTAACAAAAGGAAGAATTTTCTTTATTTTGGATTTAACAAACACCAGATAAAATGAGCATTTCTATGTACGAAGCAGACTAAAAGAACACTGTGAAGATAAGGACTGTGAATCTCTATTATGAATTTTCCTCTTAAGTATATAATAAATTTGATACGTAACTTGTAAAGTTGTCCTGCTTGTCTGTGTTTCCTTCCATCTTTCTGACAATTCAAGCTGTCCAAATAGAAAATGGGCTGTCTTGGGAGCTACTGAGTATCTCATTGGTCTCAGAGGTATTCCAATGGAGGTTAGCTGACCACTCCTTGGGTTTGGTTTATCAGGCAGGGATTCTTTCTCAGGTACAAGTTAGACTAAAGAGCTTCCCAAGTCCTTTCCAATTCTGAGTTTCTGCCAATTTACAGGATTCCTTGTGAAATCCCAGGAATACAGGAATGATCTCTACAGCAGCTTTAACTCTGCTTGAACTCTTCAACTACTGCTGCACTGACTACCTCACCAGGCAGCTGATTTCAATTGTCCAGAACTAATTACAAAGAAAGTTCTTATTCATGTTGATCTGAAATCTATGGTCCTGTAACTTCTACCCACTGGACCTACTGCTGGACACCCTCAGAGAATAAATAAATGTTCTCCTTCAGTTCTTATATTAAATATTAATTATATAAGGTAGAAATAGAGAGCCATGAGCAAGACACTACTCTTCCACCAGGTTTCTATTCTATGAAAAGATAACGGAGCAGCTAGGTGGCACAGTAGATAGAGCTCTGGCCTTGGAATCAGGAGGACATGAGTCCAAATGCAGCCTCAGACACATAACACTCACTAGCTTTGTGACCCTGGTCACAGGTCACATAAACACAAATACTATGAGAGATTTCTCTCTTAGTACCTGTGAAACCTAATTTATAAACTATGATACTTAATTCAGCAATGTTTTCAAGAAATAAAATGTATAAGTCAAGTCATACTGTACAATGAAGTAGAGTGTGATCTATGAAGAAAAGTGAGAATAAAGAGGTTTCAAATCTTACTACCATTGCAGAGTACAGCAATCGTAAGGATCAGCAAACAGGCTTGACTATCATCAAAAAAAGTGAGGTAGGATTAGAAAAAGGAGTGAAAAATGGGAAACTGGAAAAAACTTCTAGAGAGGACAAGCTGGGAAAGAAGTAGTAAGAGTCCTAGGATATACATATTACAGTCAAAAGCCATAGGGGAAGGAATGAAAAGTCGTACATAGCTCCTTCCCCAACTTGAAACAATAATGTTCCTGAGAGCCATCTCATTTCCAGTGATTCCTGTCTATCTGGTCAACATTTAATAGATACTAAATCACTCAATTCTAAATATCCAATGTTATTGGCTTGTTTCTGTCGTCACAGTGCCAACTTAATTAGAACTTATTAAACTAAAAAAAAACCCCAAACAAAAAAAACACCTGAACAACTACAAATTCATTAAGCTAGCCTAGAATGGTTGGGGGAGGGACAATTTACTTTCAATAAACTCCGCTCAATACAAATGTTGTTTCCCTTGTATATAACAGGTCCAAAGGGAGCTACCAGTAGATGAGACAGTAGAACTTGGGTGTCTCCCTCCTCTCTCTGCCAAAAGACAAAGCTAATTAGTATCCCCTTAGGAGGCATGTCTGGTAACAAGGCCATATGTACTACTACCAAGTCAACGAATAAGTGTTTACTATTGTATGCCTTGTATTATTTTACTCAGTTTCTCTCCTCAGAAGTCTTGGGAAGGGAGCGGTGCAGTTTAGGAAACAGATGCCTTCCAGAAGGTGAAGATGTTATGTCCTACAGTCCCTTGGCAAGGTTTCAACACAATCAAGATGAAAACTTCAAGCCCTGGCCTAAACCATAAAGAGCCACATGATCTTAAAACATGGAAAGGGACGTTGGAGACTACCTAGTCTAACCCAGATACAAGCAAGAATGCCCTCTAAAACAGTCCTGACAACGCAATCCTCCACTTGAACACCTTAGGCAAATCATATCCCCTTGCTGGGTCTTGGCTCCCCACCTATAAAATGGGAGGAGGGAGGAACTGGACAAGATGACCAAGATGTGCCCTTCCAGCTTCAGCTCCATGATAACCTCCAGGACCCTATGCTTTCTGCAGCCTCTTCTAGTCAACTAGCACCTAATAAGTGTCTGCTACGTGACAGGCCCTGTGCCTTCCACTTGTGGACAGCTCTCATGGTCTGGAAGACTTTCTCTGATCAAGCTGAAATCTCTCTTCCTGGCAACTTCTTTCCATTCAATCAATCAACTAGCATTTATTAAGAGCCTACTATGTGCCAGCCACAGAGCTAGGCACCAGGGATTAATAAGAAGGAAATAATCCCTACTAGAAAGAAGAGTGCATTTCAAGGGGAAGTGGTGGAGGGAATAAGTACATGTACAAGTATATGCCAAGTAATATAAGTATATTATATATAAATATACTTCTCTGAGTTCTGCTTTCTGAAACCAAACAGAATGAATCTGATAATCCTCTTCTATATGACAGCTGGCCTTGAGTATCTGAAAGGCTGTCTCACTCTCTATCCCCTCTGCCTCCCAAATCTCCTTTCTGGAATGCTTAAGCATCCCAATTCTTTCAAGGAACCCTTACATGGCATGGTCTCCAGGGCCTACTCCATCTTCATTATCTTCCTTTGAACATTTTTTTAATGACTTTTCTAAAGTGTGGCACAGAGAATTGGATACAAAACTCCAGATGGGTTTGACCAGGGCAGCTTTTTGAGGCAATAGTGTTCCTTTCAAATTCACCTGTTTTCATAACAGGACTAGCAGGTAAGACAGGCTCTGCCTGAGCAATTTCATTTAAGTTAGAGAAACTTAGATTGAGAAAATATATTTCTAATAATATTATCATAATGTAGTATTTCTGAATCTGTATGATTTTCTTTGCCCTATTAGGAAATCGGTAGCAGCAGGGGGAAAAAAAGGAAATCAGGTAATTAGAATGGAGTGCAGCAGAGCTCTGAACCCAAGTAGTCAACCTTATCCATGAGATCCCAAAAATCAAGGGAAGTCAGCACCTTAGGCTGGGATTCAGTGAACAGGGAAGGTTTAGAAAGATGAAAACCCTGGAGTCAACTCTGACTTGCTTCCCAAAGGAGGAGTTAATACCCCAGCAAACTAATGGAGCCAGGAGACTCAGGCTCAGGACTGGATTTTTCCAGAACTGGGACCTTAATTTGGATTTCCAGCACCTCTAAAGAAGGCAACCTACTGAAGGCATGATCAGATCAGTCTCATCAAAGGCCTTCGATGGCTCTCGACTGCCTACAAATTAAAGTTCGGTGGCATTAAAGACCCTCCAAGATCTAAAGTCCTTTCCATACTACTTGTGTTTCCCAAATATGCTCCCCGTTTCCTGGCCTCAGTACTGCTGTACATGCCACCTGGAATGCACTCCCATCCTACCCCGCCATGACACTGCATGTTGAAATCCTATCCATTCTTCAAAGTCCGTCTCAAACGCCACCCCTTCCAGGGAGACTTCCCTGGATCCCCTCAGCCAAAAATGACCTCTACCCAATTAGAATCACTAAAGCAATGTGTTTGTACCTCTCACAGAACTTACCATATTCTCCCTTATATCCTAGTTATTTGTGGACACATCCTATCTCTCCTACTAAACTGGGAACTACTTACTCATCTTTATAATCTTACCAGTGCCTAGCAGAGGGTTTTTGCTTGTTGTTGCTTGTGAATTGAAATGTAAGTATCTACTATTCAAAAGGTGCTATGCTAGGCACTGAGAATATAAAGATGAAAAATTATAGTCCCTGACCTCAATAAACTTACATTTGAATGATGTGGAAGGGGGAACAACACACACATAGTTATGAAATAAGGAAGAATGTGATAGGGGCAAAGGAGAGCCAGGCAAAGTGCCAAAAGAAATCTGAGAGGGAGTGATCCACTTTCACCTGTACGGAGAAGAGTGTCAGGAAAGGCTATGATGGAAGAAGTGGAACTGGAGTTAGGCCTTGAAGGAAGAGACTTCGCCAGTGGGAGATGGGTAGAAGGGGGTAGAGAAGAGTCCATTATGAGCATGGGAGAAAGGAGAGGAAGCACAGGACAAGAACCAGTGCAGCACAGTCAGTCCAGTTTGGCTTGAATTTAAACTCCAAGAAGCATGGTATACAATAAGGCTAGAGAGACAGCCCTCAGCAGCAGGCTAAGGCGTTTCAGTTTGTCAGGAAGCAAAAGGGAGCTACCGAAAGGTTATATAAATTTTGCACATGGAATAAGTCTCCTACACAGTGCATCTACTAAAAAACAAAGCAAAAAACCGGCTTAGTTGTTTTTCTTTTGTGGGTTTTAGATTGTATCACCTACCAGTTAGGAAGTCACACATTGGGAGTCCCCATATTTAAATATCACGCACATGGATGGGGGAGGGAAGGAATGTACCCTTAACTCTCCTTGTCCCTGGGTCAGCCTGTGGTATCTTGGCTCTAGCCAACTTCCTCTACAAAGATTCCGCTTAAGCATTTGTGAATAAGCAGAAAATTGGCTGATGAGACACGGCCTTTCTCAAAAGGGGAGGGAGGAAACAAAAAATGGCTGCTTTCATGGGGGCAGGAAGGAGATTATTTCATTAGGGGTTGAATAGTGAAGCTCTCTCATTGCAAACAATTGTTTGGTTTGAAGGCTCCCTGCAGGCAATTACTCCAGCAAAGGCCCAGCTGGAACAGGGTGAATGTGCCTGCCAGGACTAAGCGATCAGTGCTAACACTGACTCAAGTGTCTGAGTGTGGGTCTAGGCCCCACCAAGCATCCTACTAGGGAGGAGAGGGGGATAGAGGCAAGGCTCCAGGCCAGGTTCCCCCCCAAAGCACAGTCTCTCCTACCCCTGACCCTCATCACCACAGCCCACAATCCAGCACCTGACACTACAGGAAGATGGCCCTGATCACAAACACCGAAGCTATTAACAGGCAGACAGGATCATTAGATTTAGAGCTGGAAGAGACCTCAAAGACCATCTTGTCTAACCCCCTCATTTTACAAAGAGGGAAACTGAGGCCTGGAAAGACGATGTGGTTTGGCCAAGGTTATAGAGACAATAAGTAGCAGAGCTATGATTCTAACCCAGGTCCTCTTACTTCAAAAATCCAGAGCTTATACCACACTTTTCCAAGATGTTTTTTAATTAATTGTACCAAGTATAAAATCAAATTCCACAAGAGTGTTTTCTACAACTCGTGACCTATTTGGAGTAAAAGAGTCTAGATTGATGTGTTGAAATTAATGATAATGACAATAATGGCAGCTTGCATTTATAGCAACCCACTGTGTGCCACATGCTAAGTGCTTTACAAATATTAACTCATTTGATCCGCACAACAACCTCGAAAGACAGCTGCTATTATTACCCGTTTTACAGCTGAGGAAACTGAGGCAGGCAGAATTTAAGTGACTTGACCAAGATCACACAGCTAGCAAGTTTCTGAGGCCGAATTGGAACTCAGGTCTTCCTGATTTCAGGACTGGCCTCCTACCTGCCTCTAAAGAATTGAATCCCTTTTCCTCTAGGAGAAGTTCTTTACATGTGTGATTACTTAAGTTCATGGTCTCAACTTCTGCTTTGATCATGTGTATTTCCAAGGCAGAGATGGCTTTGTCCTCCCAGTGGTCTTGTGAGTATTCATAGTTTTCCCTACCACCTACTACTACACCTCAGACTGGTTCGTGTAGAGCTTTGTATCCTTGTGTCTAACAAAATACCCTATACCTGGGAAAAGCTTGATGACTGATCTTTTTTTCTCTGCCTGGCCCCACTACTACCACTAGTTAAGTGCCTTTCCTCTGAGATGACCTTCCATTTATTCTGTCTCTCTCTTGGATATTTGCATGCTGCCTCACCTAGTAGAACAGGAGCTCCCTGAAGGGCATGGCTGAGTTTTAGCTTTTCTTTGTACTCCTGAACTTAGCACAAAGCCTAGCAAATAGTAAGCCCTTAATCAATCAATCAATAAACATTTATTAAGCCTATGTTCCAGGCACTGTGCCAAGTGAAGGGTATACAAACAAGCTTCTAAAAGACAGTCCCTGCCTTCAAGGAACTTACACTCTAATGGGGGAGACAATATGCAAACAAATATATACAAAGCAACCTATATAACATATAAATAGGGAGATAATGAACAGAAGGAGGGCACCAGAATTAAGAAGAGTTGGGGAAGGCTTCCTGTAGAAGGTGGGATTTTAGTTGAGACTTAAAGGAAGCCAGGGAGGTCAGTCGTGAACAGGAGGAGAATTCCAGGCATGGCGGACAGCCAGAGAGGATGCCCAGAGGAGAAAGATGGAGCATCTTATTCATGGAACAGCCCCTAGTAAATGCTTGTGGACTAACTGATGGCAAAAATCATCAGCCCTCTAGCTTCTAAGACATTCTCTACCACTGGTTCCTTTCTTCTCCAACAGTACATGAGTTTTTGGTCAATTACTCTGTTCTAACTAGAACAAAAAGTCTTTTTGGAGCTGGTAAGCTGGGGGGAGCAGCAAGAATGATTTCAAAGTCTGACAGGGGAGCCTGAGGAAAACCCTGGCTGGGATGCATCTAAATTTTCCTCACATGCAGGAGCATATATTTAGTAGGTGCAATAAAGGTCTATTGATAAAAATGATGATCAGCAGGGAGCTGGAAATGAGAGTGAACTAAAAAGGGGAAAAGTGTGAAAACGGGAATTAAAGAAGGACTATAATAGAACCACCTTGCATAGTTTTACTCTCTTTCCTAACACAGGAAATGCTGAAGAGATTTAAACTGGGTTGCTCTGTTGCTTTGGACTTACCAACATGGAGACAAATCTGGGCAGGTCTTATCCGCAGCCTATCCCCCAAGTCTGTAAACTCCATGAAGGCCAGGGATCAGACCAGGGGCTTATTTCGATCCCTTTGTAACTGTCTTCCCTCAGAGCATTTAATAAAGATCTGCTGAACAGAACTCCAAGGTCGAGGAGCTGGTGACTTGACCACAGTTCTCAGTGAAAGGCCTCTTCCCTTTCTCACTGCACAGACAATGGTTTAAGCAAAAAAACACAGGAACAAAAAGGGAGGGAATCTGAGCATCTAATCCTATCCTTCCATTTAACAGTTGAGGCAACTTTACCTCTCTAAGCCTTAGTTGCCTTGTTTGCAAAACAGAAATAATAATGCTTGTGCATGCTTCTTCCCAGGGTTATTTTAAAAATTAAATGATCTCATTTGTGTAAAGCACTTTGCAAACTACAAAACACTATAAAAATGTGAGCTACAGAGAAGGAAACTGTGAACCAACATCACATGGCAAGAACCAGGAGCAGAGACAAGATTCACACTCAGGTCTCCTAATTTCCTGTCCAGTGTTCTTTCTACTGATGCTCTTGGGAAATCCAACACCCAAGATGTTCGGCCCAGATCCTGTCTCCCACCCAAGGCTGTCTCCTAGCTAAGCCCATGGGGAAAAGGGAGCAGAGGAGGGCTGGGTTAAAGATCCAGTAGCCCAGCTAAAAACAGCTCGTCTCTCATCAGTTTCTGGGAAAGCACATCCCTCCCTTTCACATCTTGGCAAGATTTGAGCCCGAGAACCTCCCAAGGCAATGTGGGCTATGAGCACGCCCCTCAAAAAAAAACTTCAGAATCTGAAATTCTTCACAGAAGAGGCTAAAAGCATCTTTCCTGACAAATCAGGCATGGCCCCAAATGGTAGCAAAAAGATGAAGGATGAATAGTAATTTAAATGTATCACAGGTATAGGCCAACAAGCCAAGACTAAAGACAAACAGCACAACAGGCCTGAACACTGGAACAAAGATTCAGCATAGTTGATCACAGACCAACCAGAATGACTGGGGTTGACTCTCTGTCATCAGTTATTCCAGCTCAAGGAAGTAAAGCCTAAGGTGCACATTTGCCCTTGTGAGGGGAAAACGCCCATCTTAATTTATATACTTAAAGCCCTTAAATACTCTGGCACAGGACAGATCTGGTTCAGACTAAGGTGCCAGCAGCAGGCTGGGTGTGGAGCCAGGCAGAGATCAGAGACTCTGACATCCATGAGAAAGTCAAGGCAATGGGAACCCCCCGCCCCTTGCAAGTCTCTAGGAAAAGAATCAAGGCCCAAGTCAGGTTTCCTCAAATTTCTTCACACCCTGTGCTACTGTATTCCTAGGGAGGATTTGGCATCAGGAAACTTGTCATTAAGGGTAACCTGTGCAGAGAAAAAAACCAGCAAAGGTAGCTGCCTTACCTACTTTTCCTGCCTCTCCTGCCTCTGCAAGTTCCTTGTCACCATAAAATAAATGCTGCCTCAAATTCTTTGCAGTTGTCCTCTTCTCTCCCCTTCACCCTCTCTCCCTTGGCAATCTTATTAATTCTCATCACTTTTAACCACTTCCTCAATACAGATGGTGAATCTCTAATCCTAACATCTCTCTAGTGCCCCAAAGGCCTACAAACATCAATACCTAGATGGCCCATGGGCACTTCAAAACCAACTTTTCTTTTCTCCCAATAATTGCTTCTCTTCCTTCTGACTTCAAGATTCCTGTAAGAAGCATCATTTACCCAGTTAGTGTTCCATGTTAGAAACTTGACAGGTTTTGTTTCCTTTACTTTTCCTCTCTTCCTGATTTTGAGCTGGAAGGAGCACTCAAGCAAAGTTAATTCATGGACACCACGCCCACTCACCCACCTCATCCTAACTCTGGCAATTTGTTTTTTACCAATGACAAAACTGGAGTCCAGAAAGAGGAAGTGATTTCCTAATGAATAAGTAGCAAAATGAGGATCTGAACCCACGTTCTCTAACTCCAAATCCAGGGAGGGCTCTTTTCATTCTATCAGTTGCCTTTATACCACATTGTCCCCACCCCAACACAGGCCATGTGGCACAAGGGAAAAAGCCCAGACCGGCTTCATATCCAACCTCTGACTCATCTGACTGGTGTGACCTTGGGCAAGGCTCCTGGGTAAGTCTCTGGGCTTTAATGTCATCTGTAAAATGAGGGGGTGAGCTAGATGGCCTATGAGATGCAGTCCAGCTTTTGATCTATCTCCTAAGCCGTAGGATTTAGGGAGGTTAGAGTTAGACTTAAGACTAAAGCCTCTGTTACCACCTACCTAGATTCGCAATAATAACAAACGAGCATTTCTACAGTTATCTACTAGGAGCCAGGCCCTTAGCTAAGCCTTTGACAATTACTATCTCATTTGATCTTCACAAAAACCCCAGAGAGGTAGGTAGTGCCAATATGATTTTTAGTTTTCAGTTGAGGAAATTATATAGTCTATCAAATCTCCCAGCTTGCCTTAAGCATAGCACACCTCTGTGCGTAACAAAGATAAATGTTTCCTAAATAAATGAACTGACCACAGCAACATAACAGTGTTCAGTAGCACAGATATCACAGACAATTGAGAAAGGGCTGTCCCCAGCAGCCACTGTAGAGCAACTCCTCCACTGCCCTGCCTGGCATTGTGGCATTTTGTGGTTCTACAGAGAGGAAGTGAGTTTACAGACGACTGCCATGATAAGATGCAAGGAAGTAAAGCACACACCCTGAAACATCTGCTAGAATTGTTTTAGATTCCTAAGGCAAAAAAATGCCTACATGAAGGGGATTCTTATTCAGGTCTGAGCTGGACTAGATGGACAGTTCCAAGACTGAGATTTGTGAGTCATTATATTACCAAGCAGGAACAGACAGGATGGTAATTTGTCCTACAGGCCATCAGGGTGGAAAAAGTCCATTTTGAAATATAGATCTGGCCTGTCCCCATAGTTGGTTCTGATAAAAGAAAAGAATAAGAACTAAATGTCATTTTCAGCTACTGTTTATCAAACACCTACCATGTGGTAAGTATCAATGGATACAAGCTAAAGAGCTGGCCTCAAAGGCAAGAAACCTTAGGTTGGAGTCCCACCTTGATACACACTGGCTGGGGCAAGTCACTTGACCTGAGTGCCCCAGAAAATCCGTGAGATTACAAATTCAGAGCAAGTGCAAAAGAGGGAGTTAATGATAATACCTAGTATAAAGCAGTATGTAAATGCTATCTCACTAGATCCTCACAATAACCCTGAGAAGTAAATGCCATTATTATCCCCATTCTGAGGCAGCAGGCCTGGACCTAAAACCAGGAAGACCCGAGTTCAAATGTGACCTAAGCTATTTACTACCTATGTGACCCTGGGCAAGTCACCTAACCTCTGTTTGCCTTATTTGTAAAATAGGGATGATAATAACACTCCCAGGGTTGTTGTTCAAATGATATAATTGTAAAGTGCTTGGCACAGAGCAAGCCTTATATAAATGTTAGCTGCTATTATTATTAACTATTACATTTTTTGACATTCCTGGAACCTGCATAGGAATAAAGGTAATGGGCAAAAACATCAACAAAATTTTCAATCTACTTTGCCAAAATACTTTGAACTTTGAGATTAGCTTAGAAACTCTATAACAAGTTATTTGTATAAAGGAGAAGTAAAGCTTGGCTGACCTGAGATGGCCTGAGCAAATATCACAGGGGCCAGATCTTTAAAGGGCAAAGTGCTTCTCTAAATGGCAAAGACAGCTATTATTATTATTCTATTAAAATTCTATTATTATTATTATTATTGTTAGATGGAGCAAGGGGATGTGACTTGCCCAGATCACAAAGTTGGTCACTGTCTGAGGCAGGACATGAATAAACTCAGTTCTTCCTGATTCCAAGCCTGGCATTCTTTCCACTAGGCCACCTTGCTTCCCCTCTCCTAGAGCTCCTACAGTAATGACTAATGATGAATCTCCATTTTAAGGATGGGCCCAGGCCAGCCCTGCTTCATTCTCTGTGTTTTGCTACATGCTTCAGATGCCTTGTCCCCTCCCTCCACCGAGTTACTCCTGGAACCTACCAAGGGTTCAGAAGAGTCATCCTTCATTCTCCAAATGTCACCACCATGGGGATGGGATGAGGGTAATTACTTCTCCTGCCTCAGCACCATCTCCCAAACCTCCTTCCCCCACCTTCAGCTCCTTTTTTTATGTTGTCTTCCACCATTACAATGTCAGAGGAATTGAATCAGAATCCCAAATCAGTCATTTGAGGCAAATCATTTTACTTCTCAGACGCTCAGTTTCCTCACCAGTAAAATAAAGTGCTTGGGTTAAATGATTTCTACAATTCATCCCAGATTTAAACATATACATCAATGATTAGCTATAACTAGGGCTTTAAGTATTAAAGGAGGTTCAAAGAAAAAAGTCAAATCAAATCACCAAGCATTTATTTATACCTTATTATGTGCCAGGCACTGTGCTAAGAGCTGGGAATACAAATATTAACAAAAATACAGTCTGTGTCCTTGTGGAGATTACATTCTAAAGAGGGAAACAACCTATAAAAGGGGACTGAAAAGAGGCTGGGGACTGGGGGAGGGTATTCACTTAAGGGCATGACAGAGCCAGGAGAAAGAAGGAGCCTGGATGGCTTGAGCACCTCCTCAAAATGGAGGTTCCAAGAGGAAGTCACCAATTGAAAGAAGAGCCTGAAAAAAAGGGGGTGGGGGGTCAGAGCCAAGATGGTGGAATAAAAGCAGTGTCTTGCTTGAGCTCTCCCCCAAACTCCTCCAAATACCTGTATAAAATGGCTCTAAACAAATTCTAAAGCAGCAGAACCCACAAAAAGACAGAGTGAAACAAATTTACAGCCCAAGATAGCCTGCATGGTTGATGGGAAAGGTATATCATGCCAGCTGGGAGAGGAGTACAGTTTGGCATGGGTGCACAGGCAAGGTAGGCCTCAGAGAACCTGGAGCGGGACTCAGAGGACTGAATCGTGGGCAACTGTAGCGGTTTCCAGACTTCTCAACCCACAAACGCCAAAGACAACTTAGAAAGTCAGTGGGAAAAGTCTGTGTCTGTGGTGAGAGAGAGAAGCACACAGTCCCAGCCCCGGTCCCTGAGCTTGGCCAGGGCAACAGCTGCTTCTGGAGCTTCTGGCCCACAGATTAAGGGGGAATCCAGTGGCTCATCAGAGGGGTATTGCAGGGATCTTTTGCTGGTGGCTGAGGCAGGATTCTCTTGCTTTGCCCTTGCTTAGATCTGGGTCACACATCTGGGTGATGGTACTGGGGCGAGGAGGAGTGCTGGTATGGTGAAGCTTGTAGTAGCGGTGGAGAGAAAATCCTCCTCACAGTTCCAAGGCAGAAAAGAGTGCTTGTGGTCACTCACAGACCAGAGCATGGGCCAGAAAAGGAGTAAACACCTTGCCCCTTATCATACCACCTTGGAAGAACTGAAAATTTACAGGTCCTTAGAAGTATCTCTGAAAACAGCTGCACAAAACCCCTGAAGCTTGGGACAGTACATTCTCCACACTGGAAGCAGACTCCTACTTTAACAAAGAGTTTAAAACTCAAGTAATTGGCTGGGATCATGAATAAACAAAGGTCCAAAAAAAAGTCAGACCACAGAATCTTTCTTTGGTAACAAAGAAGATCAAAACATACAACCAGAAGAAGACAACAAAGTCAAAGCTCCTACCTCCAAAGCTTCCAAGAAAAAATATGAATCAGTCCCAAACCATGGAAGAGCTCAAAAAGGATTTTGAGAAACAAGTAAGAGAAGTAGAGGAAAAACTGGGAAGAGAAATGAGATTGATGCAAGAAAATTAAGAAAAACAAGTCAACAGCTTGCTAAAGGAGACCCAAAAAAATACTGAAGAAAATAACACCTTAAAAAACAGCCTAACCCAAATGGCAAAAGAGGTCCAAAAAGTCAATGAGGAGAAGAATGCCCTAAAAAGCAAAATTGGCCAAATGGAAAAGGAAGTCCAAAAGATTACTGAATAATTCCTTAAAAATTAGAATGGAGCAACTGGAAGCCAGTGACTTTATGAGAAATCAAGGCACTATAAAACTAGTCCAAAAGAATGAAAAAATAGAAAACAATGTGAAATACCTCACTGGAAAAACAACTGAACTGGAAAATAGATCCAGGAGAGAGAATTTAAAAATGACTGGACTATCTGAAAGCCATGATCAAAAAAAGAGAATAGACATCATCTTTCAAGAAATTATCCAGGAACACTGCCCTGATATTTTAGAACCAGAGGGCAAAATAGAAATTGAAAGAATCCACCATGATCACTGCCTGAAAGAGATCCCCAAAGGAAAACTCCTAGGAATATTGTAGCCAAATTTCAGAGTTGCCAGGTCAAGGAGAAAATATTGCAAGCAGCCGGAAAGAAACAATTAAAGTATTGTAGAAACACAATCAGGATAACACAAGATTTAGCAGCTTCTACATTAAGGGACAGCAGGGCATGGAATATAATAATCCAGAGGACAAAGGAGAAAGGATTACAACCAAGAATCACCTACCCACAAAAATCCTTCAGGGGGAAAAATGGTCATTCAGTGAAATAGGGGACTTTCAAGCATTCTTGATGAAAAGACCAGAGCTGAATAGAAACTTTGATTTTCAGATACAAGACTCAAGTGAAACATGAAGAGGTAAACAGGAAAGAGAAATCATAAGAGACTTATTAAGGTTGAAATGTTTACATTCCTGAATGGAAAGATGATATTTTTAACTCATGAGACCTCTGTCAGTATTAGGGTAGTTGGAGGGAAAAAACTATATGTATGTATGTAGATA
The DNA here is from genome assembly GCF_900497805.2 of Vombatus ursinus. Classification (NCBI taxonomy): domain Eukaryota; kingdom Metazoa; phylum Chordata; class Mammalia; order Diprotodontia; family Vombatidae; genus Vombatus; species Vombatus ursinus. The sequence continues at coordinate 9,069,743 of NW_020954553.1, forward strand.
GATAGATAGACAGACAGACAGATAGATAAAGGGCACAGGGTGAGTTGAAGATGAAGGGGTGATATCTGGAGAATAAAATTAAGGGGTGAGAGAGGATTATACTGGGAGAAGGAGAAAGGGAGAGGTAGAATGGGGTAAATTATCTCACATGAAACAGACAAGAAATGGCTTTTACAGTGGGGGGAAACAGGGGAAGGTGAGAGGGAATGAGTGAATCTTATTCTCATCAGATTTGGCTTAAGGAGGGAACATACACATTCAATTGGGTATGGAAATCTCTTACTTTGCAGGAAAATAGGGGGGAAAGGGGACGAGAGAGCAGAGAGATGATACGGGGGAGAGGGTAATCAGAAGCAAACACTTGTGAGGAGGGACAGGGTCAAAAGAAAGAATAGAATAAATGGGGGGTAGGATAGGATGAAAGGAAGTATACCTAGTTTTTCACAACATGACTACTGTGGAAGTGTTTTCCATGACACACATGTATAACCTGTACCGAGTTACTTGCCTTTTCAATGAGGGTGGGTGGGGAGGGAGGAAGGGAGAAAAATTGGGACCCAAACTTTTAAAAACAAAAGCTAAAAAAAATTGCTTTCATGTGCAACTGGGAAATAAGAAATACAGGAAACGGGGTATACAAATCTATCCTACTCTACAGGAAAATAGAAGGGGAAGGGGATAAAAGAAGGTGGGGAGAGATAGAAGGGAGGGCAGATTAGGGGAAGGGGTATTCAGAATGTATGCCATTTTGGGTTGGGGGGGACAAGATGGGGAGAAAATTTGGAACTCAAAATCTTGTGAAAGTGAATATTGAAAATTTAAAAAATAAATAAATTTTAAAAAAAGAAAAAAAAAAGAGGGGTGTGTTCTAGGGAGAGAAGGCTAAAGAGTCAGAAGCAGAGTTGGGAGAGGAGAGAAGAGGTAAGCACAGCTGGCTTAGGCATTTCATCAAAATGGAGTTCCAAGAGAAACTCACTTATCAGGAGGAAGCCACAGGGACGGAGGCACGTACCAGACTACAAAGGTTTCTGGAGAATGGCGGAGATGTCCGAGGTCTCAGATACCACCGAATGTGGTGGCAATGGCTCCTTTAAAAAGCATGAGCAAGAAGGGCCCCAGGACCCAGAAGAGGCAATGACAATGGTTGCAGAGCCCTCAAATGACTGACACAGCCATCCATCCTGTCTTCCAGCTACCAACAATAACTCAATTTTCTTTCTCGCTAGGAAGCTAATGGAAGACTGGCAATCAATCAACAATTACTCACTGTGCTGTGGGGGATAAAAACTAATTTTGAAGGGGACTTCTCTGTCTCCTCCACCAGGTCCCAGGAAGCTCATTATTGGGATAACCTCTCATCAGCCCTGGTACTCTACACCAACACTACCTCCACCTCTCTGCTGGAAGGGCAGGGTCATGCACTCCCAACCTCCATTTAAAGACAGAGCTCAGCTCAGGCTAAGGATCTCTTCTTTTCTCACCTGGCTGCACTCTGTTGAGATTTTTCTAACTGATTTCCCCTTCACCTTCTCCTCCTCCTTCCCCACCAGTTTCAGCTTCCTTTTGAGTGCTGTCTTCCTCCATTAGATTTTAAGCTCCTTAGGGGCAGGGATTGTCTTTCTCATTTTATATCTGTATCCCCAGTGTGCAGCACAATGCCAGGTATGTGGTAGGCACTTAATAAACGTTTATTAACTAACATATCATGTGGTTTCTGCCCCAAAGAGGCTGACAATCTAACCTGAGAGAGAAAAATAACACCAGAGAAACAATGTGAAAATAATTAAGGGCTAAACTGTGCATAATTGACCTTAGTAAAGAGCTAAGAGGAAGAAGTGTCAATTGTGGGTTTTATCGAAGTAGAACTTGAATTGGGTCTTTACAAATGTATTAGTATTAGGAGAGAAGGAAAGCAATTCCAGGTGGAAGGAGGAAAAAAGGAAAAGGGCTGGAAGTCACCTGAAAGCAATCACACCATGCTTTAGGTCAAAAGAATTCATCTAATTTTTTTATATCACCTTTATTTCTCTATAAAATTCTCCTTTTGCCTCCCGAGCCCCAGCTATCACTCATAACAAAGAGAAAAGAAAGAGGAAAAAAAGCAGTTTGGCAAAACTAATTAATACAGCAACCGAGTACAATAGCTTACAGAGCATTCAATACTACAATTCTCCCAAAGAAGAGAGGGCAGCACACTATTATCTCTTCTTCTGGGCCACGGTGGAACATCAGAACTACAGCGTTCAGCTTTTGCCTTGTTCTAGTCATCATGCATACGATTTTCCCAGTTCTGCTAACTTCACTTCACTGTTTATACATGTCTTTTCATGTACCTCTGTAGTCTTCACATTCATTCCTTCTTACCATATAGTAATATCCCATTACATCTATGCACCATCATTTGTTTGGCCATTCTCCAATCAGTGGGCACCTAAATTGGTTTTTAGTTTTTTACTACTACAAAATTAATGTTATAAATATTTTGGTGATTATGGGACTTTTCTATCTTTGACCTCCTTAGAGTATCTGTGTAAAGTGGGATATCTGGGTCAAAGGGTATGAATATTTAGTTCGTTTCCTAGCATAACTCCAAATAAGGGCTCATCCAATTTAAGCAGTTAGGGACAGTTTCAAATGTGGACAGTAAGGGGAAACCTTCCTGGTTACTGGAAAACACCAATGTAGTCATGGATGTATTCCTTTTTCTGGTGCTGATGAGCATGGCAAGAACAGTTGGAAAAGCCGAGAATAGCTCTACAGAATGGATCAGTGAAGTGATATTTTTTTCTTGGCATTTCTGTGCATAACTGCATCTTGCACATGGTCTGGGAATACCCTGAGTTACAGACAGAAGAAATAAATGAAGAATTTGGGGAAAATCCTTCCTCACAGTACTGTTCTATGGGCTCTGATGACATCTGAGGAGGTATTAAAGCTGCTGGGGACAGGTCATTAACAATCACTTCACCACTGCCTCACCTGCCATCCAGAATGGCCTCTTTCTACACAGGAATGAAATGCACACCACAACACTTTCTCCCCTCCTCCCCTCCCATTTCTAGAAAGAAGGAACAGGCAAGTAAAGTCATTTTTTTTTTAAAGATAGACCAAGAAACATGACATGACCTGTCCATGGTTACACAAGAAAGCAATGGAAAAGCCAAAGGTCAAGGCTAGAGACATTCTCAGGTAGCAATGGCTTGATGGGAGACCTATTCCAACAGACTCCTAGAGAAGTCTAAGTGACAGAGGCCTATAAAAACCACATTATCAGCTAATAACAGATACAAACCGTTAAACTGAAAGAGCAAAGAATTTGGCATAAAAAAAGTAGACGCGGAACCCTGGTTTTGCTCCTTACCGCTTGTCTGACTATGAGCAAGGCTCTTCCTGTGGCTGGTTCTCCATCTCCTTGTCTAAAAACTGAGGGAGCTAAATTTCAGTCCCAGTAAACTAAATATACCTCCCTCCCTCCTCTTTATAAAAAGGTCAGGTACCACAGATGGGGCAGGCAGTATACACTATTGGACTCTATGTGGGTTGTCAGTGTTGCCTATGTGTTTTTCTTTGCTATAAGGGAAAAATCAAATTGAGATTAGGGGGGAGGGGGGAATATAAGGGCCAATAGCTGGTGCAAAAACAAATCGCTCTGATAATGGTCTGATAGCCAAAATATATAGCTAATTAAAATATATAAAACTTTGGACTACTAGCCCCAAACTGGTCAACGGATATGAACAAATAGTTCTTAAAAGATCTGAAAACTATTAATAACCACATGAAAAACTGCACCAAGTAATTAATAAGAAGAATGCAAATCAAAACAACTCTGAGATTTTTGCCTTTATACCAGCAAATTGGCAAGAGTAACAAAAGATGGAACTACTCAATGTTGGAGAGGCTATGGGAAGACAGGTACACTAATACGCTATTTTGAGGGGCAGCTAGGTGGCGCAGTGCATAGAATGCTGGCCCCCTGGAGACAAGAGGACCTGAGTTCAAATCTGCCCTCAGATACTTGACACTTACTAGCTGTGTGACCCTGGGCAAGTCACTCAACCTCAACTACTCACCAAAAAGCAAAAAAACAAACAAACAAAAAAAACCCTAATATGCTATTTTGCAGCTACAAAATGATCCAAGTATTCTGGAAAACAATTCAGAACTATGTTTTTAAAATGACTAACACGTCCATATGCTTTGACCCAGAGACTCTATTGCTAGCCAGACACATACCTAAAGAAGGTCAAGGATAAAAAGGGAGGTCATCTCATACATAGCAAAATATTCACAGCAGCACTTTTTGTGATTGCAAAAAACTAGAAACGAAATGAATACTTTCAGCTGGAGAATGGTTAAACAAATTATGGTACATGAATACAATAAAATATTATTGCACCTTAAGAAATGGTGAGGGGCAGCTAGGTGGCACAGTGAATAGAGCACCAGCCCTGGAGTCAGGAGGACCTAAGTTCAAATCCAGCCTCAGACACGATACTCACTACCTGTATGACCCTGGACAAAGTCACTTAACCCCAAATGCCTAACCCCCCAAAAAAAAAGAAAAAAAAAAGAAATGGTCAATGAAGAATTTGGAGAAACCTGAAAAGCCTAGTATGAGTTCTTAACAAAGTAAGCAGTCAGGAAAACAACAATGCAAATTAAAATAACAATAAAATAAAAATGAACAATAACAACAACAAAGCATAGAGGAAATTCAACTTCTTCCTTTCTATGGTGAGGTGGGAGACCAGGGCTGTGGAATAATGCATTCAATGTCAGTTGCAGTGGCCACGTCCCTTGGTTTTGCTTAACTATTCTTGTTTTAAAGAGGTTCACTGGGGAAGGGGTAGGGAAAGGGCTGTCTTTTGAAATGACATATACAAACAAAAGGAATTAAGAAAACTTTTTTCAGATGGGGCTGGCCTAGATGATCTCTAAGATCCTTTCCAGGTCTAAATCCTATGACCAAGTAAAAGTACAGGAACATCTCGATGACTAATCTACATTGCCACTGCTTGACCCTCTGTGGCCAAATGCAGTTCCTTCACCTACATCACATTAACAGATTTCTGTTGTTATGCTAACCTTCATTGGTTTCCACACAGTAATACCCTACCACAGATACAAGACCCTTGCAACAAGGGCCCAAGGCTTGTGCAAAGTTAAGAGGTTCTCCCCTATCTCTTTGGGTTGAGGTGCCCTGGAAAGAAGTCCCCTTTGAATCTGGTAAGGTTTCCTATGAATACATGATCAGACACCCAGATCTGAACATTTGGTGAAGCCTGTGCAACCACAGAAATAATTGAAAGGTTAAAAAGTAACAATGTTTATAGTTATTTAGATAATTTAACTGACTGTGGGACCTTCAGAAGGCCCAAATCACTGAAGCAGCACTGGGGGTAGTGTTATGATGACAACTACCTATCACTTTTTCTTTGACTTCATCAGCAAGTACACTAAATTTTTATATTACACTTATAATTACCTTGGTTTAAGACACTTGTGTTGTGCTGTTCTATTCAGAGGCTCACTTCAGAACTCTCAACATGAGACCTAATCAGGCTCCTCCGGTTTCTACAATCTCTCCTGCATCTGGTTCTCTCTCTGCTCCCCCTCCCCCATCCCCATTCCAGGCCTTCATTACCTCTCACTTGCACCACTGCAAAGTCTAACAGATCTTCCAGACCTCAGCCTCTCCTCTCCCCCTCACCCAATCTGGTTTTCATACACCTATTGAAATCCTCTTAATGCACTCAAATGGTCAAAAGTCTTTTGTGTTTCACTACTGCCAGAACAAAATTTAAGCCTCTCCAAAATGTCTCCCTCCAGTCTTTTCAACTTTCCCCCACACCTCTCCTCTTTATGAAGGTTCTATTCCAGACTAACTAGTCTGCTAGCTATGACCGCTCTCCTCCTCCTATTTCCAGACTCGTGGAATTCACAGAGACAGTCCTCCATCCACGACCTGCCCTCTCTCTCCTTCCACTTGCTGAAATCCTCTTCCTTCAAGGCTCTGCTCAGGTTTCAACTTTTTCATGAAGCCTTCTTCACTGATTTCCACCCCCAACCCCAACACGAAAGCAATCATTCTTCTACGAAATTTGTATGGATCTCTCTGGCTCTATCACAGTTTCCCTTACGTCATCACTCATTTGTGTACATGCTGTATCTCCCTAATTGGAAAATAAGGACTGGGTTCTTTTTCTTCTTTGTATCCCTCTATCCAGAATACACAGTCATCACATAAGTTTGAGCTGGATCCTTACTATAAGTCAGAGACCTTTATACAACACCACTGCTGGAAAACCCCTCCATATACCTGTAAAAAAAATAAAAGGCTCTAAAACACCACCACTGCTGCATGGCTGACCTTTTCACTTACAATTCCCATCAGACCTCTTCCAAACTCCAGTCACCTTCTGTGAGTTCTGAACATCTTATTCCCATCTTCAGAGAGAGAAAACTAACCCACAGTCCCAAACAGGTGCCCAGAGGTGCTTTTCAACATCAAGGAGGAGACAGTGAAATCACAGTGGGCACAAATTTGTCTTTGCCTTTTAACTCTTGCTTTCTCAAATCAGGTGTCACCCACCTGTGACCATTACCTCTTATTCTGAGGGTTTCTGATGGCTTTAGATAGAGTTCAAAAGACATGCACATGGAAAAATCACCTAAACTTCATAGTGCAGAATGAGATTTAATTATACCACATTTGGTATCATCTTGTTTATTATAATTATGCTTTTTAAAAGTCAGAAATAAAAGCACACATCTGCCCTTGGGTCAAGTTTCTTTTTGCCTTTCAATTCGGAGAAAGACTCTCTAATTAGTTTCCAAGTACAGCACATAGGGGAAAGGGGAAGGAAAGATGAAGTTAAAACCCCCACTACAAGCAAAGAAAATGACTGCCCCTGCACTTCAGTTCTGGGTTAAGCAAGGTTGCTGCCAAAACATATATGCATCAAAGCTGGAGAATGTGGTGGGTTTTAACAGGTAAACTCCCACCAAGAGATGCAAGCTTTGGGCCATAGGACTTCTCATTGTCTCTACCAACACCAATACAACTATGGGGTGGGGTGGGGTGAGGTGGGGTGGGGCGGGATAGCTGCACTGGCTCAGGACTTCTTGTTGAGAAGGATGCACAAGGCAGGGCTCTTTCCATTTCGCCTTGGCACTGAAGCCAGAGCTTTAAACACGTATGGCATTTTTTGAGAGACACACATTTGGATTCTTTGCTACCAGTTCCCCATTCTAACACTGGGGTTCGGGAAGCTCCTTCGAAACTAAGAAATTTCCTTTTAAAACTTCTATGTCAAATATATCTGGCAATTCATGGAAAAGCGCTTTCAAAGTAAGCTTGTGAAACTGAGCAATCTCTAAGCCAGTGGCACCTTGTGTAACTAAAAACCAACTAGAGTACAAGGGAGGAAAGTTGGTAGGCGGGGAGGAAATACGGCTTTAGTCAAAAAGCTTTGCTCTGACTCAGGATTGCTGAAAAGTTAATTTTCAAGGCAAGACAACAGAATAACTAAGCAGCAATACATCAAAAGGGGCTGGGAATTTAGCAGGAACTTAGGGCAAGTTTCAGCTACACACAAGAGGGTGTTTGGACAACGGGGAGACAACCACCAGGACAACCTTACGCTGATGACTGGCCCCAGCCGAGGGTGGACTTGGCTCATCGCTGGGTGCTCCACAGTGGAGGAATCGGCAGTACAGCCATCAATGGACGGACATCCACAACGCCTGTGGGGAAATACAGGGTCCGGAAGAGTGGGGGGGGGGAAAGTTTGGGAAAGGGAAGAGAGTCAAACATGGTAGCGATACATTACAACTGTAAAATATCATGCTTCACAAATGCAGAACTCTTCTGTAAAACAGAAATGGAGTAGCTAATAACAACCAGCTGTAGGATGGGGAAAAACCTCTGATGCAAGGTTTCTCTGCTCTAAAATAGAACAAAATAAAAATTACTTCCTCAGTTAAGCTTCTGAAGTCTAACTATCATCTACCAAAGAGAAGCTGATTTTGGAGAAGAGACACTAAAAATAAAATCCTCCCTCATGTTCATAGTCTATGCCTTTACTCAGACAAATAAGGGTCCAATTTCTTATGGCTAATAAGGAAGAATCAGCCTGGAGCCAGTAAAATTCCCATGCCCTTCCTTAACTCTTGCTGACCAGGCTCTACCAATTCACCAAATGCATCAAGGACCGAACTGTGGGTGACCCGATTGCCAGAGAAGACACTGAAAGGGAGGTGGTCTTAAGTGCTAAATGTGTATCACATAATTTTCTGAAGGAAAAACAAAATGACATTGAAAGCTAGTGCTAGTTCCGCTCCACAGAATCAGAGTCCACTAAAGGTCTAGTGTGGCAGTGCAGTTTCATGTTTTTATTTTTTATTTTTCAATTAGATCAAGACAACTTTCATCTGTATTTTCTTATACCAATCTACCTGTAGTCATAGGAGAGATAACAAAAGCTACACTGGTTGGTGGGATGGAGTGAAAGAAGACCAACAGTGAAGCAGAAAAACTTGAGTACAAATCCTAGCTCTGCTAATGATTTATCACATGACTATGGGTAAAAGTCACGGCACAGGTGACTAGTCTCCATCGTCCCCATTTCTAAAATAAAAGGGTTGGACTAGATTCCCAAAGCCCTTTCCAGTTTTAAGATTCTAGGATGCTTTGGTCAAAAGGATAAGAAAAAGGCTGCATGTCCACATTATATCTTCCTGCTCAGGTACAAAGACAAATTTGTGCCCACTGTGATTTCACTGAACAGGTTCTGACTCCCTCTGCTCATACCACACTCAACTGAATTTTCCAGCTGCAGCCTTGATGGCTCTCTTCCTGGGGACCAAAATGTGGAGCTGTTTCATGCGTTCTAGGACACGTAAGTGGGATGAGAGCTGTTTATGCCATCCTCACAGGATTCTCAGAACTGACAGGGTGGGGACTAGCTTTCTAGGTTAACTACATGATAAAGGGCTCCCAGTTATTGTGACATGATGCAGACTTGGATCTATCTGGTCAGACATCATGATCTACAGGCTATGGCACAACTATTATATGGTGCTTCCCAGGGCAAATGACTGTCTCAACAATAGATAAAGTCTTTTATGAACATGAAAAGCTGAAACTATTGGGATGAGCCTGTGAGACCTGATCTCTTGTCTGTAGAAACACAACCTTTTATTCTTTGGATTGGAGGAAGAGAGAGAAGGCAGAAAGGGGGGAAGGAGAGGGGGAGCGGGAGAGAGAGAGAGAAGGAGAGAGACAGGGAGAGAGGGAGTAAGAGGAAGAGAAATAAGGAGAGGGAAGGAGAGGGAGAGAAAGAGGGAGGGAGCAGGAGAGAGAGACAGACAGACAGACAGAGAGACAGAGAACAATGAAGTACACTTTACTTCTTGAAGTTTTAGAGAAGTCTTAAAATCCACTCTGAAACTGACTTTAAGTATAAAACTCTCACTTTCCAAAGTCAAGTAATTGTCCAAGTACCCTAAGAAGCTATCTTTCTATAAGAGATAAGAGAAGATATACAGGAAAAGAAAATCAAAGAATGTCAGCTTATGTGCTTCATACAGAATGCAACACATACACCCCCACACCCACGTTTCAGAGTTCTTCTACACAGGGAGCGATGATGATGATGAGGAATGAAGTCTGACCCAATTCCATAAGTCATTGTATCCCTTGTCTACTTCTCAGTTACAATAAAATGCCACCTTACCAATGTAATCAATCAATCAATAAACATTTAAGAACCTATTATACATTAGGCACTGTGCTAAGTGCTTTGGTTAGAAAATCGGCAAAAGACAGTCTCTCCCCTAAAAGAGCTCACAATCTAATAGAATACATAAACTGAAATACCTTAAGTCAACAGATACCAGTTAGTAAGGTAGTATAATCTGTAATTATATGACACCATTAATTTTAGATTAGATTCTGCAAGCAGAAGAATGGAAACAGATGATAATGACTCATGTAGCAAAACAAAGTATGGGCAACCAGGCCCAAGAGTGCTGCCACCTACACATTAGAATGTCAAGAGCTGAGAAAGGCAGGGAGTTGGTGACCTGGATGATCATGGAATGCTAGACTTGCTGAAAGACTAGTCAGAAATGACTCACCTCTAACCCTCTTCTTGAGAAGGCTAAGAGAGTAAACTTTATTATTTGGGGGAAATGATGTGGTATCCAAAAGATTAGTTTATATTAATTACAATCCAGAATTAGCTAACGGAGCATTATATGTTTTCTAAGTCTTAATCCCACCACTGTATATAGCCAAAGTAGTGACCATAGTCTTTTGTTCAAAAAAAAAAGGCAGATTAAAAATAATTTAATTCTTAATAAGTGTCTTTCATGAATCTACAATTGTTATTTCTTCATACGTACATGGAGATCTTATTGGTGCCCTGGTTCAGGTCTGCAAAACACCATCAGGGTGAGTTAATCCTAATTCCCCCTGAGATGCAGGAAAGCCTCCAATGTCAATCAATAAGCATTTATTAAGAACTTACTATGTGCCAGGCACTGTGCTAAGTGCTGGGGATATAAAAATAGGCAAAAGACAGTCCTTGCCTTCAAGGAGCCTACAATCTAATGAGGGAGACAACATGCAAACAAATATATACAAAGCAAGCTACATACAGGATAAATATGAAATAGTTAACAGAAGGAAGGGACTAGAATTAAGAGGGGTTGGGGAAGGCTTCCTACAGAAATGGGATTTTAGTTGGAAATTAAAAAGCCAGGGCAGTCAGTAATCAGAGCAGAGAAGGGAGAGCATTCCAGCCACAGAGACTGCCCAGAAGAGAGAGATTGGAGTGTCTTGTTTGTGGAAAAGCAAGGAGGCCAGTGTCACCTGATGGAAAAGTATGAATCTAAGAGTAAGGTGTAAAAACACTAGAAAGGTAGGAAGGGGCTAGGTTATGAAGGGCTTTGAATGCCAAACAAAACATTTTGTATTTGCTTCTGAAGGCCATAGGAACCACTGGAGTATATTGGGTGGGGGCTGGAGGGAGTGGAGGAACTGCATTTTAGGAAAATTGCTTTAGTGGCTGAATGGAGGATGAACCAGAGTGGGGTGAGACCTGAGGCAGGTAGCCCCACGAGCAGGTTATTGCAGTAACCCAGGCATGAGTGATGACAGCCTGAACTAGAGTAGTGGCAGTGTCAGAGGAGAAAAGGGGGGTATATTCGAGGAATGTTACAAAGGTGAAAACAACAGGTCTTGGCAACAGCTTGGATATAGGGGTAAGAGATAGTGGGGAATCCAGATGACTCCTAGGTTGTGAGTCTGAGGGATTGAGAGGATGGTGTTGACCTCTACAGTAACAGGGAAGGTAGGAGGTGGGGAGAGTATAGGGGGAGAGATAATGAGTTCTGTTTTGAACATACTGAGTTTAAGACATCTCCAGGACACCCAGTTTCAGATGTCTGAAATGTGACATAGTCTCTTATAAGCAAGCAGCCTGAAGCACAGATCACACAAGTAACCACCTCAACATCACAGATTAAGTCCTTTGTCCACTGGGGATTTCATTCATAGAGTATCAGTTCTCAGTCTTTCAACATGTGCTTTGAGACAAGGGGTCTTAGAATTAGGATCCATTAACTTATTTTTTTAAAAAAATTTTTGATAACTGTACTTTAATAACTGGTTTCCTTTGCAATCTGCTTTATATATTTAAAAACTTTATCTAAAAAGAGATCTATAGGCTTCTCTGGACCAAAAGGATTCATGACACACAAAAAAGGCTAAGAACCCTTGCTCTAAGAGATGGCATATCTCCAATTTATACCATCTACTCTGCCACACAATGATGTTTGAAAGAACAAAAAGAAAGGAAAAAGTAAGGCTGTTTCCCAGGGAATAAGTTCAGCTCTGTGACAGTGAGAAGGCAATCTAATGGGAATCCTGATAAAATTACTTTCAGTAAAACTGTGTCATCTTCAACCACAATTGTCACAGTGAAGAAGCATCAGTTTCAAAACCTCAAAAAGTTACTGTAAGAGCAGCAAAAAGTTGGGCAACTAAGAAAATAGCCTAGTACTACAGCACAGTACCCAGCACATAGTAGTGCTTAACAAATGCTTGTTGACTAGCTGAAAGCAAGGAAGTAAAGCTCTATGAGGCATCTGGATTCAGAGAATGATTTTCATCACCTCCAGACACAGCTACAATATTCAAGGTTATAGGGAGAACCTTCTTGCTTTAAGTTAATATATAACAGGAAGCCATCAGCTGATCCCCAGCAGAAAAACAACCCAAGAGTTTACATGACGCTTCACATAACAGAGAACTCTTCATAGTTACTCGACATTTTCACAAGCATTTTTTGTTTTATGTAAAACATGTCCAGTGGTATGGTATCTAAGAGATAAGTTTAGTGTAATTACAATTCATGATGATTCTCCACCTACTGAGGCAGCACAGTGGAAATAGTGTTGGACTTGCGGGGGGGGGGGGGGTCTGGGCTTAAACCCTGGTTCTGTGAGACTCTGGGTAAGTCCTTCTTCTCTGGGGCTCAATTTCTTATCTGTAAAATGAGAGGTTGAACTAGGTGACCTCCAAAGAGCTCTTTTCAACTCTAAATACATGATCCTAAGAGCAGAGTAGGCCAAACTCTCTAGATCTTTATCTAACCATCTTGCACATGGTCAAAACAGAAACCTGCCAGTGACTAGAGTTTTCAGTCATTACAACCTGAACGTCACAGAACCCAGGATGAACACACTTTGTACCAGTTGGTCTTTCTCTAGAAACAGATCTTTAAAGAGAATTTCACTTTTTATTGAAGTATTCTGTTTGCGCAATAACCCTATAATGCAATCTGCCATTTAAGGTGACAAAATATTTTTCATTAACATTTTTCAATTAGCTTGGGAGGATAAGAGACATCCAGAACCAGCCACATGAGCTCAGAGTGAGCACATTTGCAGAAATGCTAGAATCACCATACACAGGAAACGGTTTCAGCTGCAAAGCCTAAGGATTTATGGGGTGAGTCGTGGTAGCCCAGGCTCCCTGTAACCACATACAGTACTTTTGGAAAAGGGGGAGGGGGAATGCATTTTCAAAACTAAGGTGAGTGAAACAACTTGGCGATTCAATCCATAGCCAAGAAACAAGGTTTAGTCAACATTGCATATATTTCTTTCTTTCTTTCTTTTTTACCAGCCCATGCTAAGAACAGCAATGTTACTAAACTTGTTATAAGCATCACTCTTCTTTTTTAGCAACAGGGCCTGGCTAACCAATCTGCCTTCCCTCATATTAGAGGATGCTGCCATTACAGCTGTCCAGTTCTCCAATCAGCTACCAGAGGCTTAGGAAAAGTAAAGAAAAATGCAATGGCTGGGACCAATTTTACATTTCCTTCAGATTAATAGGAGCATAGATTTAGAGCTGGCAGAGACCTCTGAGGTCATCTAGTTCAATGCCCTCTTTTACAGATTAGGAAAATGGGGCCCCATAGGTCATATGGGTAGTAAGAAGAAGAGCTGGAAGAGAATAGAGCCCGGATCCTCTGATTCAAGTTCAGTATTATTTACACCATAACATGCTGCCATCATACACCATCATATGTCCTCTGTCCCTAATTACCTCTGTTGCAATAAACTCCCAGGAGGGACCATTAACCTAAGGGTCTAGAGGAAAATATCTTTAGGTCTTAGCAAGGGTTTAAATGACTAGTTCCATTCCCACAGAAGAATAATTACAGTAGCTTGGAGTAGCAGGAAATTTAATGGACCCTGTGGTAAAACACTCCAAGACCAAGTAAACAGCTAACTCTGAAGGGGCAGATCATTCCATTCCATTCCAATGATTCTGTTATTTGTGTATTTCAGGTCAAATTTCTAAAGAGCCAAATAAATAAAGAGACAACAGTGCAGAACCAAAGTATAAAAATGAAAAAGGAATCTATCTATGGTGAGGAAATATTTTGGAGCAATACAAAAAAGTCCTGCCCATTCGTGATTCAGGGCTATTTTATTCCCCCTCCAGTCTTAATGCCCTCATTTCCAATCATTCATCAGATTCTGTGAAATTCTTAATTATCTATGATCACAAAGGAAATGAGCTAAAACATCTTTATTTCAGTCCAAGGGTTGTAAAACTCCACCTCTACTAAACGTTTTACCAGGCCAACCTAACAAGTAACCAAAACTGCTAATAAAGGTGTTCTTTACTTGCCCCTGTTCTATTATGTGGTAGTGAAATACAAAAATGGCCAAGGGGAAATATATGGAGAGGAGGCCCAAATACATTAATTCACAGGCTAGATAATCTGAGGGCTCAATAAATTCTTATTAACTGACCAAAGCCGGCAGTAATTTGCAACAGCGACTCCCTCTCCTCAAAAGAACATGTCAGCTGCATCCTGCACTGCCAAACTATGAAAATTGCCCTTTCTAGGAACCACAGGTTATAAAGACAACAATATTAAGTGAATTTTTTTAGCCAGCAAAGTTACTAACTTTCATTTAGAATGAGGTAATTAGTTCCAGTAGCTGATCGGTAGCTATACAAAAGCCTATCAGAGAGGTTTGTATTTTTTTTTGGTGGGGGGAGATGAATAAGAGCAGTGAATAAAACTTTGCGTAAGGGTTCTTAACCTGAGGTCTGTAGATAGAAGTTAGGGCATTCATGGGAAAATGAGATGGGAAAAATATACATACATCTTCATTTTATCTAACCTCTAACTGAAATTTAGCACTCCTTTCCATGATTTTAAAACATAATCTGAAAAGAGATGCATAAGCTTCAAACTGCCAAAGGGGTCCATGGCACAAAAAAAAGCTTTGCTCTCATATCATAAGGGACACGGGGAAAATGATTGCTCTTTTGCAATATCTGAAGGATTGACCTGAAAAGACATATTAGATATGTTCTCTTCTTCACAAAAGGCAACTGCCTTTTGTAAAGGAAAGAGTCACAGGGAGGTAGAGATCAGCTCAACCTAGCAATTAAAGGGGTACCAAAGTGGAATGTCTGTAAAGGCAGTGAGCTCCCTGTCAGTCACTGCTGGATCTGGAGTCAGGAAGGGCTGAGGTCAAATCTAGCCTCAGATTCTTACTAGCTGTATGACCCTAAGTAAGTCACTTAACCTCTGTTTGCTTCAGTTTCCTCAACTGTAAAATAGGGATCATAACTGACATCCCAAGGTTGTTGAAGATCAAATGATTTCATTCATTCAAATAAGGATCAGTATTTGTAAAGTGCTTAGCACAATAAGAGCTAAACGCCAGCTGTCATTATTATTATTATTATTCAAGCTGGATGACCAGTTGTTAGAGACAACAATTATTAAACAACTACTATGCTCCTATTACTGTGTGAGGCACTAGAGACACAGTTACCAAAATGAACTGATTCCTACCATCAAGGATCTTACATTCTACAGAGAGGCCTACAATATATTCACAGGTAAGTAAATACAGAATATTAGCAAAATAAATACACAATGATGGGGAGAGGGCCACTACCAAGAGGGGAAATCAGAAAAAGCCCCTTGAAGGATGTGGCATTAGAGTTAAGCACTGAAGAGAGCTAGGAGCTGCAAGAGATGGAAAGAAGGAGGGAGAACATCTCAGACCAGGGTAACAGACTGTGGAAAGGTAGGCATGTCAGCAGGAAATGGACCATCCTGTATAGGGAACAGCAAGGACACCAGTTTGGCTGGAGCCAGAGCTCATTAAAGGAGAATCGTGTAATCAGCCCGGAAAGCCTGGTAAAACTCTTCACAACTGGCTTCAGCTTAAGAGAGAATCAAAAGATTTAGACCTTAGAGAGCATCCCAGCCCCTCCATTTTAGAGGAAATGGACAGTGACAGTGAGCCCAAGGTAATCACTAGCTTTGATAGGGCTAGGATATAAATCCAAGAGGAAGTGTGGTAGAGTGATAAGAACAAAAGCTTTGGAGTCAGAGGACCTGGGTTCAAAATTCACCTCTGATGCTGACTGCTAGTGTGACCTTGGGCTACTCATCTAGCCTCCCTTGGCCTGCTTCCTCCTTTCAAATGGGATCATATTACATGGCCTCTGATGTCCCTTCCAGCTCAGGCTATGTGATCCTATGATGAGAAATGGGTCTTATCATGGAAATGGCATCCAATTCCTCCATCCCAGCAATAGTCCTTTCCTGTGGGTGGCCCCACTATGACTCAGAATGGGGAACTGAGCAAAGCCAACGCACCTCCCCTAGCTGCAGGGAAATTCTAACAGACAGAAGAAACTCATTAACAAGAACCTACTTTAACAAATTAACCCCAAGTAATTTTTCAAATAAAGTCTGTTTTATGGCTTACCCACCTTCCCATTGAGCCAGAGTTCACCAAGACAAACTAATTGTTTCACTTTCTATGAGGGACAAGAAAAAGACAGAGCATCTCTCTCTCCATCTATTCACATGAAAACAAACAAGAAACAAACAAAAAACACGTGTCTGCTTCCCCCTTCCCCTCCTCATGCGCCCCCCCCCCAAAAAGAACAAATACATTTAGGTCTTTGGTTTATCCTCATGTAGAAAGGTACTACATCCACTGACAAAGAGCATCCATAAATACAGAACATCCTGAGAAACTGATGGGGCCACTGGGCCCAATTTCAGGAAAATACATTAAAAACAGAGGACCACCCCCTCCCCCAACCCCAACCAAGCATATTTCCATAACTCCTATGTTTATCAAGTATTCAGCAAAAAGAGGAAACGAAAACTATTCACCCCTAAGACCTTGCAGCCACAAATGTGTCAACAGCCAAGCAAGTTGCTGCGTATTTTTTAGGCCAAACACCCTCATTTATATTCCAATCAACTGCTCAAGCTCAGTCTTTGAGGGTCGTTGTCAAATGGACGCTGGATGCTGGCACTGCTGGGCCATTTTACAATAACAGCATTTCACCGAGCTTGGCCCTGCAAACACCACGAAGCAAACCCAATGTTATTTCTCTGTCTCCCCATTACCTTTATCCACCAAATGGAGCCTGCACTACAGCCTGAACCCGTTTGTTGCTGCCAACCCCCACACCAGGCTCTCACACACTCCACCATCCTGAAGAGGGTGAAGTACCAGTAAGTACCAAGAAATCTGCAGTGTGTCACTGCATAAAGATATTGCCCAACTGCACAAGGCAACCGGGTGGCTGAAAAGTCGTCCAACCTTGGTCACCATGGTCAGGGTCCAGCTCAGTGGCCATTCTTAACAGCACTCAGCAGCCACAATAATTACTCTAAGTCCTTTCCAGTTCTCTATCTATGCTCTCCTATGATCTAATCTTTGAACACAAAACACACATGCACCCAATCTCCATCCATCTGTACAAGGTTGCTGGGCTGCAGAGAGCCTGCTTACTTCTCTCTCTCTCTCTCTCTCTCTCTCTCTCTGGTGAGAGGTCAGAAGAGACTGGAGGGTTGCTTCATTCATTCATTCGACCAACATTTATTAAACAATCACTGTACAGAGCTGCATCCCAGGCTTCGGGGCGGAGAGGTGAAGTTCGGCTAAGCCAAGGTCCCTGCCCTCAGGGAGCTCGCCCTCTCGGCCTGCCCTCACCAGGGCCTCGGAGAGGTCCCGGGGGCCTGGGAGCAGGGCAGGTGGTCCTACCCAGGGGTTACCTTTGGCCTGGCAGTCCGCACAGAACTTGTTCTCCTCTTCCAGCAGCAGGCTGGCCAGGACAGCCTGGTAGCGATCCACGTCCCTCACCGACTTGCCCGTCATGGCCACGCGCCCCCGAGACCTCTGCCCGGGGAGGAAGGAGGAGACCCGCTCCCCGAGCCCACCTGCGAGCCCCGAGGCCGGGGGAGGGGGGTCGCAGGTACCCCAGACACTGCCCCCGCCGGGCCAAGCCCGGCCCAGCTCCGGCCCCGGCCCCCAAGAGCCGGGGGGAAGGTTTCCCCCGAGCCCCTGCGGCGGGCGCCCCCTGGCGGCGCCGGCAAGGAAGGCCGCGCGCGCGGCTCCTCACGGCCCGGTGGGCGGTTGGGCCGGTAGCCCCCCGGCGGCTGAGTGCACTGGGAGGGCGGGGAGGCGAATGTTGGCGTCCCCGGGCCGGCTCCCGCTGCTTCCCGCCCCTGGCTGCCTAGCCGCCTCAGCGTCCACCCATCAGCCCAACCCAGCCGCCGCCGTCGCTGCCGCTGCTCTACTCCCCGGTTTCCCTGGCAGCTACAGCCCCCGCCTCCCACTTCCGGCTCTTCTTCCTCCCTCCTTCCTTCCCACCCCCTCCCCTAGGCCTCACCTCGCGCCCCGCCCTCCGCTCCACATTGCGCCTGCGCGCCTGGCCCAGCTCCTGGCCGAGTTCCCAGACCCCGCCCCACAGGTCGAATACTCCCTCCTACTCTTGGCCCCACCACTGAACGGCGCCGTGCGTCACACAAGGTGGGAGTGGAGAGCTCTAACAGGAACCAATCCCCGGAGGGAAAAGGCGAGATGGGGGCGTGGTTTCATAAAATCACGCCCCATAAGGGGACCTTTGGAAAAGAATGAATGGAGCTGGGCGGGAAAAGGAGGGGTCGGGAGAATGGGGAAACAGGCAAGTGACTTGTCTAAGATCTTACAGAGTTGCACTACGAACCCATGATTTCTGGCTAATGCTAGTGCCTCCTCGTATTTTCTCCAGTTTATTCTGTATGTATCTTATTTATACATTTGCATGTTATCTCATCCATTAGACTACGAGCTCCTTGGGAAGTGCCTGTCTTTTGCCTTTCTCTGTATCTCTAGCATTTAGCACAGTGCCTGGTACATAGTAGGTGCCTAATAAATGCTTATTGACTTCCAATCTATCGATCTTTCTACAACGCTCTACTGTCTCCCTGAGATGGGGACGTGCTTTTGCCCTCAAGGAAGCCCTCATTCTGAAGGTAGAGATGTGGAGGTAGATATACTCAGGAAGATGACATGAATCCTGATCTGAAAGCCCTGGCCTAAGGGAAACGTAGCCTGGCTTGCAAACACCTCAAGAGCAAGGTCTTTGTCATATCTGTTTTTAGAGGGAGACACATGAGTCAGGAAAACAGGGAAAAGAACATAGGACCAAAATGTTAGAGCTGAAAGGAGCCACAGCACTCATATGTCACTCCTGATGCAGCCCGTGTGATCTTTTAAGCCTCCATCTATAAAACACGGGCTACGTGTTCTATAAAGTCCTTTCTTATCTTAACTCCTGCAGAGGCCAGTCCCATTCCTGACAGCAGGTCACTCAACCTAGTAGGGGCAGCACAGTGCCCTAGAGATGAGGGATGGTTTGGAACCAGGGGAACCTAGGTTAAAATCCCAGCTCTGCTACTTCATACCTATGTGACCTCCATCCAGCAAGTCACTTAAATGTCTCAGGCCTCAGTTTCCCCATTTGTAAAATAAGGGGATTGTCCTGGATGACCACCAAAGCTTCTCTTTCAAAATACATCTTAGTTGGTTGTTAGAAGAAAATCAAGTCAACTTGACAAACAATTATTAAGTGCTTCCTTTGTGCCAATAGTGCTAAGCGTTGGGGATACAAATATAAGCAGAGAGAGAGAGAGAGAGAGAGAGACGGTTCCTGTTCTCAAGGAGCTTACATTCTAATGAGGAAAGACACCATATAAAAGGAAGTTAACAATCCGAGAAGAGGGAAAGGTACCTGCGGCCATGATAAAGAAAGAAATCAGGAAAACTTTTGTGTACGTGGAACCCCAAACCTTTCTTAGTATAACCTCTGTTGTAACTGTAACCCAGTTCTAAACAGAACAATCAATCAATAAAAAGTTATTAAATTCCTACTCTTTGCCAGGCGCTGAGCAAAGTCCTGGGTATACAAAGAAAGGCAAGAGACAATCCCTGCCCTCAAGGCAATCTAACTGGGGAGATAATATGGAAACAAATATACACAAAGCAAGTTCTATGCAGCATAAATAGGAATAATTAGAAGGGGAAGGCACTTTTGTTTGGGTCAGTGCCCTCTGCTTCCCAGCAGGAGAGCCCAATCTCTTTAAAGGCCAGGAAATAAGCAAACACCATGAGCAAAAAGAAACCTACGGTAGATTCTTATTATGGGAGGAGTGAAGATCAAGGCAGAAATTCTGAAGAGGACAACATTGTCAACAAACCCACATTTGGAACCTCAAAAGGGAATATGAACTGGTCTGAAGCCCAAAAAGCCTTCTTAGAAGAGCTCAAGAAGGATTTTAAAAGTCGGATGAGAGAGGTAGAAGAAAAAATGGAAAAAGAAATGAGAGGTATGCAAGAAAGAGTCAATAGCTTGGAAAAGGAAGGACAAAAATTAACTGTAGAAAACAAGTCCTTAAAAAATACAATTGACCAACTGGAGAAAAAGTACACTGAAAAAACATAAGTTCCTAAAAAATAAAATTGACCAAATGGGGAAGGAAGTACAAAATCTAACAGAAGAAAACAATGTATTAAAAATTAGAATTGAGCAAATGGAAACTAATGACTCTACGAGAGAGCAAGAATCAGTCAAACAAAAACAAAAGAACGAAAAAATAGATGAAAACGTATAATACCTCATTGGTAAAACAACTGACCTGGAAAATAGATCCAGGAAAGACAATTTAAAAATTATTGGTCTACCTGAAAATCACGATGAAAAAAAAGAGCCTAGACAGCATCTTTCAGGAAATCATCAAGGAAAACTGCCCTGAGGTCCTAGAACCAGAGGGTAAAATAGCCATAGAAAGAATCCACGAATCACCTCCTGAAAGAGATCCCAAATTGAAAATGCCAAGGAATATTGTAGCCAAATTCCAAAATTGCCAGGTCAAAGAGAAAATACTGCAAGCAGCGAGAAAGAAACAATTTAAATATCATGGAACCACAGTCAGGATTACACAGGACCTTGCAGCTTCTACATTAAAAGACCATAGGGCACGGAATATGATATTCCGTAAGGCAAAGGAGCTTGGATTGCAACCAAGAATCAACTACCCAGTGAAAATGAGTATGCTCTTTCAGGGGAGGAGATGGATATTCAATGAAATAGGGGACTTCCATACCTTCCTGATAAAAAGACCAGAGCTCAACAGAAAATTTGATCTTCAAATACAAGACTCAAGAGAGACATGAAAAGGTAAATGGGAAAGAAAGATACAATATGTTGTTAATAAGGGCAAACTGTTTACATCCCTATAAGGGAAGATGACACTTGTAACTCTTGAGAACTGTATTGTTATTACACCATGTTAATGGGGTATATGTAAAGGGGGTAGGTATAAATTGACTTTGATATAATGATGAATAAAATCTAATCAAGTTGGTTAAATGAATCCAAGTAAGTGAATTAATCTGATCTAAGAAAATGTACTGAGAGCAAAGGAAAGGAGGAGGCAGACAAGGGTAAATTACATCACAGGAAAAGGCACAAAATCCTATTACAGCAGAGGGAAAGAAGGGAGGGAGATGAGCATTGTTTGAACCTCACTCTCATCACATTTGGCTCCAGAAGGGAATAACATAATCAGGCATAGAAATCTAACATGCCCTATAGGCAGTAGGAGGGAAAAGGGGAAAGGAAAGGGAGGGGGGATAGAAGGGAGGTGGGACTGAGGGAGGTGGTAGTCAAAAGCAAAACATCAGTGAGGAAGGAAAAGGAGAAAGGAGAAAGAAAAGCATAAAGGGGGGGTAAGGAGAGGAAAAGATAGAGAGAAAGACACAGGTAGTAATCATAATTGTGAATGTGATACATGAATGTAATGGAATATTGTGCTATAAAAAATGATGAACAGGCAGACTTCAGATAAACCTGGAAAGACTTGTATGGTTTGATGCTGAGTGAAGTGAGAAGAACCAGGAGAATGTTGTGCACAGTAACAGCCACATTGAGTGATGACCAACTTTGATAGACTTAACCCCTCTCAGCAATACAAGGATCTAAGACATCTCCAAAAGCCTCATGATGGAACATGCTATCCACATCCAAAGAAATAACTATGGAGTTTGAATGCAGATCAAAACATACTATTTGCTGTTTTTTTCTTCTGTTGTGTTTTGTTTCCTCTTTCTGGTGGTTCTTCCTATTTGTTCTAATTCTTACTTAGAATCTAATAAGAATCTAATTCTTACTAATGTGAAAATAAGTTTAATAGGAATGTATATGTATAGCCTATATTAGATTGCTCACCATCTTGGGGAGGGAGGTTAGGAGGGAGGGGGAGAAAAATTTAAAACTCAAAAGCTTATGGAAGTGATTGTTGATAAATTAAAATAAATTAATAAAAAAATAAAAATAAATAAAAAACAAAACAAAAAGGTCTCATGGAGAAAGTGGTACTTGAGCTGAATTTTGGAATCCTAAGAGGTGGAGGTGAGGATGAAGTTAATTCCAGGTATGGGGGCAAATGCTCAAAGACAGCATATGGAATGAGATAGATGAGGAAAAGCAATGAGGTCTGTTTAGTTGGACCACAGTGGGTTCAGAACAGAAAATGTACCATAAAGTTAGAAAAGCAGTCTGGGGCCAGGCTGCGGAGAGTTTCAGATATCAAATAGAGATGTTAATACTGAATCCCAGAAGTAATATAGAACCACTGGAGTTTATTGAGTACAGGAACCGACCTATACTCTAGGAATATCACTTTGATTCTAGTATTACTTGCCGTCCCATGGAATTTTGTCTGGTAGATTCACATTTTCAGGGAATCTGATACTGGGTGAGGTTTTGTACCTCCTTTTTAATCTCCTCTTTCCTCTAAATCTCTTTCCTCTAAAGATCTCATTTCACTTATATGATTTTTTTTAAACTCTTACTTTCATTTCTTCCAGGAATTATGGTTGACCTTGTGGCCAAGCTGTGTTTTTGTTTGAGTTATTGAGTTAACTTACAGCTAGGTCCCAATTAATGAAGAATGTGAGTAATGAGTTCATGAAGTAGTGGTGTTGTTCTTGAATTTGTACTATTCAAAATTATAATTTGTAAAATATGATTACTGGTTCCAGCACAGTGGAAATATGCAGTGCAAATTTGAATGATTTGACCACTTCATGGAATTCAATATTTGAATTAATCAGGACCAATCTTTATTCTTTTCTTCTGGGTTTCTGTCTTCAGCATCCCTAGATCCATAATATTTCTTTATTACTGTCTTCTTTTGTTTACTCATTTTTTGGGGGAGGCTAGGCAATGGGGTTAAGTGACTTGCCCAGGGTCACACAGCTACTAAGTGTTATGTGTCTGAGGCTGGATTTGAACTCAGGTCCTCCTGAAGCCAGGGCTGGTGCTCTATCCACTGCGCCACCTAGTTGCCCCCTTGTTTGCTCATTTTTTAGCCTTCCTTCTTGAAATGGGAATTTGTGTCAAGATCAAATTCTATACACTTCTGGAGGCAATGGTGATATGTTGTTTGGCCCTGATCTTTGATATTTATCTAGGATACTGTCACTGCTTCCTCTGGGTTTCTACCATGTTCTTCAAGTACCTCAGGGGCAGCTCAGATCTGCAAGCTGCAAATTTTCAGCACAGTAAGCTGCCCAGTCTAAGATGCCATCTTATCACTGCCTTCCCAGTCTGGGTTTTGCAGGCTCCTAACTCCAGTTTGAGGTCTTGGAAACTACGCTTCACACTTGCCCCTAGTCATAACTCCAGTAGACAGCTGCAGGCCCTAGCCCTGGTCTAGATACTGGAGGTCTCCAAGACCCCTGGGTCAAAGCAATACACCTGCCCCTGGTCTAAGCCCCCTTCCTGGTACACCACTGTAGACTCCCCAGTCCAGGTCTTTCAGAAGTCCTTTCAGTTAGTCCTGAGCCAAAATAGCACAGCGGGAGTTGGTGGCCTCAGCCTTTGCCAAGGTTCAGGAGGTACTTCTGATTCAGTGTGATAAAACTTCAGACTTGCCCCCAATCAGCCCTCCCTGTCCCAAGTACAAAGCTATAGGCCCCAGCCCTAGCCCATACTAGAAGAGTTCTGCATGGGCCTTCCTGGATGGACTCCCTGCCCAGCACCTTCAGGCCTCTGGCTGTCTACCTGTGCCACCCTGGGCTGGAAAAAAGCACCCATTGCAGGTTTTTTTAGATTTCACGATCAGAACTCAGTCTCATGCTCTTCCTTGACCTTTGCTAAAGTAATTATGTGAGAGAGCCAGGCCATATTGTTTCCTCTTATATGTTCATCTTTGCTCAGGAATATCACTGGCATCTGAGTGGAGGATGAATTGGAGAGAGGAGAAACTTGAGGCAGGGAGAACAACCAATATGGAGGCTATTTCAATAGTGTGGGTGAGAGGTAGTAAGGGCCTGAAGTAGGATGGTGGCCAGGGGAGGAGAAAGAGGACATAGGTAAAAACTGTTGTTGAGGAGAATTAAACAGACTCCTCAAGAGATTGGAAACATGGGATTTGGGAGAGTGAGGAGCCAAAGATGACTAGAGTTGGGAACCTAAGTGACTTGAAGGATGGCTGTGCCTCTGACAGCAATGGGCAATGAACCTCCCCAAAGAGAGGTGGCTTAGGAGGCAAGGAGGGAAATGAGTTCTGTTTTGAGTCTAAATTTGCCTCATTTTAACTTCCACCCATCACTCCTACTTCTGTTCTCTTTGTCAACATGGAACAAGCCATCACATCATCAGACCATAGATTTAGGGCTTAGATGCCCTCTAGTGCAACACCCTCTTCCTAATTTTATGGATTAGATTAACTTACAAAAGTTA
Source organism: Vombatus ursinus (assembly GCF_900497805.2). Lineage (NCBI taxonomy): Eukaryota > Metazoa > Chordata > Mammalia > Diprotodontia > Vombatidae > Vombatus > Vombatus ursinus. The sequence goes on from NW_020954553.1 coordinate 9,094,395, forward strand.
AGTGAACAGAGCATAAAAGACATGATAATTGACCACTGATTGAGAAATGAGTAACACAAGTTGTGGTACATAAATATAATGTACTGCTCTATAAGAAACAATGAAGAATCTGGAGAGAAGCATGAGAAGACTTATATGAACTGATACAAAGTGAAATAAGTAGAACCAGGAAAGCGATAGACGTGATGACCACAACAATGTCAATGGAAAGAATAATCACAAATAAAATAGAAACTTTGCACTATGTAGGTATAATGACCAGGCTTAGCTCATGCATAAGAATGCCTTTCCCTCCTTTCTTTGCAGAGATGGGGGATTAAAAGTATGTTGGATTGGGTTGCTGTGTTGGATAGTTTTGTGGAATTTTCTTTCTGCTTTATTTTTCACTTTAGGTAATAAATATTTGAGAGGGGGAAGGTAGATGTATTGGGAAATGAAAACCACATTAAAAACAAATTCTATAACATTTTAAAAGTGACAGAGCCAGAAGTGTGTGGGTTTGTTTTGTTTGACTAGGCTTATTTGTTACAAAGATTGTGTTTTTCCTTTTTTGTTGGAGACCCAAGACGGGGAACTATGCAATGGGGTTATGCCCTCCAAAAGCAAACACACACACACAAAAAAAGATATAAAAATACAGGAACGGAAGAAAGTTCAGAGTGAAGTAAAGACAAACAGGACAGCTTTGAATGCTGAATTTATTACATACTTAAAAAAATTGTACATAATAGAACTTAACAGTTTCACATATAATCCCCATTTCTGTTTCACTTCATATATGGAAATGCATGCTCTTTCTCTCTCTCTCTCTTTCTTTCTCTCTCTCTCTCTCTCGTTCCCTCTCTCTCTCTCTCCCCTCTGCTTTCTCTCCTCACTCTGTCCATCTCTCTTTCCTCTTTCTCAATCACCTTCTCTCTTGCTATCTCTCTCTCCTCTCTCTCAATCACTTTCTCTCTCTCCTCTTTCTCTCCTCTGTCTCTCCTTCTCTCCTTCCTCTGTCTCCCTGCTGTTGATGTTCTAAATTCTAATTCTAAATTCAGAATGAAAATAACTTTAAAAAAAATTTAACAAAATGGTAAAACCAGGGTTTGAACTCAGGTCCTGCAGCTCCAAATACAGAAATTCTCCCACTTAACATTGCTTTCCCTGTAACAGCCCTTCATATACTTCAGGCTTCTGTCATATCTTGAGGGACACACCATAGTACAATAGAAAGAGGGTTGGATTTGGGGATCACCTTGCTTGGGTATAAATTCCAGTTCTGCTCCTCACTCTCTATGTGACCCTGAACAAATCATTCAGCCTCTGTGGGCCTCAGTTCCTAATCTATAAAATGAGGAAGTTGGACTAAATGGTCTCTAAGCTCTAGATCTAAACGGTCTTGAAGCTCTAGACCTATGGTCCTAGTCTCCCCCCAAGTCTCTTGTCCAACTGAACATTCTCAGTACCTCCAAGGGAGCCTCACATGGCATCATCTCAAGGCCCCATCTTGGTTGACTTACTCTGGATGCTCTTTAACTAAAACATGGCACCCAGAGCTCATTGGGGAGGAGGAGGAGAACTAGGAGGCAATAAGGGAAGGGTATAACCTTATCTAGTCTGTAGCCTCCAGGAGGAATCCTCAGACCCTAGGGTAGCATGGAAAGTCCTCTTACAGGTATTTAGGTGGGTCAGTAAATAGCACAGTGGGCCTGGAGTCAGGAAACCCAAGTTCAAATCTAGCCTCAGATACTAGCTGTGTGATGCTGGGCAAGTCACTTCACCTCTGTCTGCCTCAGTTTCCTCAACTATAAAATGGGGCTAATAATAGCACCTCCCTCCCAGGTTGTGAAGATCAAATGAGAGACTTGTAAAGTGTTTATTACAGTGCCTGGCACATAGTAGGTGCTTAATAAATACTTATCCCCTTGTCTTTCCCTTTTCTGGGGCCCTGTAGTGAGAATACTTCTTTGTTTTTGCTTTTTTTTTTGGTGAGGCAATCAGCATTAAGTGACTTGCCCAGGGTCACACAGCTAGTAGGTGTCTAGTATCTGAGGCCAAATTTGAACTCAGGTCCTCCTGGCTCCAAGACCAGACCTCTATCCACTGCACCCCCTAGCTGCCCCGAGAATACTTCTTAAGTAGCTTCAGGATGCAGCATGACTCCTCTTCTCTGTTCTGTTCTCTCTCTCTCTCTCCCTCATTAACTTCATCCCCTCCCACATCTTCAAGTCTCACCTCAGTAGAGATGATACCCACATCTGTTCCTTCAACAATGACCTTTTCCCCTGCATTCCAGACACCCGTTTCCGGTAGCCTGTTGGACATCTTCCCATATATGTCCATCAGCACCTCAATGTCAGCATGTCTAATTGCTGCTGATCTCATTGAGACTAGAGCCCTGTGTCTTCTCCCTCTGCACTAAGGGGCCCCTCATAGCTCAAGACTCCTATCTATAGATTAGGTTCAAACCTGGAGTAACCTGGCTTCCCAAAAGAGGCTCAGGCTCTCTTGTCTTCTTACTCTTTGGAATCTCACTCTGGAGCCCCAGAGGAAAATTACTTCAAGGTTATGTTGACCCATATCAAGGGTCTCCCCAAAAGGAAGTGGATTGGGGAAAGGTGCCCCTCATGTGTCTAGGTCCAATAATAAGCCGGGGTCCCTTTTGTATTCCCGTGTGTCTGCATCTTTACCTTAGTTCTCTGTCTGGTACCCTAAATCCTCTAAAACTGGCATCCTGCCTGGTCACCTAATTCTAGCCCTCCCCAGAACTGTAGGCCTTCCCTGGAACCCCAGTCCCTGCAGCTCAGTTCCAGCTGCCAGACTTCTCTGACTTCCCTGTCTGTCTGCCTGCCTTCAGACCTCCAACTATAGAGGAAAGTATCCTGGACTAGGAGTCAGGAAACCTAGGTTTTACTCCCTAACTCTTCCATCGTCTGTATCATCTTGGGCAAATCTTATCCCTTCTTTAGACCTCACCTTCCTCATCTATAAATTGACAGGGTTGGATTAGATGACATTTCAGGTGCCTTCTGGATCTGACTTTTTGTGTTATCAGTGTGACCTTGGACAAGTCACTCAACCTCTGTGGACCTCAGTTCCTCAACTATGAAATGAGAAGGTTGGACTAATTCTAACAATCTCTGTTCTAAGGTCCCCTCCAACTTTGACAATCTGTAATTAAGATATCTTCTAAGTATTCCCTTCTATATGCTAAAGTCTCTGGCTAACAGTCTGTGTTTTATGTTCTCAGGTCCCTTCCAGATCTGATATTCTATGTTCTAGGGTACCTATCAACTGTCATAGTCTGTGCCCCAATCTGTGCTCAAAAGTCCCTTTCACCTCTGACAGTCTATGTGCTATATTCTGAGATCTCTCTCAGCTATGACATTCTTTATTCTAAGGTCACTTCCATATCTTATATTCTGTGTTCAAAGGTCCCTACCGACTCTGTCATTCTGTGTTCTAAGGTTCCTCCCAGCCCTGATAGCCTGTGTGCTAAGGCCTCTCCCAGCCCTGATAGTTTGTGTGCTAAGGCCCCTCCCTGCTCCCCTACTCTGTGCTCTAAGGGCCCTTCTGACTCTGACATTCTACTGACCTCCCTCCTATTGTTCCTGGGAACTTTCTGGACCACCTTCCCATCCCTGTGGGTCAGACTGCTCTCAGGATGCTGTCCACCCTCCATCTGGCCTGTCACTCTTATGAGCGAGCCAGGGTTTTTAACACCCTTGCCTAGAATTCTCCAGCTCCCCGTTGTCTGCCTCCAGGCTCTCTGCAGTGAGAAGGTTTCTAATTCCTTACCAGAGGTGCCATGCCACCTCACTGTCATTGAGGTAACAAGAGTGTTTCAGAATCGGGCAAGGAAGGAGATGATAGCAAGATCACACCCCCCACCCCAAGATAGGAGGGAGAGCCGCCCCAGGCCTCAGTAATGTATGCAGTGAGAAAGCCAACCAGGAAGGCTCATTGCAGCGTGACACTTCCAATACAAGCTGTCACGCTCTGGAGTTAAAACAGCCCAGCGCCTCTGCTCCATTGATAGGAAGGAGACCTGCACCACACCCTGTTCCCACATGCAGAGGGAGGACCTTGTTTAAAGGTCAGAAATGTCAGGCAGAAATTCTCTTCCTAACAAACACTGCGTGAGGAGAGAGGTCATCTTATCCAATCCCCAGCCTCCAAGCCTCACAGACAGAGAAATGAATTCATCCTCATCTTAACCATGTCTGAGGAAGAGATGTCACGAATCCTCCTGGTGCTTAATTCTAGTGCTCATCAAAAGACAGAGGCGGGGCCTGGGTCAAAACAGAACAAGTGGGAGAGAAGGAGCAGGGACCCCGGTGCAGCTGCACATCTGGGACTTTGAGGAGTTCAACACCTTAGATGGACAGCAGGGAAAGGATCTTGGAGCTAAGAGATCCACACAAGCCTTTACTGGAGTATGGATTAGTGAAAATAGAGAATCCCCCTGAAGTGATCCCCACTCAGATTTGCACTGTATATTTCCATTGGGCCGGAATCCATCACCATGTTTTACATAATTATAATTTTGGATAGTGTGAATTAAAATACAGAACACCACATCCAGGGATTAATTATTCCCACTGATAATAACCTCACTGTATTACTTACTATGAGAAACTAGACAAATCCTGTAACCTACCCCAGCCTCAGTTTCCTCATCTGTAAAGTTGAGATAACAACACTTGTTTCTCCATTTCACAAGGTTGTTGTGAGGAAAGTACTTTGTTATCCTTAAACAATTACGTAAGATCTCACGATTTAGAGCCAACCGGTAAATTACACACCATCTAGTCTACCCCTTTCATGTTATGCAAGAGGAAACCAAAGTCCCTGGAGATGAAACAACTGTCTCAAAGTCTCGTTGATAAGGAGCTTAGTCAGTATTTAATGGCCTTTCCTTACGTATTAGCCATTTGCCAGTATGTAAGTGGATTAGTCAGATTTTGAACCCAGGCCTTAGACTCCAAATCCAATACCCTTTCCTCTATGCCATGCTGCCTGTGTGTGCATTATTTCTCATAGTAAGAGAAATCATGGCATTAGAAAGAGGATCATGAAGCACTTTGAGGCGAGAGGCAGAGCAGGGAAGGTCAAAGGTGAGGTCAAAGTCAAATGGCTCAATATCCTGGTCATCATTATTAAAAGGGAGAGTGGTTCAGGCAGGAAACAGATTGTGAGAAGAGGGGTCAGATTCAAGGTCTGGGGAGTTCAGACTGAAAAGAAAGACATAGATGGGGCAGATTTAGAAGATATTGGCCAGGTTTAGCATCTAGGAGCTCCCAACCAGGCCAAGTCCAGAGGCCAGGGCCAGGAAAGCAGCAGCAGCAGTCTGAGGTCATCAAGAATCAAGGCAAGTGGAGGAGGGAGGGTGGGAATTTGAAAGTCTGAGAGATAGAGGGTTAGAAAGGGTATTTATTAAATGCTTCCTTCTTGCAAGGCACAGTGCTAAGTACTGGCGATGGGAATACAACAAGATGATCATTGTCCTCAAGAAGCTTGCGTTCTAGTGGGGGAAGGCAACACATAGAGGGAAACAGGAAGAGAGAGGAGAGATGGGGTCCTTGGGCAGTGGTATGGCCTGGAGCAGACAGGAAGTGACTGAGAGGCCTGGACTGAAGAAAGACAAGAGAAAAGTTAGTCTGCCAGGGCTAAGGGACTCAGGGCAGGATTCCAGGTCACCAGAGGGGAGATGATAGTGCAGGTAGAGGCTACCTTGCTGGATTGGCCAGAAAGTGGCATAGATGCCTGGGGCCCTGCAAGATTAGGCATTAGATTTAAGCGAAAGGCCCAGAGACCCAGACACAGGGCTAGGAGGAACTGAAGAGTAGGAAATCAGGCGAGGACCGACTATCTGAGACTCAAATTGGAGTCACTTTGATTCACGAAGAGCGATTTGGAAGTATGCCCAAAGTGTTATCAAACTATGCATACCCTTTGATTCTGCAATACCAGTACTAGGTCTGTATTCCAAAGAGATCAAAGAAAAAGGAAAAAAGGATCTATATATACAAAAATATTTATAGCTGTTTTTTGTGGTGGCGAAGAATTGGAAATTGACGGGATGACCATCATTGGGGAATGGCTGAACAAGTTGTGGTATATGTTTGTGACAGAATACTACTGTGCTATAAGAAATGGTGAGCAGTAAAGTTTCAGAAAAACCTGGGAAGACTTATATGAACTTACCCAAAGTGAAGTGAGCAGAACCAGGAGAATGTTGTACACAGTAATAGCAATGTTATAACAATGATCAACCTTGAAAGACTTAGCTACTCTGATCAATACAATGGTCCATGACAACTCCAAAGGACTCATGAAGAAAAATGCTATCCACCTCCAGAGAGACACCTGATGAACTCTGAGTGTAGCTGAAGTATAATTTTTTGCTTTCTTTTTTTTTCTTCCTTTTTTGCAACATGGCTAATATGGAAATATGTTTTGCATGATATCACATGCATTTATATCACATTGCTTGCTTTTTTAGTAGGTGGGGGAGGGAAAGGAGGAAGGGACAGAATTTAGAGCTCAAATTTTTAAAAAAATGAATGTTGAACATAAATAAATGATCATTTTAAAAAATGCTCCATGAAATAAACGGGCAGCAGGGATGAAGCGGCCGAAGGCAAGGCTAGCTTGATACCGAGTCAAGTGAGGTCTTCTTCGACAGACGCCGCTTGTGGTTACCCTGCACGTGAGCCCAGGACCGCCGATTTAGATTTGAAGCAGGAGGAGACCTTAGAAGTCATCTGGTCAATCATGGTTATCTAACCACCTCATTTAGGATCGAAGCCCAGATTGCTGCGGTGAATTGCCCAAAGTCACATAGGTAGTACACGGCACAGCAAGGGTTTGAACCTAGATCCTTTGATTACTGCAAATCCAGAACTCTTTCCATTGCACCCTGAGATCAGAAGATTTAAGCTGGAAGGGACTTTGGGGGATCCTTAACCCATTTATAGATGAAGAAAATGAGATTTAGAGAGGTAAATTCGTATAGTGAGGAAGAGTTAAGACTCATATATGGTCTTTGGACTCCAAATCCATCATGCTAGAGCTGGAGGCGCAGGTATGAGCGGAACTGAGACCATAGCAGAGGACAGGAGAGCCTACATCCTCCCATGCACAGGTGCATGAGCCCACTAGAGGAGGGAGGTGCCTGGGGGTGGACTCCATCTGCTCCCTCCATCAGCCTGTGAACTAAGAAGCTCTTCCTAATGCTTGCTTAAATCCCTCTTGCCTTGTGATTGGACTACCTACCATTCCTAACTAGTCCTGACTTCATCCTTCTGCCCGGAGCCCATCACATGCAGGAACCTACTCGATAACTTACATGGCCCCGTGTTCTCATCCATGTGGGCACTTGTTAGTGCTAAAAGAAAGATAGCAATTAATCCCTATTTTCTTGTCTCGTGGGACTCCTTTCCATGTCCCCCTGGAGATTCTTCCCAGGTTCCCCCAAGCTTCTGGGGCATGAGGGGTCCGGGGGAGCTTTCAGAGGGAGGCCTCCAAGTGATTCCATTAATGGAGATGGGAGTGGGAGTGGAAGAAGCACTTTCAGTGCTTCTCACTAGTCTCACAGTCTTAGAATGCCGGAGACCTTGGAAGCTGCCTGTTCTTCCCTCTGCACAACATACCCTCATCATTGCTTATAGCACAATAGTATTCCATTACATTCACATACCACAACTTGCTCAGCCATTTCCCAATTGATGGGGGACTGCCTGAAGATGCCCACTTTGCCTTCTGCCTCCTTCCGAGGAAGCTCAGTCCACCTCTAGCTAGCTCTAAGGCTTAGGAAGCTTTCCTCCCCCAAATCTAAAAGGGCCTCTCTGCAATCTCCACTCGTCACTTCTTGTACCGCTCACTAGACAGCAAGCAGAATAAAGCCAGGCTCCACCTCACCTCCTAGACAGCCCTGCAGGTCCCTGAAGGCAGGCACCAGACCCCGCTCCCCCAATCTTCTCTAGACTAAGTATCCCTGGCTCCCTGTATGGGAAGAGAGCGATAGTCCTCTCAGTAAAGGGGAGGGAGGAGATGGTGGAGGAAAAGAAAGCAGATGACAGGGCCACGGATTTAAACTAGAAGGAACCTCAAAGGTCATCTGGTCCAACCCACTCACTTTACAGATGAAAAAAGCAATGGCCCAGAGAGGGGAAGGCACTTGCCCAGTGTCACACAGCGGGCAAGAAGGAGAGGCAGAGCTTGAGCCCAGCTCCTGCTGCTCCCAGGGGGGAGGAAAAAGAGGAGGATGATGCTGCCGTCAAGGAAGAAAGCCCTCACACTCTCGGCGGCATCTCTCAGTGAATTCCATCATGACGCTCCCCTGCTCACAACATTGTAGTAGCTCTCTATTGCCTACCAAATAAGTAATAACAATATTTGAAATTTATCGAGTGTTTTTTTTTCTAACTTGACCAATCATTTCATCAGTTCAGGGAGCTCTTAGTGAAGAAATCCCTCCATCAGTGGAGACTGTACCTGCTCAGAAACTTAGAGCCTTGAAGAATTGCCTGGAGGCACTGGGAGGTAGTCATTTCCCCAAAGTCGCCCAGCCAACGTGTACCAGAGGCAAGAATATAGATCTTCCTGAGTGTGAGGGTGGTTAGCTAATCATTGTACCAGGCTGCCACTCTTATATAGCACTTTACATATATAATCTCACGTGAACCCCCCAACAACCTCTCAAGGCATTTAAAATTTCTTTACTCGGCATTCAAGGCCCTACAGAACCTGCTACCACACTGCTTTTTCCAGACTTATATTAACCCCCTCCACACACTAGGCTACAGTTAAACTGGACAGCTCCCTAGCACACATATTCACCTTCCCCCTATGCCCACTGTGCCCTCTGCCCGCTATGTCCTTTTTGCTTTTTGGCAACATGCCAAGGCAGCTAGAGGGCTGGGCCTGGAGTCAGGAAGGTCAGTACTCACCAGCGATGGGACTGACCATAGGGAAGTCAATTCATCTCTCTGACCCTCAGTTTCCTCATCTATAACATTGGGAGAACAATACCTGTAGCATCTCTTACATAGCATTGAGGCGTGGCTCAAATCAGAGAATACATGTAAAATGCTTTGTAAACCTGAAGGTGCTCTATAAATGTCAGCTATTTTGGCCCAGTTCCAATGCCCCCTAATTAAGTCTATTACTCCCCAAAACTTTGTCCCAGTCCCTTTTCTCTTCTTCGGTGAACTCATCAGCTCCCTTGGGTTACCTGTTATTTTTATAGAGATGAATCACGCCTGGGTCCAGTGTCTCCCCAGACCTTCAGTCCCATATCACCAAATGCCCATTGGACATTTCAAAATGGAAGCCCCAGAGAAATTTCAAATCCAACATGTTCAAAATAGAGTTCATTATCTCTTCCCCAAAACCCACCCCTCCTGTGAGCTTCCTATTTCTGTTAAAGGGATCATTATTGGCATTATCCTTGACTCCTTACTCTCCCTCCCCCAATATATTCAGTTGCCAAATTTTGTTAACTCTCTCTCTCTACAACATCTCCCAAATCTGATCCTTCTTCTCTATTTACTCAGCTGCCATCATAGTTTAGACCTGTATCACCACTACCCAAGACTATGATAATGGCCTCCTAATTCAAGTCTGACTCTTCTCTCATTCATACTTCACATACATCTGCCTCACCTAAATCCAATTTACTTGCAAGTCAAGATATCACCCTCCTGATCTGTCCTCTCTCAGAAAGAATTACAATCCGTGAGTGGTAGTAGCTGCCCCTCTGGTGACCCTACTGGCCAGTTCCAGTTGGGCAATGCTGCTATTTCCTCTTCCTCTTCTTCCTCCTCCTCCCCTCCCTCCTCCTCTTCTCCTTCTGTCCACTTGGGGAGTCATATCTTTACATGTGATTTTGATCACTTATAATTCATAAGATATCTTGGGTTTTAGGGGCTAGATTTTCTACTTCCCTATTCATTTATTCTATCATTGTTTTTGTTTTTTGTTCCCCCTCCAAAAAAAAAAAACTGGGACAATTAACTCTTTGTCAGAAATAGTTCTCATTTATGATTTCTTGAAATATAGCTCTGATAAACCAGGCTTTGATAAAGCCCATTGGGATTCAAATGTAGCTACTTGACTATGCCTTTAAACCCAAATTACTCTGGCTCTCTGATTAGCCAATAATAGGTCCCAGACCAAGTCTCACTTGCTCGTTGTTTGGGTTTTGATGGGTTTGAGTGTAAATAGCAATTTGTTTCTGTTTTGGCCAGAAACTCTGAAGGTCTTCCCATCCCAGATTGATTTTTTTTTGCGAAGTCAGAATAGGCCATCTTTTGCCTCAATTCTTAGCTAGCCTTTAATCACTAAATATGTGTTGCCTCAGACAAACTTAAATCTAGGAAAGACATTAGCTTAAAAAGGCCAAGGTCTCCCACTGCATCCTGGGCCATTGCCAGTCATCCCGACCTATGTCTTGCCACTGGACTCCCATGACTCTGGAGGAGACAGTGGGGTTGATGACTTTGTACAGCTCTGTCTCACTCAAATCCAATTCATTTGCAAGTCAAGACGTTCCCCTCCTGATATCATTGGTCCTTTGTGAGAATGAAGGACACACAATAACAACATCAACACTTTTAAGTACAAATCTGACCATGTCCGTCTCCTACTTCCTTGCCTCTCTACTGCCGCTAAAGGAAAAGGAAATAGGTCATCCTGTGACAATCAAGGTGATGGTGGTGGGGTGGGGCGGTATTTCTTTGTTAGTCATCTTGCCCAAATCCTCCTTAAAAGGCTGATCCTTCACCTAGAAGATGGTCTTCTACCAGAGAGCCAGTGTGGCTTCAGAAAGGGCCAAGGAACAGTCAATATGGTGACTGCTACCTGACAACTCCCAGAGAAAGGCCGGGAGTAGAACAGAGGTCTGTATACAACGTTCGTCCATCTGACCCAGGCCTTTGATACTATCAGTCATGAAGGCTTATGGAAGATCATGGCAAAATGTGGTTGCCTGAATTGCTTGCACAGGTCTGAAAAATGGACGATGCTCTCATACTTTCCTAGACACCAATGGAATAAAGTTAGAATGTGTGCTTGCTCTCATCAATGTTGTCAGATGCCTTCAAAGAGGATGAAAATGACTTTAAGATCAACTACTGCACTGATGGTAAATTATTTAACTTGGAAAGGCTACAAGCCAAGACTAAAATGGAGGGAGAGTTGGTGTGCAACTTTTTGTTCACAAATGATTAATTGTGCACTCAAAGCAGTCTCTGAGGCTGAGATGCAACAGAATATGAATCAGTTCTCTGCCACTTATTCTAATTTTGGCCTGACAATTAACACCAAGAAAACAGAGATTCTCCACAAACCAGTGCCACACCATCCATATGTGGAACCATTGGTTACAGCAAGTAGAGAGATTTTAAATGCTGTGGATAAGTTTACTTACTTTGGCAATATACTTTCCCAGAATATACACAGATGATGAGGTTGACATGCACATTGCCTGTGTTTGGAAGGCTCTGAAGGAAAGAGTGAGAGAGAAGAGGTATTATTAGACTGACTACCAAACTGAAAGTCTACAGAGCCATTATGCTGAACTCATGGTTGTAGGCCTGTGAAACCTGGACAGTCTACCAATGCCATGCAAGGAAATTGAATCACTTCCATTTGAATTGTCTTAGGAAGATTCTGAAGATCACCTGGCAGGATCAGATACCAGACACAGAGGTCTTTTCTTGAATTAGACTGCCAAGCATTCAAACTCTCCTGCAGAAAGTGCAACTCCGATGGATTGGCCACATTGTTCAAATGGGATGCCAAACTTACATTTACCTAGAAGACTATTTTACAAAGAACTGACACAAGGCAAGCTTGCACGCTTCAGAAGAAGCGATACAAGGACGCTCTCAAGATCTCTTTGAGGAACTTTGGAATCGATTGTGAGACATGGGTGACACTGGCACAGAACTGCCCAGCATGGCCTGCCCACATCAGAGAAGGTGCTGTGTTCCATGAGCAAAGCAGAACTGAAGTAGCTCCAAAGACACGTGAGATAGATGAATTTAGAGAAGTCTCCACTCCAAATGTTCATGTGGACTATTTGTGCCCAACCTGCGGCAGAGCTTTTATTGATCTGATCAGCCACAGTCAGACACACTGCACAGTGACCCCGCCATAGTGAAATCATTTTGGTCCTCTTTGAGCATGAAGGACAACAGTCAACCAACTGCCTCAAGAATCAAATATAAACTCCTCTCTTTGGCTTTTCAAATCCTTACAACCTGGCCCCAGCAGATCTCTCCAGCCTCCTTATACATTCCTCCCTTTCCTGCATGCTATGATTCAGCCATCCTGTCCTCTCTCATGGCTACAATCTACTCCCTCTTCATCTACAACTCATAGGATCCCTTTCTTCCTTCAAGACCAGATCAAGCAACACCTTCTACATGATGCCTTTCCTGATTCCCCCATCTCTGGTGCCCCCATTCCCTAATCACTTTACATTTATAGTACATATGTAATTATATAACACCCATCTGGGGTACTTCTCCACCAGCCATCTAAATAAGACTCAGGCCACTTGCTTTAGCATTCATGGGGAAAAGTGGAAAAGAAACAAATTAGTTGCTTGCCTCTCTCTGATTTTTCTCCCACAGTTCCCCCCAACTCTCTCAGGTCATGTGAAGAGGGATGTGTATGTGTTTGTGTTATGTATGTGTGTGCACAGCACATGCTCCTCCCCTCCTGGACCCTAACCCCTAACTGAGGTTAAATAAGAAGGTAATGGTGTCTCACTACTCTGTGCTCTGTGATGGCTGATAGTCCCTGGCACTCTGGAATTGGCCATGATGCTCCCACTGATCTCAGTTTATAGTTTTCATCTCCATTCCAAGGTTGGAGCGCAGCTTTCTTACATGCTACTCCAGAAGCAAGAGGCTTGGGTGGACTTTACTTGTGCTCACACACATGGCAGGAAGTTTTTCAAGCATAGGGACCCACGGTTTCTGATTACCAGAGTCAATGGCCACTAGCTTGCATGAATTCAAACCTCAAGGGCATTGGGCAGAAAAATAAGCATCTGATCTGCCAATCCCAGGTAGAGATTTCATTGAGTCAAGTCAACAAGTATTTATAAGCACCTACTATGTGCTGAGGCATTGCACTAAGTGCTAGGGATGCAAAGAGAGGCAAGCATAGTCCTTGCCCTGATGGAGCTCACAATCTAATGGAGGAGATCACATGCTAACAATGAGGGACAAACAGAATGTATACACAGGATAAATTGGAAGCAATTACAGGTTTGTCTTCTCACACTATTTCTTTTTTTTTAATCTTCATTTGATTTTTCCCCAATTAACAAGAATTCATTTTCCCTCATTCCCACAAATCTTCAAAAACAATTTAAAGAAAAAAGAAAAACAAACCCTTGTAACCAATATATTTAGTCAAGCAAAAAAAAAAAAATCCTAGCATTGACAGTATTTAAAACCATATGTCTCATTTTGTATTTCAAAATCATCTTGTCTCTATCTGAGGTGGGTAGAGTGCCCATTGATCCCTACATTGATCAGAACTCACAAGCATTTCAAAGTTGGCTTACCGTATTGTTAAAATATAAATTGTTCTCATAATTCTGCTCACTTTGCTCATCAGTCAGTCCATAAACCTTTATGAAGAGCCTACTATGTGCCATGCACTGGGCTAAGTGCTAAGGATACAAGGGAAGCTCTTCTCAGTTTTCTCTGAAACCTTTTCATTATTTATTATGACATAATAAATATTCCTTTACATTCATGTACCATAAGCCTTGACAGAGTTTTCCTTAGGGGCTCCAGGGTAGTGATGGAGTAAGTCAGAAAGCAGAGCCCAACTCCCTGCTCTGCAGAGGTTAGCCTTCCCCAGGACTGTCCACAGTCTATGTGGACCCAAACCTGCAGCCTCTTAGTGAGAGAGGTATGCGATATCCAAGCTCTGTACTAGGTGCTAGGAACACAATGGCAACAATTAAACACACTCTGCCCTCAAGAAGTTTTTATTCTTTAAGCTAGGATTTTCATTCTAGGTTCTAATGTTTCCATGTTCTGAGCCTTCTTTGACCTCTAGCATTCCACATTCTGCCATTTTGTGTTCTAAGGTCCCTCCCAACTCTGATATTCTATGCTCTAAGTTCCCTCCCAGCTCTGACATTCTAGGTTCTAAGGTCTCTCCCAGCTTTGACATTCTAGGTTCTAAGGTTCTTTCCCAGCTCCAAAATGCTGTTCTAAGGTCCCTCCCAACTTTGACATTGTGTGAGTCAATGAGTCTGAGCCGTGAGTTGAGCAGAGTGAGAACCGAGCCAAGATCCTGCCACAGAAATAGGTCACTCTTCAAACTTTGTTGTTGTTGTTGTTCAGTCTTTTCAGTCATGTCTGACTCTTTGTGATCTCACTTGGGGTTTTCTTGGTGGAGGTACTGGAGTAGTTTGCCATTTCCTTCTCTAGCTCATTTGATAGATAAGGAAACTGAGGACAACAGGGTAAAGTGACTTGCCTAGGGTCACACAGCTAGTAAGTGTCTGAGGCCGGATTTGAACTTAGGAAGATGAATCTTCCTGACTTCAGGCCCCATATTGTACCCACTTTGCCATCTAGCTGCCTCTCTTCAAACCCACCCAAAGAGAAAGCACAGGACCAGGTGCTCTGACCAGTCTGGGAGTCAATGGACTCTGTTGCTGTCCCGGTCCCTGGCTCTGCCCTGTTTGCTTTCATCTTGGCTGCCATTGTGAGATACTCATAGTGCCCCAAATCTACCACCTCCTTCCCCCTTTGCCCTTCTCCTAAAGTAACCACCAAGCTCCATCTCAATTGCTCAGATCCCTTCTATCTGAAGCTGGGTTTTCAGAGGCAAGATTTGAACCCAAGAGCAGCTTTGATGTCACAGAAAAGAGCATTGGTTCTGTAGTCGTAAGTTAACTTTTATCTTAAATGTTTATAGAAACTTCCAAGTCATGTGACCACAAGAAAGAAAACTAGACCTTTTCTCTGCTCTTTACAACCTCTCAAACCTTTCCAATCTCTCCAAGATGGGAACTATGCACAAAATGAAAGCCATTTCAACAAGCCTCACCAAAGAAATAAAAGAGAGAATCCAGAAGTTAATGACAAATTAGGAGAGAAAAAAAGCAAAAAGCAATAATGTTCAAATGAAACATGATATCCATGCATGGAAAACATTGATCTGGAAGACAGGTCTAGAGATAACTTAAGCAGGTCTCCCAAAAGAACACAAGAAGTTAAAAAAAAAATCTTGAATATCATAATGGAAGAAATGATGCAGATAAGAAAACTGCCCAGAAGTTTTGAACATTGAAAACAAAGTGCCAATCAAGAATCCACAGATCATCTCCAGATAAAAATCTCATGCTTAAAATTCCCAAGACACATAGTGGTTAAACAATTCCAATGACAAAAAAAAAAAAATTTCTCAAAATGACCATGAGAAAAAGCCTCAAATATAAAGGAAAGGAAATTCTAATTACATAAGAACATTTTGCACCAACCAGAAACTGCAGAAGGGAATGGAATAATGAGTTTGGAAGACCAAAGGAGCTGATGATGCAACCCAAGATGTTGTACCCTGCAAACTTGAGCCTAACCAATAAAGAAAAAAAAATGGATGTTCAGGAAAAAAAAGGGGGGGGGGGCACTTGAAGTATTTTTAGAAAGAAAACCAGGCCTGAACAAATTATTTGCATCTCAAACACCTCAGACAATAGAAATACAGGAAAGGTAAACAAATACGGCACTCACAGACAACAACAAAATAACATCGGAACATTGGAGATTTCTTTCTAAAAGTATACAAAGAGACAAGGGTGAAAGTAGGAGGCAAACAGAAGTGATGGTGGAGAAACAGACCTGAAACATCAAAGACTAAATCTCACAACACCCTGCCTACAGGTGAAACTATGTTTTTGTTTTTGTTCTTTGTGAAACTAAACTATAGGAGGAAAGGGTATATGAAAAGATAGAAGAGATGAGAAAGATAGAGAAGTATATGTGATGTACCCTAATCAAGTCAAAGGTTAACAACAAAAGGAAAATAACTCCTATATTCTCTAAGGAAAAAGAAAGCCTATGGGAAAATGGAGGAGGCAAAAGGAAGGATTGAAACAAGGGGAAAAAAGGAGAAATCTTGTTTCAGTGGTAGGAGTAACACTGATGAATGTCCTATGGGGAAGAGAGAGAATCTATATTTTGTTGACTCCAATGTCAATGTTATTTTTCATGACATCAAAGTTGCTCTTGGGTTCAAATCCTGCCTCTGAAAACCTGACTTCAAATAGATGGGATCTTAGCAATTGAGATGGAGCTTGGGCAAAGGAGGAAGGAGGTGGTAGATTCTGGGTGTTAGGAGTATCTCACAGTGGCAGCTAAGATGAAAGGAACCTAGTTATAGAAAGTAAACAGTGCAGGGCCAGGAACCATGAGGGCAACAGAGTCCACTGACTTCCAGACTGGACAGAGCACCTGGTCCTGTGCTTTCTCCTTGGCTAGGTTTGAAAAGTGACCTATTTATGTGACAGGATCTTGACCTGGTTCTCATTCTGTTCAGCTCCCATTAATAGACTCATAGACTTACAAAACGTCTAAGTAGGGAGGGCCCTTAGAATATAATATGAAGGGCAGAATTTATGAACAAACAAGAGATAGAGAGCAATATGAGATATAAAATGGATAATTTTGATTATGTTAAATTTAAAAAGTTTTGCTTAAACAAAACCAATACAACCAAGATTAAAAGGAAAGCAGAAAGCTGGGAAACAATTTTTACAGCAAGTGTCTCTAATAAAGGCCTCATTTCTAATATATATAGAGAACTGGGTCAAATTTATAAGACTACAAGTCATTCTCCAATTGATAAATGGTCAAAAGATATGAACAGGCAGTTTTCAGAAGAAGAAATCAAAGCTATCTATAGTCACATGAAAAAATGCTCTAAATCACTATTGATTAGTGAAATGCAAACTAAACCAATTCTGAGGTACCATCTCACACCTATCAGATTGGCTAATATGACAGAAAAGGAAAATAATAGATGTTGGAGGGGATGTGGGAAAATTGGGACACTAATGCACTGTTGGTGGAATTGTGAACTGATCTAACTATTCTGGAAAGCAATTTGTAATTATGCCCAAAGGGCAATCAAACTATGCATACCCTTTGATCCAGCAATACTACTGCTAGGTCTGTATCCCAAAGAGATAAAAAAGAGGGGAGAGGAGAAGGATCCATTTGTACAAAAATATTTATAGTAACTCCTTTTGTGGTGGCAAAGAATTGGAGATTGAGGGGATGCCCATTAATTGGGGAATGGCTGAACAAGTTGTGGTGTAGGATTATAATGGAATACTACAAGAAATGACGAGCAGGCTGATTTCAGAAGCACCTGGAAAGACTTACATGTGATACAAACATAAAGTGAGCTGAACCAAGAAACCATTGTACATAGTAACATCAACACTGTGTGATGATCAATTGTGAAAGATTTAACTATTCTCAGTAATACAATGATCCAAGACCTCCAAAGGACTCATGATGAAAAATGCTATCTACAGGAGGTAGAGCTAAGATGGTGGAGTAAAAGCAGGAACTTGCCTGAGCTCTCCCTCAAACCCCTTCAAATACCTTTAAAAAGTGACTCTGAATAAATTCTAGAATGGCAGAACCCACAAAGAGACAGATTCCCAGCCCAAGACAACCTGGAAGGTCAACAGGAAGGGTCTGTTTTACAGGGCTAAGAGAGGAGCACAGTCTCGTACAGGCTGTAAGAGCATAGACATGGCCCCAGCCAAGCAGGAGCAGGCCTGGGGGACTGAATCACTGGAGGATTCTGTTGGAACTGGGTGAGAGAGAAGCGCAGTCCAGTATAGAGTGTGCCAATAAAGCTCCAGCAAATCAGGAGCAGGCCATGGGAGTGACTGAATTGGCAGCAGCAGTGGCTGCTCCGGGAGTCATCAGCCCACAGACAGAATGTTTGAAAGTCACCTATTTTGACTTCCCAGAGCCAAGATAGCAGAGTAAGCAGTAAGTTGTTCTCACTCTCCTTTATTGACTTTGAAAAACCCAGAGAATATTGCCCCAGGAAAATCCTAGAATAGTGGAGTCAGCAGAAAGATGATATACAGCAGTCTTTTAGCTCAGGAGGCTAGGGGAATTAACAGGAAAGGTCCCTCTTGCTGGGGCTGAAGGGGACCAGTGCAGAACTGGAGGTGTCTCAACAAGCTGGCAGGAGATCTGAGCCCCAGGGTGGTGGAGCGGGCAAGCACCAACACCAGGTTCACACCAACCATCACCACCAGCTCCAGCTCAGAACCAGGTAAACTACCAGACACCTACAACCTCCAGCTGCCAACATCTGAGGCCCCAGCACACAAAACCAGTAACCAGGCCCCTGGACCCCAGCACAAGAAGCCTGGGTCAGTGCCCTCTGTGCCCCAGAAGCAGAGAGCAACTTTAAAAGCCAGAAAAAAGGCAAACAAGATGAGCAAGAATCAGCAAAGAATAACAATGACCATAGAGAGGAATCTTGTTGACAGGGAAGATCAAAACACAAATTCAGGAGAGGACAACATTTTCAATATACCCATATCCGAAACCTCAGAGGGGAATATGAACTGGTCTCAAGCCCAAAAAGCCTTGTTGGAAGAACTCACAAAGGATTTTAAAAGTCAAGTGAGAGAGGTAGAAGAAAAATTGAACAATTTCTTTAGAAATCCAATTGACAAAATGGAAAAAAAAAAGTACACTGAAGAAAACAACTCCTTAAAAAGTAGAATTGACCAAATGGAAAAGGAGGTACAAAAGCTAACTGAAGAAAACAATTTGTTAAAAAAAAAAATGCTATCTATATCCAGAGAAAGAACTGATGAAGTCTGAATGTAGATCTAAGTATATTATTTTTTGCTTTTTTTTTCATTTTTTTTTCTTTTGGTCTATTTTTTCACAACATGACTAATATGGAAATGTTTTGCATGATTGCACAGGGAGGGAGAAAATTGGGAACAAAAACTTTTTTAGATTAATGTTAAAAATTGTCTTTACATTTAATTGTGAAAAAATATTTTTTAAAAAAAGGAACATAATATAGAGATGAGGCCCTTGCAATAGGTATGATCTGCAGGGATTTGGGACTTTCAAAAACAAAGAATCCTGCCCCAGGAGAAAAGGAATCAGAGTTCCTTGAGGGGAGCTAACACCAAAGAATGAGAGGGTAGAGACTTAGGGAGGAGACTTAAAGGTAAAGAGGGGGTGCCGGGAAGAGAATGACTCCAGGGAGGACAAAGGTCAATAATAAACTGCAAAATCAGGGACATAGGAAAATTCCTACCTTGGGGCAAAATACTCTCTATCTGGGACAGGAACAGTTCTAAATGTTTATTTTGTTTCTTAATTAGGTAAATGTGATAAAACTGTTGGTCAACCCAAATTGTCTGTGGTCATTTTATCTAAAGATCGCCATTCTCTTACTAATTGTATTGAAAAATCCTAGCCCTAGCCTAGAAAATGGATAGTTAGATATAGTACCCTCCACTTGGCAGAGAGGCTGTGGTGTACAGAGGAAGAAGGCTATATATTCTGTCAGATGCAGTTATGTTGGCAGGTTTTGTTGAATTGTTTATTTGTGAAGTATATATGTATGTATGTATTTGTATATATATGTGCAGGTATCTTTGCATTACAGGGAACTGCTCAATGGGAAAAGGGTGGGTATAAATCTGATAATGACCAGGTTATAAATACATAATATATCAATACTTTATAAACCACTCTTCTTCCCCCAAAAAAATAACTGATGTGATGAGTTTCACAATGTTTGCTAGTGTTTCAAATTGTTGAAGCTAGGAAGAGTGATTTATTTTAAGTAATAGTCCTTTTGGAAACAATAGTAAATATATATGTTACATTGCCACTTGAAAAGAATAACATTACAATGTTGAAAAAAGAATTCTTCCCTAATTCAGAATTCCTAAGAAAGGGGAGTGGAATTGCCTTTCTGCAGAAACATTTGTTTTTAAGTTTTATAGATGAGAAAGAAAGAGGGACAGAGGAGATATTTCACTAAACGAGTTGGGCTTGGAGCTTGAAGCTATATTTTACAACAAAGAGAATAGGGGGTGGTGAAGTAAGGAGACCAGTCTTATGTTTTGCACATCTGGCAAAGAAATTGACACCAGAACCCTTCTATGGAGCAGATTTCTAAAAAACAAACAAAAAGCCAAAACAAAACAAAACAAAACAAAACAAAAAACAAAGTAGTGAGCATCCTGAGCTAGGGCACTGGGTTCGAAAAGAAAGCCATGCTTCCTACAAGGAAGAGAGACTGAGTCAACAGGGAAGCCCCACCCCTGCAAAAGAAGAGAAGAGTAGAGTTTCTAGGTATGCTCAGACTGGTCCTCTGGCTCACGAATGATTGACAGCTCAGTTTGTCTTACTCACTAGTGCCACCTGGTGGTTATTACTACTATGAGCTGCTCAAGAGTCAGAAGGAATCTAAGAAAGTCATTCAGTTTAGCCTCCTAATTTTACAGATGAGGAAACTGAACTCCAGAAAGTTGATTTGCCTTAGGTCACATACGTTGTAAATGGCAACGCTGGGATTTGAACCCAGGTCCTCTGACTCTTGATTCTAGTGCTCTTCCCATTGTACAGCATTTTGTGGGTGCTTCACTTGTACATCACTATCTCTTCCCAATAACAATCCACTCAGAAAGAGCCCTCCTTTGTAACAAAGACTTATATCTAAGCAAAACAAACCAATAGAGTGACCATGCCTGACAACATAAACCTCATTTCACACCAGTAGCCCACCACCTCTCTGCTGAGAGAAGGAAACCATGTCTCACAGCCAAGGCTCCAAGGAATAAAAGCTGGTCACTGCGTTAATCACAGTTCTAACATCTTTCAAAGCTGTTTTCAGTTACATTATTTGAGTTACTGTGCAAATTATTCTCCTGTCTAATGCTGTGTCAAGCACTTGATAAGCTTGGGATAAAAATACAGGAGTGAAACTGTCCCTGCCCTCAGGGTACATAACAATAATAATAATAATAAATAATAGTAATAGCTAGCATTTATATAGCGCTTTACAATTTGCAAGGTGTTTTACATGTGATATCTCATTGTGATCCTCACAGTTCTAGGAGGTTGGTGCTATTATCATCCCCATTTTACAGATGAGAAAACTGAGGCTGAGAGAAAGGTAAAGTGACTCGCCCACAGCTAGTGAGTGGAAGAGGTAGGATTTGAATGGAGGTCTTCCTGACTCCAGGTATAGCTCTCAGTCTACTGCATCACCTACAATCAATCACCTCAGGCTCCTTTCAGGTGAATTTAGTTCAGCATTCAAACTCAACTTCAGAGAGCACAACTGTGATGGGCTGGCTACGTTGTTCGAATGCAAAACATAGGCTTGCCAAAAAGACTATTTATGGACAACTCACACAGGGTAAGTGTTCACGTGGTGCTCAGAAGAAGCGATACAAGGACTCTCTCAAGGTCTCTCTTAAGAACTTCGGAATTGATTGTGTGACATGGGAGACACTGGAACAGGACTGCTCAGCGTGGTGTGTCCTCATCAGGGAAGGTGCTGTGCTCTGTGAGCAGAGCAGAATTGAAGTAGCTCAAAGGAAACGCAAGATGCACACTAAGAGAATCCACCCTAAAGGTTCACAGGGACTACTCGTGTCTGATCTGTGGAAGAGCATTCCGAACTCGTATTGCTCTGATCAGCCACAGTCAGACACACCAAAACTTGACTCTAGCATAGTGGTGCCATTTTGGTCCTCTTTGAAAACAAAGGACAGAAGGACCTGAGTTTAAATCCGGTCTCAGACACTTGACACTTACTAACTGTGTGACTCTGGGCAAGTCACTTAACCCCATTGCCTAGCAAAAACAAAGAAAACAAGAGAATCTCCTTATCTCTTCCACCTTCACAGCTATTCTCTGAGTCCCTGACCAGCTGCCAAGGACTCCCCAAAGCTTGGCCATGATCCATCGTCACCTCAGGAATGACACCCCACAGTCCCTGCCTGCTTCACCTTGAGCCTTAGCTGGCCCTGGTCTGCGGGGCTGCAGAGGTGGCTGGTAGGTTTCAGCTCCTGCGTGATCTTGGTCCAGCTATGGATGGACTCAAGCCAAAGCCAGGCAGTCATCCCTCTGCCCACCCTGCCCCTGGGATAGCATCGATGGCCTCTGACCCCCACAGATGGTGTAACTAAGGATGCACTGCCCCACCCCCTCAGAGCAGGCAGAGCCCCCTGGCCAAATGGGTTCTGGTCCTGGGAGGAGGAATTCTGGGGCAGGCTCCTGGGACCACAGAATACTAGAGCTGCAAAGGAACTTGGAAATCATCTGATTCAATTGTCTCACTTTACAAAGTGGGAAACTGAGGCCCAGAGAAGTCCAAGTTT
Source organism: Vombatus ursinus (assembly GCF_900497805.2). Lineage (NCBI taxonomy): Eukaryota > Metazoa > Chordata > Mammalia > Diprotodontia > Vombatidae > Vombatus > Vombatus ursinus. The sequence goes on from NW_020954553.1 coordinate 9,116,818, forward strand.
ATGCAGCAAGTTTAGGCATGGGGGAAAACCTAGACTTTCAGCCCCCTCAGTCCAGCCTGCCCTCCCCAATTTGTGTCCATGGGTCATTGATAATGGAGGTGGAAAGGTCCTCAGAAATCCTACAATCCAACCTTCTGATTTCACACATGAATTCATCATCTCTTCCCACCACACCCTCCCTTCTTCAGTAGCCTATGCTCAAAACCTCGTTGCCACCCCCCACTTCTCACCCTCTCTCGTACTCCCTCCCCCCCACCTAACCTTCATCAGGTGCTGTTGTTTCTAGCTTTACAACATCTCTCCTACATGCACCCTTCCTCTCCCTCGGCACTGCTACCACCCTGGTAGTAGCCTTCATCACTTCATTCCTGGATTAGTACAATTGCTTCCCAGTTGGTCTCCCTACTTCAAGTCTATACCCACTCCAAACCACCCTCCTTTCAGCTGTCAAATTGATCTTCCTAAAGCTGCAGCACCTCCTCCCCTCAATAAATTCCAGTGACTCCCTATTGCCTCCAAATATAAAATGCTCTGTTTGGTTTCTCAAGCCCTTCACAACCTCGCTCCCTTTCCTTTTCTGTCTTACACTTGAACCCCCTCTGAGTACTCTATAGTCCGGCAACACTAGCCGTCTTCACACAGGACACTCCATTTCCTGACTCAAGAATTCCCTCTACACCTGGACTGTTCTCCTTGTCTCGGCCTCCTGTCTTTCCCAGCCTCTTTCAAGACTCAATTCAAATCCGACATTCTTCAACAGATTTTTCAAGCTTTCTCAACCACTCTTCTCAACCAAAGCTTCCCAACCCCTCTGAGATTACCTTCCATTGACCCTGCAGAAAGTCTATACAACTTTTCGAATGCTGTCTCCCCCACTAGGATGTGAGCACCTTGAAGACAGGGACTGTTAATGCCTTCCTTTGTATGGCTGGGGTTTAGCACAGTGAAGTAAGCATTTAAATGCTTGTTGACTGACTGAAGGAGTGACTCACTGAGGCTCTAAGAAATTAAGTAAGTGACTTGCCCAAGGTCATACAACTAGTAAGTTTGAGTTGGAATTCAAATACAGGCTCTCTGGTGCCAACCCAGAGCTCTCTCTTTCAGACAGGATCAGTACCCTCTGTTTACAGATGAGGAAACTGAGGTGCAGGGGGACAGATTGCCTGATTGTCACTTGGGTTACAAGGTACAGGGACTAGATTCTTAGCCCAGCTTCTTTCCATGTAAGACTGTCTCCCTTCTCCAGCATTCTGGGATGCGATTGAGGAAGCCCCCAAGCCAGGCTCCCCACCCTGCTGGTCAAACAAGCAGCCCCTTCTTCTCAGTCTTCTCAGGTGACACTGACCCCACCTCAGCCAATCCCCTCCTGCACCAAGTTCCCAGCGCCCAGCCCCGCCTCCTGGGCTGGCTCAGGGGAGTGAGAGAGGCAGACCTGACAAGTGAACCTCTTTTCCTGGCCCTATTGGAGCACCAGTGCCTTTGCTTCGTCAGGAACGGGCAACAGAGGACCGGATCGCTTTGGGGAACCCGAAGCCCCCACCATGGCAGGGATGGTCTGGAGCCTCCGACTGTTTGTCCTCTTCCAGGTGCTCAGCCTCTCCCTGGCCCAGATTGTAAGTGTCCCCTCAGCTTTGGGGTCCTTTGAAGGGGGAGGGATCCTCAGCCCTCTCCTTTGCTCCCCACTGCAGCCTGGGGGAGCCCTGTTCTGAGGCGACTGTTTGCACATCACCCCTGCTGTCCTGTCCTCAGGCTTGGGGAGTGCAGGTTGGAAGTTGGAAGGAAGAGGGGTAGTCTCTCTTTTGAGGGTCCTCCCTGAAAGCTCCCCGATGTGGAGTCCTTAGGGCCCTCCCCATTACTCACTGGGGCACCCCAGGACTAGGTTTAGAGCTGGCTTGAAAATCTGGGATCCTTCTCCATGGGATGGGATCGAATCTTGTGGATATGAGGGGCTACTTTCTGCTTGGGGGTCAGGGGGTTTCCTTTGCCTTCTTTCTTATGGGCTTCAGTTTCTGATTCTCTCTACCCCCTAAGAAATTCTGCCAGATAAAGTTGGGGATCCTATAGGGTAGGAGGATGTAGGGCATGTGGTGAACCCACAAATATTTGTGGATCCTCTTTGTACAAGGTTTGAGAGACAGACTCCCTGTAGTTCATGGTTGGGGATTGAGGGTAAAGGTGGAGGTATCCCCACTTCTTTGTATACCCCACAGTTCCAGCCTGATCCTGGGTGGGGGAGAGGCTTGTCCAGGAAAGGAATCCCAGATCTGGGGCCCCCAGAGTCTGGTAGTCTAGCGGTTGAAGGAAAGGTGTTTGGGCAGAGTTGGGACAGCCAGGACAATAGCCCCCATTCATGGTTCTCTCCGGAACCCTCCCTTCCTCTCTCCCAGAGTCTGGAGGCTCAGCTTTAGAAGCCACAGTTAATTTCAGTCTCTGGGTTTTTGGATGGCTAGAACGTAGGCAGCTTACCAAGTAGAAATGTCACTTCTCTTTGAACCTCAATTTCTCCATCAGAAAAATGGGTCTAATATTACCTACACTCACCTCACAGAGCAGTTGGGAGGAAAGTGCTTTGAAAACTTTAAGTCTGAGGTGTGTGTGTGTGTGAGGGGGCTTTTGCAGGGAGTGACCTAGAAAAGAACAGACAGCTAGAAAGGGCTTCTTTTCTGGTGACCCAGAGTTGTGATTTCATTAGTGAAACAGACTCCCAAAATTTTATCAATGAAGATTCACAACTTATCATCTTAGAGAGCTGCCAGAGCAAAAAGGAAGGTTGAATAGCTTGCTCAGGGTCAAAGGGCCAGTATGTCTCAGGGATGGGAAGCAAACCCAGATCTTGATTCCAAGCCTGGCTTTCCACTACACGACCTCTCAGGAAAGGATCTTAGAACAGAGACTGTTAGAAAGGGAAGGGAACACAGAGACCACCCAGTTCAACGTCCTCATTTTGTAGATGGGGACACTGAAGCCCGGAGAGGGAAAGAGACTTGGGTAACGTCACACAGAGTCAATGGCAGGCCTGGATCTGTCCAAGCCTAGGCTTCTGACTCCATACCCAGGCTGGGATGTCTTTACATTGCCTCCTGGAAGCAAGGTGATGGTTCTTCCTTTCTGGTCTGAGAGAAGCCAGCCAGCCATTTTCCAGGCTGTAGAAGACCAAGAGTTCAGTGCCCAAGCTGGGCAGAGCATGTTGGGAGTGTGGAAAGGTAAAGAATTCTGGAGTCATGGAATCAGTCATGGGCAGCAAAGTCTTTAATCTGCTCTGGTCCTTTGGGCCTCTGTGTGTGTGTGTGTGTGTGTGTGTGTGTGTGTGTGTGTGTGTGTGTGGCTATCCTGGAGGGGACCTATGGGGTCAGGGGGCAAGGTCCTCCTTGTGTAAGAGATTTGGTGGGGGGGAGTAAGTTGAGATTGTCACAGCTATAAATGACAACCCTGGAGCTGAGGGTAAAACTGGGGTGAGGGGTCAGGGGAGTAGGAACAGAAAAGAAAAATGTCCAGACCTATCTGGGAGACCTATCTGGGGTGGACATTCTAGGCTTCCCCAGCCTTCCCTCAACCTAATGGAGAGGAGAGAGAAATGAATTTGGAGCTGGGTTCAACTCTACTCTTTGCCAGCAAGACATTTACTTCTCTCGGCCTCAATTTCCTCTTCTGTAAAATGAGGAGATTGAATCAGATGGCCCCTCCAACCCCTTCTGGCCCAGATAGTCTGTGATTCTATGATCTGCCTGCCCCTTCTGGGAGGCAGCAAGGTTCACAGGACTGCAAGCTGGAAATCAGGACACCAGGACCCTGGATCTTCCTCCTTCTGCCTTTGGGACCCTGAACAATCGCTGGGTCTCAGCATCCCACTTTGTGTGGGCAATGGAGACCCTGACAGGTCTTGAGAGATTATGAAGTCCAGCCCTCTCATGTTAATGATGGTCTTTAAGGTCCCTTACAGAACTGATATATGATGATTCTATTCCATCCTAACCTAGCCTATATTTTATGCTGTAACCTCTCTCCTAGCTCTTATCCTAATCTATTCCAGGCTAGTCTAGCCTTTGCCATCCTTTTCCACCTCACTCTATGACCCATTCATCCTAACCTTCTTAATGGCACCCTCCTTTATACAAGATTATGGAAGGCACCCAGAGACACAGGCTCAAAGATCCCAAGAATTGAAAGAGACCTCAGAGGCTCTCAAGGAATCCCCACTGTAACATACCTGACAAGTGGTTGTCCAGCCCCTGCTCGAAGAGCCCCCAGAGCCCCAGGGAAGGGCTGGGAAGGGGTCCTGGCAGACCGCCCAGGTGCCTTCCAGGCTCTCCCAGGACTGGGGTCTTCTGGGGCATGTACAGTGGGAGCTGGCACCTGGACTGGGCTCAAGGCTCCTGCCCACTCTTCTTCTGCCCTTCCCGGCCTCTCGGCTGACTAGGTTTCATGTGTGTTTGTTTCCAGAGAGGCCCTCCAGGAGAACCGGGGCCCCCTGGTCCCCCAGGCCCGCCAGGAGTGCCCGGCTCAGATGGCCTTGACGTGAGTAGGAAGCCTGGGACTGGGCAGGAGCTGGAGTTGGAGGGGGAGGGGGGTAACAGGGAGGCGGGGCAGGTAGACAAAGAGGCACTTTGTCTGGGGGGACCCTGGGGATTGTGGGGGGATGGCCCACCAGAAGAGGGCGCCAGGCCGGACCACAACCCTCTGCGATTTCATCAAAGCTCCAGTGTCCAGCAAAGGTGGGGGAGCAGGGGGAGGTAGAAGAACAGCTCACAAACGCCCTCCCCATACCCCACCTTTCCAATAACATCCCTTCTAGGATGCCACGTCCCCCTCCTTCCTTGGTCTCCATAGGAGGACCTTTTATTCAGCAAAATATTATGGGGCTAGGGATTGGTTCTGGGGCTACAGGGAGCTGCCCACTCCTCTCTGGGTTAGAGACAGAGCAGTCTTGCTTCCATGGTCCCCAGCTGGCTGAGAGTGAAATGGCGGGGATCCCAGACATCCCCCACCACCCCTCCCACTGTAGCTGCTGGTGGTGGGGATGGTTATGGGGGTTATTTATAGAGCTGGATCCAGGACACAAGCCCATTCAGTAACTGGCTCCCTCCAGGAGGCTGGGAATGAGGCAGATACTTCATGGCTTCTGGGATCTAGGAAGGTCTGGGAGAGAAGAAAGCCTGGAACTTGAGAGTGGTTGTAATTCTGACTTGGGGTTGTGTGACCTCAGGAAAACCCCTCTATCTCACCAAGTCTCAGTTTTCTCCTCTGTGAAATGGAACTAAAAGTTATTGCAGGAGCTATATCCCCAGGTTTTTCTGAGGAAAGAGCTTATAAACCTCTCAGCAAAGTGGGAATCATTATTATTGTCCTGAGAGAGATCAGACATCCTTTATTCCTCTTGGGCTCTTTTCTGCTCACCATCAGCCAATCCTTTCTCTGCCCCTTTTTCTCCTCCACCACAGTCCTAGACCCCCAGAGTGTAGAGAGCAGGCCCTACTCTCAGGGAACCCCTGACCTGAAAGATGAAACAGTTTCCCTGGATTCTGTCACAGATTTTTCCTGAAAATATTTCTCTTTTCCCAGGGACATAGCTCAGTACAAACATCCAGTAAAATGAGAGAATAGAGACTGGTTTGGGTTTTTTCCTGCCTTTTTTTGTCCATGTGTCCCCAGTGACTAGTACAGTGTGATGAGTAGTAGTCATTTAATAAATGCTTACTGGATTGAACTATGCAAAAGGGAAGCCTCTTAACCCCTTACTGAACCCAATATCTGTTAGATGCTGTTAGAACTCAGTTTCCCCAAAAGCCCCAAGTTGCACTGCCCATCTTGAGAGCTGCCAGCCTACCTGTGTAACACAGATCTCACACCCACATTTCCAGATCCATCAGCTTCCCATCACACAGAACAGCACAGGTACTAACACAGCGAAAACCCAATTCCATTTTGATTACTCTGGCTCCACCCAGGCTGGGATTGTGATTGGTGGGATGGGTAATTTTTTTCTTTCATTAATAACAGATATGGAACATTGGAATGATAGATTTATGTCACAGGATAATAAATTAAGAGTTGGAAGGCATCTCAAATGTTGATCTGGTCTAACCCTCTCAGTTTATGTACATGAGGAAACTGAGACCCAGAGAGTGACTTACTTCTAGTAATAAGGACTTCTAGATAATAAGGACCAGAACCAAGATTCAAATCCAGGTCCTCTGATACCATGATTCCTCCTTAGCTCCATAAGCCATCTTGGGCTCACTCAGTGCCAGCATTGCAAGCAGGTCCTGTTACCCCCAGGTGCCCGCTCAAAGAACCTCATCTGTTTTTGTCTTATAGGGTGACAAGGGACCCCCTGGAAAACCTGGATCTCTGGTGAGTACATTCTTCCCCAACACCTCTGGCCTTGGAGGTTCCAATATTTGCTTCCCACCATATCCTGACTCCATTTTTCTCTCCTTATCTGTTCATCAGGGACAAAAAGGTGACCTGGGGAAACCGGGCCCAAATGGGACAGATGGAAAGCCAGGAATTGACGTGAGTACTGACCAGAAAAGCTTCAGTGGTTGGAGCAGGAACTGGGCAGCCAGACAAGGGATTAGGAGACTGGTCCTCTAGACCTCCACCCTTTTGTGCATTCTCTGCAAGGGGGAAAACCCAGACTGTGAGCCCTGACTCCTATGTAGTCATGTCCCATTTATCTGTGATAATGAAGGGAATCAGTGGTGCAGATAATCCAAAAGATATCTTCTCCTGAGTTTTAGGGTTTGCAGTTCCTAGTGGACAACAGGTCAACAGTAGCTGAGTTGGCAGTATGAAATGGCGCCAGTACAACATGGCAGCCAGTACAACATGGCGGCCAGTACAACATGGTGGCCAGTACAACATGGCGGCCAGTACAATATGGTGGCCAGTACAACATGGTGGCCAGTACAACATGGCAACCCAAAATGTTCATGTGACCTTAGGCTGCATTAGGAGAACCATAGAGGTCAGGACCCGGAAGATGATAGCTCTGTGGTCCTCTACCCAAGTCAGACCATTGCTGGAGGAGTGTTTCATTCTGACTTGACATTTTAGAAGGGATGTTGTCAAGCAGGAACAACCCCAGAAGAGAATGGCCAGGATGGTATAAGGACTGTAGGCCATACTATTCAAGGATGAGTTGAAGGAGCTGGGGATATTTAGCCTGGGGAAGAGAAGATTGAGGCGATGGGAGGAGGGGAAGCCATCCATGGTAATCATCTTCAGGCCTTTAAAAAGGCATTGTACTTGTACTTCTTGAGGAGAACCTGAGCTATGGGTCGAAGCTGTAGAGAAGCAAATTTAATCTCAACATCAGGAAAAATGTCCTGACAATTTGAACCATCCGAAAGTGGAAAGGGTGACCCAGGAGGGGAGGGACCTCCCCATCACAGGTAGAGACTGGATGACCGGCCACTCGTCAGGGATGTTCCAGTGGGAGATTCCTGGTCAGGTACACTTCAGTGAGGAAACACTAAGATCCTTTGCAAGTCTGAGAAGCCATGATGATAATGTAGTCTACTTTTCGAGGGGGAGGCGGCGATGGAGAGAGCACTGCCTTCAGATTCTGTCTAATACTGTGGGTAGACAAATGGTGCTGGCAGATGTCCCAGCACATGCTGATTAACAGTGAGGGAGGCCTTTGGGAGGCCATTCTAGGGCAGGGAGGTAGGCGGTGGGAGGAAGTAATTTAGGGATTAAAAATATCCCACAGGCAATTTCCATGCAGGTAGTTGAAGACTCTATCATTTTTTAATGCACACATTAGTATGTGTCTCCGTTTATTAATAAAAAAGAATAGTTCCTTGCATTTCTGTACAGTGCTTAGCAGTTGAAAAAAAAACATTTTCAAACCCATATCTCCAAATAACAGGAATTCTGAACTGCAAGGATTCTTAGAACATAAAATGTCATAGCTGAGAGGGCCCTTAGAACAGAGGATGTTGGGGCTGGGAGGACCCTTAGAACAGATGTCATGCTTGGGAGGACCTTTAGAACAGAGGATGTCAGGGCTGAGAGGGCCCTTAGAACAGAGTTTGTCAGGGCTGGGAGGGACTTTAGAACATGGGATGTCAGGGCTAGGACGAACTTTAGAACATAGAATGTTACAGCTGGTCTCAGATTTTTTCACTTTTTAAGTTCTGCCTCCTTAACAATCCCCAAAATAATGACTTTGGGGCTTGGAGATTGTGAATCCTGCCCCTACCCTTTCTCAATCTCATCCACTCAGGATATTTTTAGCAAGGGGGGAAAAACAGGCAAGGGAAGAGAGCACAGAAGAGAGACTTCTGGGCTAGGATCAGGAGACCCTAGCATTGTCCCTGATAATGTGATAATAAAGGTAATTGGACTAGATCAGGGCTGGGAAACCCGCAGCCTCCAGGCCACATGTGGCCCTTTAGGTCCTCAAGTGTGGCCCTCTGACTGAATTCCTAAGGGCCACACTTGAGGATGCCAGCCCTGGACTAGATCCTGGCCAAACTCTAAGGTTCTAGTCAACCTTCTCTGCTCCGTCTTTTTGAGTTTATGGTATAGAAGTTGGATTCAGAGCTTAGTTTACACTAAAAAGAAAAGCAGGCTGTCCACAAGAGATCTTCAGTTCTATAGACAATCCTCTCTATTATACTCTATCTATGGAAATTTCCATTTTATTTGGCATTTAAGTCCAGAATTTTTTTTTAAAGACCACCACCACCACCACCAACAACAACAACAGAAAGAGATTAGATCCAGGAGTCCTAGGTTCTAGTTCTGACTGCCATTTATTAGGTGCAGTACCTTGGGCAAATCACTCCTCTCAGAACTCAGTTTTCACATCTGCAAAATGGGGAGAACAAAACTTATCCTGCCTATCTCAAAGGGCCTTTCATGAGGATTAAGTAAAATCACCAACGTGACTGGGCTGTGACCAGGTTTGTGGGGTGACCTATGGCCCTGACGCTGCCTGGGGCCCTGGGCTGGACTCTCTGTGGGGGGCACAGTTCTGGGGGAGCAGCAGGGACCAGGCACCAGTGGGCCCAATGGCTGGCTTCCCGTGGGGGTGGGCCCAGAATGAAAGGCAACATGGGCAAGCTAACTATGGAGTCTGGCCGGCCTTTCAGGTCACACCGTCATGCCTGGCCAGGGCACATCCTTGGGACACAAAGGGTGATGTTGCCACTGCCTTCCTAGGAGATGTTTAATTTGGCGAAGGGGAGGGGACAGAAGAGGAGCCACAGATCCCGTCCAAACAGGTCTAAACCTTCTCATTTTTTAGGCCCAGAGAGGTTCAGAGACTTGTCCAAGGTCACACAGGTGGTAAGTGACAGAAACAGGACTTGAACCCAGGTCCTAGGACTCCAAAGACCATGCTGTTTCCATTACTCCAAGCTAATTAAGAGAGGGTAGGCCAAAGCAATGGCAGCTAGGTGGCTCGGTGGGTAGAGAACCAGGTCTGGAGTCAGCAAGACCTGAATTCAAATTCAACCTCAGACACTAACTATATGACCCCAGGCAAGTCACTTGACCGCTATTTGCCTTGATCCATTGGGGAAGGAAAGGGCAAACCACTCCAGTATCTCTGCCAAGAAAACCCCACGGACAGCATTGGCGTTCATGGGGTCATGAAGGGTCAGACACGGCCAAACAACAAGCCCAAAGCAATGGCTAAGATAAAATAAAAAATAATCTCAACAGCGGATAATCCTGGGCAGCTAGGTGGCACAGTGGATAGAGCTCCAGCCTTGAAGTCAAGAGGACCTGAGTTCAAATCCGGCCTCAGACACTTGATACTTGACACTTGCTAGCTATGTGACCCTGGGCAAGTCACTTGACCCCGATTACCTTACCAAAAAAAAAAAGTATTTATAAAACAGCTGATAATCCAGCAATAAACAAGGTCAAAGAATACTAAATGGCAGAGGACAAAAAGTGACTAATCCGAAGCACTGCACTGTTAAACAGTAATGATGCTTAAGAAAAGAGCAGGATGGCTCCTCATCTGTCCCCTGTGGCCCAGCCCCAGCCCTAAAGAGCTCACCTGATTAGAAATACAGGGTGTACCCTAGAGAGGACCGGTGCAGCGCGGAGGGCGCTACGGTCAAGGTCAATTCTGCAATCATTTATTACACGCCTACTATGTACCAGGCGCTCTGCTAAGCTAAACTCAGGAAACCTCAGTTCAGATCCCTCCTCTGACACTAATTGGTTGTGCGACTTCAAGCACGGCAAATCAGCTCTCTGAGCCTCAGTTTCCTCAACTGTAAAACGGGAATTGACGCCCTCACGGGGTTATTGTGAAGCTCAAATGAGATGAAGTGTATGTGTATGTGTGTGTGTGTGTGTATAAAATGTGTGTATCTATATCTATCTATCTATCTAATCTTTGCAAACTATCTTAAAAATGTCAGGTCCTCTCTTACTTGTAGGGAATACTAAAGAGTCGCTGTGATGTGGAAACCCCAGGGTGTGGTCCTTGTTAAACTGACCCTTTTGCGTCTTTCTCCAGGGTTTAACCGGAGCTAAGGGAGAACCAGGCCCTCAGGGGCCCCCTGGAGTCAAGGTGAGCTCGGGCTGGCAGATGGGGAAGATGGAGCTACCTCCAGGCAGTCCTTGGTTCTCACTTGGCCAGGCTAATCAACGTCTACCTGCCCAGGATTGGGAGGAGGGGTTGTGGAGATGGGGAGGGGGCTTGAGATTAGGGGTCCAGAGAAGTGGAGGCACGTGGGGAGCTTGGGTGGGCCTGGGGGTGCAGGGTGGCTGCCTGTTCTGAGGACACACGGGCAGGTTCCTTTTACCGCTAATCTTCTATCCCTCTGTGCTTTTAGGGTCAACCAGGCCTCCCTGGCCCCCCAGGGCTACCAGTAAGTATTTTGGCTGGCTGGGCTCCATGCCCCTCACTCTACTTTTTCAGGGCCGCTGTGGGGGGGGAATTCTGGGGAGAGTTCTAAGAGAGGTTCTAAGGTTCTGGAGAAGGGGGCTCTGAAGGGAGGGAGCTCTGGGAGGTGGGGAGAGCACTATGGAGGGGAGGGCAGGGAGGGCAGAAAAGTTTCCCAGTCTCTCCCTCTCTTTTCTGTCACAGGGCCCAGGCTTTGCAGGACCTCAGGTGAGTCCTTGGGGGAGGCTGAGGAAAGTGGATGGAGAAGTAGACCCTAGGCAAGACCAGAAGCCATTTACCCTCTCCCAGCCAAGCCCCACACAGCGATCTGAAGGGCTCACAGTCCACCATCTCCCCCGCTCCCCAATCTTAAATCTTAATCCCTGCTAGAGCAGGCTGCAATGAATCAACAAAGTATTTATTATGCACCCACTATGCACCAGGTGCTGAGGCAGGAGCCACAGATAAAAAGACAAAAGTAAAACAGTCTGCCTTCAAGGAGCTTACATTCTAACAGAAGAGCCGGTGTGTATACATACAAGTCTACTCAGAATATATACAAAACAAATACCAAGTAATTTTGGGAAGTGAAGCCTTAGCAACTTTTTTTTTTTTGGAGTGGGGGAAGAATCAGTAAGACCTTTTGATATAGATGTTGCTTAAGCTGTGTTTGAAGGAAACCAGGTATCCCAACTGGCAGAGGTGAGGAGGGAATGAATTCCAGGCGTGAGGCACAGCCTTTGCAAAGACTTGGAGTCGGGAGATGGAGTTTCCTCTTGTGTGCAGAGTAGCAAGTGGAATGGTGTGGCTGGATTGCAGAGTGTGAGGAGAAGAGAGGGATTGGAGAGGGGATGAACCCTTTGCTAGGGGCCTCTGTGATAACAGGGATTCCAATCCCTGTTAAGGGAAATAGGATAAATCAGGAACATTTTGCTTTTACATCAGCTGATAGCTCTTTACCCACAGAACTTCTCACTGATTTGCCCTGTTGACATCACTGGATTCCTAGAGGGAAGGCCTTCCAACTCCAAATATTTCATTGATCAGATATTGACTGAGCTGTCCCCTGGGCCTCACACTGTGCCAGGTGATACAGAGAGAGAAAACACCCCCACCCCCAACGATGAACTTAGGCACCTGCCCTTCTTTGGCCCATTCAAAGGCAAGCCTCACTCAGACGGAGAGGTGATGCTTTCCAGACCCGGCTCAGACTGGGGTGGGGATGGGGGTGTAGCAAGGAATTAAGCAGGGATTGAGATGGGTGAGTGCAAGCTAATTCTCAGTCGTCTGTCCTAATCAAAAGGTCTAGAACTGGGGGCAGCTAGGTGGCGCAGTGGATAGAGCACCGGCCCTGAAGTCAGGAGGACCTGAGTTCAAACCTGGCCTCAGACCAAACACTTGACACTTACTAGCTGTGTGACCCTGGGCAAGTCACTTAACCCCAATTTCCTAAAAATAAAAAAATAAAATAAAAAGGTCTAGGACTGTAGATAACCCAAAAACTCATTTCCACTTGGTTTGAACAATAGAGGACTTTGGGGGACAGTTAATTTACACGTTCAGACCAGTAAAGAGAGTTTGGATTCCCAGCACCTGCTTCCATGGGGCAGGTGGACAGTACAATGGGTAGAGAGCTGGGCCTGGAGGCAGGAAGAACTGTGTTCAAATCCTACTTCAAGCACTTACTAGCTGCATGACCTTTGGCAAATCACTTAACCTTTGTCTATCTTACTTTCCTCATTTGTAAAATGGGGATAATAACAGAATCTACCTCACAGAGTTGTTGTAGGATCAAATGAGACAATATTTGCAAAGCTTTTAGCACATAGCAGGTGTTTAATAAATGTTTATTTCCTTCCTTCCATGAGCCCTAGGGATGACAGAATAGGTCATAGAAAGTCTCAGGCTCTTAAAACTAGAATGTGATCTCAGCTCTGCTGCTGACCTGCTGTGTGACCTCTCTGGGGTTCAGTTTCCTTCTCTATAAAATGGGAGAATGGGAATAAATGATATGCAAGCCCTCTCAGAGCACTGATATTCTAAACTCTAAAATAATGGGGCCACCTCTATGATACTTCTTTTCTCCCCAAGGGACCTCCAGGACCAGTTGGACTCCCGGGAGAGATCGGTGTCCCGGGCCCCAAGGTGAGACACTGAGCTGCCCCCAGGGTCTTAGGTCTCCTCCTGGTGCAGAAGAGGGAGACCAGGATGGTGAAGAGCCTCAAGCCAGCTGAAGGAACTGAGGATATTTAGCCTGGAGGAGAGAAGACTGGGGGGGGGGGGGGGAATGTGATTCCTTTCTTTAAATATGTGAAGGGCTGCCATGTGGGAGAGTGCCCAGAGGGCAGACTCCGGAGCATGGGGGGAGGCTGGATGTCAGGGAAACCCCCCTGACGATGAGAGCTGCCCCCAAGTGGAGTGGCCTCCTCAGGAGGTGGGGAGCCCCCCTCATTAGCTGTGCCATCACTTGGAGACGCTAGCTACACGTGGCACTTCTGTTCAGGTAGCGGCTGCTTGGCCAGAGCCAAGCATGAGATTCCTGTGATTCTGTGGCAGCCCGGCCGCCTCCTTGGGCAGGAGACGTTATTGTGGCCAGTCCCCTGCCTCAGACCCATGAAGTGCAATGGCTAGGGTCCCTCCAAGCAGAGTCCACAGCCTCCCTGGAGGGTCTCCCAGGGAGAAATGGGAAGTCCGTCCTTGAGTCAGACTGGAGTTTCTCTTCCCGCAGCCCTGGCTGTCTCTCATCCGCTGCCGCATCTGTGCCCCTGCTCCAAGGTTGAAGCTGGGGCTCCCAGGGTGGCCCTATTTGATTTAGCACTGGCATCTCTTTTCAGGGGGACCCCGGACCTGAGGGACCATCAGGACCTCCTGGGCCCCCAGGAAAACCCGTGAGTATCTCCTCTGCTTCCCTTGGGGAGGTGAGGCTGGGACAGAGAAACATGGGCCTGGAGCACTGATTCTGCGGCAGCAGTCAGGCTTGACGATGTATTGTCACGCTCCATTGTGGTGGGAGGCTGGGTGTATCCCAATCCCGATGGCCCCCTTCCCCATCTCTCTTGTCCTAGAGTCAGGTTAGGGGTCATTTTAGATGTATGACCATCTTGGCTGTGAAATGGGGGTCTCCAGGGGAGGTGGAGGTCCCCAGAACCAGGTCTGGGGACTACAGAGGCTGAGGTTTGGCTCTTTATAACTTCAGAATGGTATGTGGGGTTCACTCATCAGCCCCTTGCCACAAAGAGCGCTGAGTCATTGTCCAGGAACATTGTAAGAAAGCTCACTCACCAAGTGAGGGGTGGGGGTTGAGGAGGGGTCAGGGTCAGACTGGGGAGACCTGAAGAAGGCCAGAAGACTGAGGGTGGAGGGATTCTCTCCCACAGCTGCATTTCCTGGGAGCAGGAGACAGGTAACTTTAGTGTGTGAACCTTCACGGTGTGGTCTGAGCTCTCTACCCATTGGTATTTAGTCTGGGCTCCCACAGTCTCTGCCCAAAGCCCCTCATAGGCGACCAGCCATCTCTGAGAGATAAGGGGTACAGGGGACCCAGCCTGTCTCAAAACCTGGGAAACTCTGCTCCTGACACTGTGGCCACCTGCCTTCCCAAACCTCACCCCAGATTCCCCTTTCAGGGCCGTCCCGGGACCATCCCGGGCCTCGAAGGCAGTGCTGACTTCCTGGTAAGTGCTAGATCCAGCTACCCAGGTCATTAAGGACCCTCTGCGGAATGGGTCTGTCTTAGAACAGTGGGGAAGGGGACAGGGGTCATTGGGAGGTTATGAAACCAGTTACATTTGGCCAGAGGAGGTAGTGTCTGGCTGTGCTGAGGGGCTGGTGGCTGTGGCTGTGTCCAGGGAAAGGAAGGGAGGGCAGGCTAGCCCTGGGGCCAAGAATACCCCAAAAAGAGGAAATAAAAGTGAGGGGCTTTGGAAGAGCAGAATCACATACCATGCTTTTGACCTGCCCCCAACCCCAAACCCACCCCAACTAAGTGCAAAGCTGGGCTTTGGATCTGGCCTTGAATAACTGTCCTCACCCCACGTTTATATTTCAGTGTCCAACCAACTGCCCAGCTGGTGTGAAGGGGCCACAGGGGCTGCAGGGGGTGAAGGTGAGTCCCAAAGGGGCTTAGCTGGGTTTGGGGACATGGGGCTCAGTCGTATTAGAGGAGATGGAAACTCAGTCTGGGGCCTGGGGGTTGGGGGTAGGGCCTGGTACTGGAGAATGCAGCTCAAACTTCCTTCTCTCCCTTCAGGGACATCCAGGCCGTCGGGGACCTCTGGGGGAGCCTGGCAGACAAGGGAAACCAGTAAGTTTGGGATAGTGGCTCTAGCCCTCGAGGTTCCTCATTCCCTGCCAGCATCCCTTGTTGAGGGGCAGGGAGGAGGTTGTGCCGAGGGGGCTGATGGAGAGCGTAAGGGGGCTAAGGGCAGAGATGGGAGGCCACAGGCTGGGAGGAAGAGGCCGGAGTGGGGAGGGGAGAGAAGCCGGAGGGACACGGATTGGGGAGGCTCCTCTGTTCCCTCCCCTGACTCCTGAGCTCCCTGAGGGGGGCCTCTGAGACCTATGTCTCTTCCTCTTCTTTTCCTGGACTGATTGACTGTGGTCCTCAGGCCCTGACATCTGCCTTCCATCCTCTAGGGTCCCAAAGGAGATGTGGGTGCCTCCGGTGAACAGGGAATTCCTGGTCCCCCGGTAATGCACGCCTCCGACTCATCTCTTCCTTCTGCTGAGGGGCATTAGTGGGACCCTCCTGGCTGTTCCCTTGCTTAGAGACCATAGAGTTAGTGCCCGCCTGGGAGGAAAGGGCCTGGGTTCTCTCGCTGGACTGGATGCCCACATATTTGCTGCATGACCTTAGGCAACTCACTTAACAGCTCTTAGCCTCAGCTTCCGCTCCTATAAAGTAAGACAGTTGAACTAGATTATCCCTGAGGTCCTTCCACCACCAAATCTCATCATCCCATGATTCTGGATGAGGGCCCTTGGAGCTCTCACTGGGTCCTCAGTTCAGCACATCTGTGCCCACCTGGGTGGGATTTGACTCAGGGGAGCAGGGGACGGGGGAATGTGCCCAGGGCAGGGACTGGTCCTTCTTCTAGGGAATGAGACCAGGGAGATGGTGTGAGATGGGGTAGGGCAGCCTGGAGGAAGCAGAGACTACCCTCAGAAGGGGCTACGCTGAGCCCATCCCCTGCATCCTTCTGTCTTGACAGGGCCCCCAGGGCGTCAGGGGCTACCCAGGCACGGCTGGATCCAAAGGAGAGATGGTGAGTCCTCAAAGAGCCCCAGACCATCTTTTGCTTCTTTTTGTATTCCCAGGATTTAGCACAGAGTAGGTACTTCATATTCATTGAATTAAATTGAGATCATGATTATCTACTGAGACCACAGGCCCCCAGTCCTAAGTCTGGCCTGGTCCAATTCAGCTTGGAGGCCCCACGAGACCAATCTAGAAAATGCCAGGCATCAGCATTATCGATAATGATAGTGGTGATAACGTCACAGGAAATAATCTGGGATTCTTTTTTTTTTGTTTTTGTTTTGGTCTGGATCCACCCGCGACTTCTTTGGTGTAAAGAGCTCCTGATGAGGAAACTCACTTTACCACGGCTGCTAATCAACTGTTCTGCAGCTCAGAGTCTTAGGGAACCAGACCAATGACAAGAATCAGAGACATAATGATATCAATATTATATCAAATATAGCTATTATGGGGCAGCGAGGCAGATACAGTGGCAGGCCTGGAGTCAGGAACACCTGAGTTCAAACTTGGCCTCAGACACTTACCAGCTGTGTGACCCTGGGCAAGTCATTTAACCCTGTTTGCCTCAGTTTCCTCATTTATAAAATGAGCTGGAGAAGGAAATGGCAAACCACTCCAGTATCTCTGTGAAGAAAACCCCAAGCGGGTTCACAAAGAGTTGGACATGAATGAAAATGACTGAACAACCAATAGTTATTATAATAATCAACAAGTGTTTATTAAATTCTTAACTATGCACTTGGCACATAAAAAGTGTTAACAACTCCCTGTCAGGGGTGGGGAACCTTTGGCCTTGAGGCCACACGTGGCCCTCTAGGGCCTCAAGCGCAGTCCTTCCACTGAACCCAAACTTGCTAGGCCTTCCCTAAATTATAGATAGATTGAGGCCTGGACATCTGCCCTGGAGGGAAGTCTGGGAGTCCCCCACCCTGATGAAACTAGAGGTAACAGTCAATAATGATAGTGACCAGCTCCATAAAAACACTAATGCCAATAATGCCAGCATCAGTAATGTCAGCGGTGGTTCTAAGAACATCAATAATAAAAATAATATTCATAACCACTGTCAGGCTGTAATTGATAATGGAAAGAATGCAGGGTTGAAGTCAGAGGACCCGAGTTCAAATCCCAGCTCAGTCACTCATTTGAACTCAGGACTTTTCACTTGATGCATCTCACTAGGCCTTGGTCTCCTTGTCTGTAAAATGAGGGCCGAAGTAGACTAAATTACATCCAAGGTCCTTTCCCACTCTAAATCTATACTTCTGTGTCTGAGATAATGATATTATTAACAATGGTCTTTATGATAAGGTTGATGACGTCAATAGGATAATGGCGGTAATGCTTTCCCTCCTGTCTTCAGGGTCCCCAAGGCTACAAGGGGATGCTTGGGTCCATTGGTGCTGCTGGGAAGCCTGTAAGTCCCCTCCACTCCCACCCCTCAGCCTCTTGGCCTCTGCCCCCTGGCCCCTGGGGAATGTGCATCCTGAGATCCCTCTCTCACTCCTGTGCCTGGCTAGGAACGGCTTTGTTGGGGGTGGGGTCCCCATTTCAGTGATCTGAACCGGGCACCTTCCATACTGTGAAGGGCTGGAGGCCATGGGGGGGCCCCAGCTCAGGGAATGGAGGTGGATGTACAGTTCGGCACTGCCCATCCTGGGGCATCCCTCCTGAAAATCTGTGTGCTCTTCTGTGCGTCCAGGGTGAGGAGGGCCCGCGGGGGCCACTAGGCAGAGCTGGGGAGAAGGGAGATGTGGTAAGTTAATGGTTCTGTGTGTGTCCCTTGCTCTGGTGGGAGCCCAAACTGGGGGGGCTGGAGTACTGAAGGTGGGGAGGAGGGAAGAGGTCTGGGCCAGGCTGGGCTCTCCTCCATCCCCATCCAGAAAGTGTGTGTGTGTGTGTGTGTGTGTGTGTGTGTGTGTGCGTGTGTGTGTGTGTTCATATGTTTGTATGCTGAAGAACAATAAGGAAGTGACTGTCACTGTGTGTGTTTGGCTGTCTATGTGCATGTACGTGTGACTGCGTGTTTGGGCCTGTGCACGTGTGTTACCTGGGGGTACCTGTGTTCAGTGTGGATGACGGAGTACACACATGCATTCTATGTGAAAAGAGTTCCAGCTCTAGAGTCTGACAACCTGAGTGCGAATTCTGCCCCGGCAAGACCTGCGTGATCTTAACAAGTCACTTCACTTTGATGAACCTGTTTCCTCTTCTGTACAATGAGGGGGTGGGACGAGGCCACCTCTGAGGTCTCTTTCAGCTACAGATCTAGGCTCTCATGTGCAGGCATGTTATGTATGGGAGGCTGTATACACGTGTATTACACACGCATATACACATGCACACATACACACATGTTCTGTATGGACCATGGCACACATGTGTGGTCTATGTGGGTGGTTATACACTTATGTGTACATATGTACACACACACAAACACGTACATGTATGTTCCATACGGATCCCCACCTGACCCTTGGGCAGCACCCTCAGCACCAACCATGACCTGAGCTGGGCTAAGGAAGAACCAACCTCGACAGGTCACAGGGGCTATTCCCCTGAGGTAGCTCTGCTTTTCTAGTCTCCACGCCTGGAGCGTGACGAATGGGGAGCCCCAGACCAGAGGACTCCGGCGCCAACCTCCTGCCAGGGGCTCCTCACGCCCCCGCTCCTTTCCCCAGATGCCATCAAACCATAGCCGAGCTAACAGGATTAGAGACTTTAGCGGTTCCTAGCCGGGGTAGAGGTGGTGTGGGGGTCTGGGGCCGAGGGGAGGGGTCGTCACAGAAGTTTCAAGGAGACCCGGAGCCTGAGTCTCTCCTGCTTCCCACAGCCTGATTCCCGGGGTGGAGCTGGCTCCCTCGGGCCATCCGTCTTCCTGATGTGTCTGGGACCCCAAGCTGTGCTGTGGGAGGTGTACACGTGGCTGTCGGTGGCCCCAGACCTCTATCTTCGGCCAGGGAGTCTCCCGGGTGTGTGTTGGGGGGAAAGGGAAGGGATAGTGTGACAATACTTTCCTGCTTGGCTTTTGCAGGGTGGTCAAGGTGTTCAAGGCCCCCAGGGAAGCGGAGGACCCAAGGGAGAGAATGTAAGTACTTCAGTTGGGGGAGGTCCTGACTTCCTGGCTTCTTGTGACCTGGGCTTAACTCTGGGCAGGGGGTGGGGGGAATCAGATTCAAGTGAGTCCTCACTCAGATCTGGGCAGGAACCTGGCCCAGGCTTAGCCAGATGGAGAAGGGAGGCAGTTAGAAGACCTGCATTCTAGTCCTAACTCCTTCTCTGTGGGAAATGGGCAAGCCCCTTCCCCACACTGTGCCTCAGTTTCCCCATCTGTAAAATGAGGGGGTTGGACTAACAGAAGGTCTTTTCCAGCCCTGATGCTCTAGGATGTGCATCATTATAAGCCACGATTTCTTTTCCTTCCTCTGCAGGGCCTCCCTGGTATTGATGGCAAGGATGGGACGCCTGGAATTCCTGGGGTGAAGGTAAGGGAGGAGGGGCACATGGCCTAGAGAGGGAGGGTCCCTTAGGCCTGGGCCAGCCCTTGGGTAGGTGGAGCACGATCTTCCTGAGGCTGGTATGAGGGGGGCCCAGGGCCAGTCACATCAAGCAGTCCCACGAGCCCTTCCTCCCCACCCTGGAGGGTCCCTAGGACCGGGGCCACAAATAGAAGAGTAATATTTGTGGCTATTCCATCCCACAGGGGAGTGCTGGACAGCCCGGGCGGCCCGGAAACCCAGGTCACCAAGGACTGGCTGTGAGTATCAGAGTCAGGGCCCCATTCCAGCTCAAGCCTCACTTCCTCTCTGAGCCTCAGTTTTTCCTCTGTAAAATGGGGGTGTCCCCAAGGCCCCTCCAGGTTCTGTCCTTCTAAGTTCTAAGGTCCTTACCAGGCTTAATGTTCTCTGTTCAAAGCTCCCTCCCAGCTCTGACATTCCAGGCTCCAAAACCTTTCCAGCTCTACATCACATGGCACAGACCTCCTCATAGGATTACAGACTGTCCAAAGCATGGTGGGAAGAATTTGGGTCAGAGGATCTGGGTGCAAATCCTGGCCCTGCTACTTGTGTGGTGTTGGGCAGGTCACTTAACTTCTCTGGCCTCAGTTTCCTCTTCTGTAAAATGAGGAAATGGGACTAGATGACCTCCACCATCCTTTTTGCATTTCTAGGGACCTTAGAGGGCATTTAGTCCAACTGGCACCTGAGCAAGGATCCCCTGACCATTCTAATAAATCAAATTAGAAGCAACAGGTAGAAGTATATGGAAGCATATTTTGGCTCAGCATAAGTAAACACATCCCAGGCATTAGGGCTGTCCCCACGTCGAATGAGCTACCTCAGGAAATGGTGAGCTCTCTGTCTCTGGAAGTCTTCGGATAGAGGTTAGAAGAGCATTAGTTTGGGTCTAGTTGGCATGTTTTCTGCACCTACTACACGCTAGGCACTGAGCAAACTCAGTGCTCTCCAGCTCTGAGATTCTGAGATCCTGTGGACTCTGGCTCCCATAACTCCCTTTACTCAGTGTGACTCCTCTTGACCTTCCCAGTTCCCTCTCCCCTTCTCCCCCAGTTCAGGTGGTTGGCTGACCATGGAGCTGTTTTGTGGGGGACAGATGGACCATGGAACACTCACCTGCAATAGGCATGGTCATAAGCTACTGGATTTAGGTTCATTCCCAGCCATTATGGGGCTTCTGGATGGTGACCAAATCCCACCATCAGCAGTCCTGGGCTAGCTAGGGAGGGTCTCTCCTGCTACTTCCTGGTTGCGTGAGGGTAGGTGAGTCTCTTATCCTATCTGGGTAAATTTCTCCATTGGCAAGCCTCTTATTTACCCTATGTGGGTAAGTTTCTCCATCCTGGCCCTGTATTTTGCATCAGCAAAATGAGAAAATTGGATGAGTTCAGAGGTTCTCAACCTGGGGTCCACGGAGTTTGTGGATAGATTTCAAAGGGTTAGTGAATTTGGATGAGGGAAAATTATATCTTTATTTCAGTATATCAGTTTCCTTTTGTAATCTTATTTTATACATTTAAAACTATTATTCTGAGAAGGGGCCCATAGGTTTCACTAGACTGCCAGAAGGGTCCATGGTACAAAAAAGGTTAAGAACAACTGGATTAGGTGATCTCCACTACTCACAGCCCTGGTAATGTAGTGGCTAAAGCACTGGACTTGGAGTTAGAAAGACCTGAGTTCAAACCCTAACTTGGATAGTTACTACTTGCCAGGTAAGTCACTTAAGTTCTCTGAGGCTCAGTTTCCTCATCTGTAAAATGAGGCAGTTGGTTTTGATGACCTCTCAGATCCCTTCCAGCTGTCAATCTATGACCCTATGATTCTGGCCTGTCTCCCCTGGCTTCTCTCCTCTTTCTGATGGTTGCCCCAAGATTGTGTCTGGGCCTCTGGGGATGGCCTGGAGCCTCCCTAGATGCTATCAGTAGGACCATCACGCTCTTTTCTCTCTACAGGGTTTGCCAGGTCAGCCAGGGACCAAAGGAGAACCAGGAGACAAGGTGAGGGGGTTTCCCACTGGGGACATTCTGGGCATGGAAGGGAAAGGTCTGGAGGATTGGGAGATTCCAAAGTGGAAGCCTGGACTGTGCCACTTGCAAGCAGGGCTTAGGAGTGGGGCCACCCCATGCTTCTCTGAGGGGATGCTGTGGGGTTAATGGAGGAGGGTTGTGCAGTGGCCAGTCTGGAGCTGAGGCCAGGGCTGAGCTGCCTCTGCTCGGTTTTTCCACAGGGTGAGCCTGGCCAGAGGGGTTTCCCAGGATTGTCTGGCCCCCCCGGGAAGCCGGTAAGTGAAGCTGCTCGAGTGATTGTCCCCAAAAGAAGCAGATATTACACTTGAATAGAAGAGATCGCACACCCCCAGCCTCTGCCTGCCCTTATGATGCAATGGGCTAGTGAACACAGAGCAGGCGGGCTACGCCAGGGCCAGGGGCTTAGAAAGTTTACATTAAAGCCTAGTCTCTGGGTTCTAGATCAATAATTCCCTCCCCTTCTAATTTCCTCTTCCATAAAAACAAGATTGGATTTGATGATTTCCGAGTTCCTTGCTAACATTTTGTGCCAACATATACGTACCAACATATAAACCAGTAGAGGACTGAATAAAAGCAGAAGACCAAGATGGGGGAGTGTTAATGTCTGGGCTAAGTACAACTTGGGAGGGAAATCTGCCCTGAGAGCTCTGGGTCCAGGCAGGATGGGGTCAGGGCCCGTGTTGGCCCTTACCTAATTAATCCAGGAGGGCTTTCTGGAGGAGGTGGATAGAATGCTGAACTTGGCTTTGAATCTTACCTCAGATACTTACTAGCTGTGTATCCCTGGGCAAGTCACTTAATCTGCATGTACCTCACTTTTCCTCATCTGCAAAATGAGGGAATTGGGCCCGATAGCCTGCAAGGTCACTTGCAGCTCCAGTGATTCTGTCATTAGGCAGAGTAAGGTATCCCAGGCACATGGGCAGGGCTGCAGTCCCTGCGGTACTAACTGCACCCCACCTCTGTCCCCCAGGGTGAACCTGGGCCTCAAGGAGAAATTGGCCCTCAGGGCATCCCAGGGCTGAAGGTAAGAAGGGAGTGGTTAAATTCTCCTTGGGAGGGTTCTGTAAGATCCCGTTTCCCCCCTGAGGGTTTGCTGTGTGTCTCTAGGGAGGTGGCTTTCTCTGTCTAGAGCCCCCTGGAGTGAGGCTCCCTAGCAGACAGAGCCCTGGGAGGGGCCTTGGAGGATCTGGGTCCAAGGCCAGACTCATCTCCTTAGTTGCCATGTGGCTAAAGTACTTAACCTCTCTGGGTTTGTTTTCTCATCCATAAAACTGGATAACACCATGTGTGCTGCTTCCCTCCCAGGGTTGTTTTGGGGAGCAGGTGATAGAGTATACATAAAGGATTCAGTACGCTTCAATAGAAAAAAAGAACTGCTATTATATGCCGTGAGAATAAAGATGACCTGACATAGGCAGGGTCCCTCTACCCAGCCTTGCTGAGCCACATCTGCATCTGTGGTTGGGGTGGGAGAGGTTGGGTGGCGCTGGGTTTCTCTGGCTTCCTTAATGACCCTCTCTGTTCCATCGTCTCAGGGTGACCAAGGCGAGAGAGGGCCCGTGGGGCAGCCAGGCCTACAAGGCAGAGTTGTAAGTGTGTGAACCCTGCGTGGGCCGGAGGATGGAGAAGGGAGGGCTATCATTCAGTCATGACGCACAGCCCAGGGTAGCGGGAGCAAGAGGAAGGAGAACACACCTGGCCTTTGGGGTGTCTTCTACAGCTCATTTCTACCCTCACCCCAGACCTTCTTACCATGGGCCTTTACATGGCCTCGAGACCTGAGAGTCCCCCATTCTCTGCACTGAGTTTTTTCTCTCTTCAGGGTGCCAAGGGGGAACAGGGGCCTCCAGGGATCCCGGGTCCCCAAGGTCTGCCAGGCGTCAAAGGAAACAAGGTAACAAATGGGTCCAAGAACATGGGGACACAATGGGGAAGCCAGAGGCCAGGAGCACAGATTGTGGGGCAGGGATGGAGTCAGGATCCCAGACAGGAGACAGGGAGCTAAGAAACCAGGCTGGGAACAGAAGGAGGGACCCTGAGCTTCTCAGGAGATTCTAGAGGCCTCCCAGAGGATGTATGGTGGGGGAAGGTACCAAGCTGGGGAGACTGGGGTGATTTGCAGAGTCCAGAGATCAAGGATTACCCCCTTCCCCACTTTGCTTTTCCAACAGGGCTTCCCAGGGAAGATCGGTTCCAGAGGCAGTAGTGTGAGTACCTGCACAGGAGGGGAGAGGCGGGGGTAGCAGAAGGACTGGGCCAGTCTGTGCCTTTTCTCAGGGACTCCCTGGTCAGTTCTGGGCAGTAAGAGTCCAGTTCTATTTGTCCCATTTTCTCTTACCACCTGTTAGTGCTGCACCTATTGCACCCTGGCTGTTCTGGATGCCTTGGGTACCCTATCTGCCACCATGACAGCTGATAAGCAGCATGGTACAATGGGAAAATCCCTCCCTGGCCTGAGTTTCATATTCTACTTCGAATTTATTCACTATTTGAGGATAGTGAATTCACTTACGAGGATACTTGTACTGCCCACCTCATATGGTTCATGAAGAAAATGCTTTGTGAACCGTAAAGAGGAAGAGAGATTGGAACTAGCTTAATAGCTCTTAGCATGGGACCCAGAGGGGCCCTGATTCCTTTCACCGCAATATTTCCAGCTGCCACCAGGAGGAGCAAAGTAAGTACCTTAGTGCATGCAGCCCCAAGGTAGGCCCCTGGTTCACCTCCACTTTCAGATAGGGCTCTCCCAAGGAAGGGGAAAATGAGGGAGGGAGAGACTCCATGGAGAATGGAGCCATTAGGAGAGGTGGGAGTAAGGCTTAGCTTGGCACCAATTCCTTCTACTCCCTTCTCCTACTGTCCTGTCTGCCACCTGATTGGGTCTTTCCTCTACAGGGTGATCCAGGTATGGAAGGTCTCCCTGGGGAGAAAGGAGAGAAGGTGAGCAGGTCCGAGGACATGGCTGGTCCCTGAGAGATCCCCAAGGGCAGAGGGAGACCCAGGTCTCAGCCCTGGGATCTGAAATGTCAAAAGCTGTGGCCCAGCTCTGAAAAGGAAGTTTGATGGGGCAGAGGAAGTGGTTCCAGGAGAGGGTCCCCATGGCTCCCATTGAAAAAGTGACTTTTTTGTTTCCCTCTAGGGAGAGTCTGGAGAACCAGGCCCCAAGGGACAGGTGGGTGACCATCAGACCATCTCTCTACCCATCCTGCTAGCTCCTCTTCCCTCCCTCTCTGTCTTTCCTTTTTCTTCCTTTTTATGCCCTCCTCTCATTTCTTTCCTCTTCTGCTCGCTATACTTCGGCTGCATAAAGAGATATGCTGGAACCAGCTCAAAATGGTTTACTAGAGCCAGTTGTTAAATGTTCAGTATGAGCAGTTATGCATCAGAAATTGGCAAACACTACAAATCTGGGCTCAATTCATTGTTTTGTTGATTGTCTAGACATAAGAAAATGATAGAGAAAATGTTAATAACGCAAATTAAACTTAAAAGTGTGTTGTGTGTAAATATTTTTTCCAGGAGCTGGTTGTTAAACATTTACTAGCACATTCCTGCTTCATGTTCTTCCTCTGCCTCTCTCCCCCTACCATTATAGAATTTAGAACTAGAAGGGGCATTGGAGAACTTCTAGTCAAACGCCATAACTTTGCAGATAAGAAAACTAAGGTTTAGAGAGGTAAGTGACCTGCCCAAGGTCACACATAGAGTAAGGATAACCTTGAGCAATTGCTTCACCTCTGGGCCTCAATTTCCTTATCTTCTCATCCTTTCCATTCCCCTCTTTCTGTCCCTTCTTTCTCCCTTGTTTCCCCCAAGTCTTGGGGATGGGAATGAGAGTGGAGGGATACATTAATGCCTACTCTGACTTTATTCTCCTTCCCACGGTTCCCACTGTGGGCCCCACCCTCTTCTCCCTACCACAGCAAGGCATTCGTGGGGAGACAGGCTTCCCTGGTCCCATGGGGGATGCAGGAGCCCCTGGAGTGCAGGGTTACCCAGGACCCCCAGGGCCTCGGGGGATCACTGGAGAAAGGGGCATCCCAGGTCTGCCTGGAAGACAAGGCGTGGCGGTGAGTTCCTCCCTCATCCTTGGGCTGCAGGTAGAGGAGAAACAGGCCAAAGCCAATATTCCTTCTCTAAGACCTCACTTAGAGAGTGATAGAGGAGGCCAGGCAGAACTTGTCTCTGAGATTCCTGGCGATCACTGGAGAGGCTGGGTCACATCCTGCAAGCCCATCTTGGGAGAGACATTGCGTCCCGGCCGATCTCCACTTTGGCAGCATCTACACCAGGAATGGGTTTGAGCCACAGCATGAGGAACTGAAGTCAGCTGGTCAATATACATTTATTAAGCACCCACTGTGTGCCAGGCACTGTGCTAAGCACTAGTGATACCAATATGAAAAAGAAGGCTGTCCCTGCCGTCAGGAAACACAATCCAATGGGGATCAGGGGAGCCAGGCCTGGAAGCAGGAGGGGCGGGATGTTCCCTTGGAGTACGGGCTTCCCGTGACCTCTGGGAGCCCAGGCTGTAAGGACTACCTGGGTTTTTGAGGTTGGGTTTGGGGAGGCCCTCAGAACCAGGGGGTGTCTCATTCCTACTTATTTGTTCTGGGCTTCCAGGGCCGGGACACCAGTGACCAGCACATCGTAGATGTGGTACTGAAGATGCTGCAGGGTGAGTGAGAGGGAAAGGGGGTAGAGCACGCATTTATAAAGCACCCACTATGTACCTGGCAGTGTGCAAGGCACTTTACAAATTTTTCCTTATTTGATCCTGGGATGACTGCGTGGGATCTGCAGGCCCTTAAGAAGAACAGGCATCCCCATCATCTTCCCCCTTCATGGTCTATAGGGCCCCTTTCTGAAGGATCTGACGAGGTGCCTTTGGGCAAAGGCCTTGTCGGGCAGTCTCTGCCCCTCTCTTGGCCTCAGTTTTTTCCCCTGTCTAATGGGGGCAGTGATCTGGAGTATCGCCCACACCAAGTCAAGTCAGCACCAGCTTCCTCACCCTCCTCTTCTCCTTACTTTCCAGAACAACTGGCCGAGGTGGCAGTAAGTGCCAAGCGAGAGGCCCTGGGTGGCATAGGAGGAATGGGCCCCCCAGGTCCCCCGGGCCCTCCTGGGTACCCGGGTAAGCAAGGGCCACACGGACACCCAGGCCCCCGAGGCATCCCTGGTATCATTGGCGCTGTGGGACAGATCGGCAACACAGGACCAAAGGGTAAGTAAGCAAAAGGGCCCTGCAAGGAGCCTGGGAGCTGGGACTGGTTCCAAGGCGCACAGGAAGGGCCAGGTGTGTTGGACTCAGAGGCAGTCAATCAGTCAACAACCTGCTTTGTGCCCAGCACTGTGCTGAGGGAATTAGAGGACCTGGATTGTTCTTGTCTTGGCTCTACCATATGGCCTACTGGGGCCTCAGTTTCCTCATCTGAAAAAACAAGGATAACAACCTTTACTCTCCCTATCTCACAGGGTTGTTGTGGAGGAAGCATTCTGTAAGCCTTGGAGTGCTATTCAAGTAGTCTCTCCTGATTTCCCCAGGTGTTAATGCCTCCCCACCAAAACCCCAGTGTATTCATTTGTATATATCCTGTACTTACTCTCTGTAAGCATGTTGCATCCTCCTGTAGAATATAAGCTCCTAGAGGGCAGGAATTGGTTCACTTTTGTACCTGTATTCCTATCACCCAGCGCAGTGCCCCCCCCCACTCACATGCATATATATTATATAGCAGGGGCTTCATAAATGCTTACTGAAAAAAATAGTGACAATAAGACTGCTAAGGATAATAGTAGAGCTACTTGTCCTAAGGCCATCTTGGCCTGCACACCATAAAAAAGGGAATGATAACAACAAACAACATGTTTGTTGCACAGAAGTGGCATGCTGGATGGAGGGCTCCTGCTATGCTTTGGGGCACCTGTATGTAGGTGCCCATATCCCCTCCTCACCCCCCTCCCCCAGCTGCCTGCTCTCCTTCCTAGCTTTCCTCCAAGGCTCATCTGGGGCTTCTTACTTGGAAGGGAGAGACATCATCTGATGAGGAAACAGGGCCCTGGGTTCGGAACCTCTCCTCTGGCCCTGGCCTTGCTCCTTCCTGGCTCCTCCCTGCTGGCCTTGGGCAGGGGGAGCCGAGCTCTGAGAGCCTCCTTTGCTCTTGGCAGGGAAACGCGGAGAGAAAGGAGAACGAGGGGATGAGGGTCATGGGCATCCCGGGCAGCCGGGGCCTCCAGGAATCCCAGGTGAGTGACAAGGGTGGGACAGCAGCCGGCTTCACCCCACTCCTCATTCCTTTCCTTCCCCACCACCCCCGAGGCAAAGGCCTGGCCACTCTGCATTAGAGTGGGATCAGGTGGGAATGGAGGGGACCTGTGGAGACATGGCAGTTGGGGAGGAGCTCTAAGGGGCAGGGGAGGTAGTTTTTTCTTTCATGACCACCTCTGCCACAGCCCAGATTTGAGGAGCCACTTAGAAAATTTCAGGAGACCCCGGCTCAATCCTGGAGAAGTTTCCGGCCAAGCAGGTTACCTGGGCAGGGTCCTGTTCTTGTGTGGTGTCCACAGCCTCAGTTTTCCCCCTCTGAGCAATGGGATGTCCTAAAAGTGGTTGGAAATCTGGGGACAAAAGATAGAAGATTGAATTGGGGTTTGATGGGATGCTAATGTTCTCTTCCCTCCCCCAAACTCAGGACTTCCTGGCCGGCCAGGCCAGGCCATCAATGGCAAAGATGGAGACCGTGGATCACCGGGTGCCCCAGGAGAGGCAGGTCGACCAGGCCTGCCTGGTCCCGTGGGGCTCCCAGGCTACTGTGACCCTGCAGCTTGCCTTGGGGCCTCGGCCTATGCTTCTGCCCGCCTCATGGAACCCGGGACCATCAAGGGGCCCTGAGCCAGGCCAGAGCGACAGGGGGTGGGCCCTGCTTCCCTTGCCCAATGGTCACCCCATCCCCTTTGATGGATACCCAGTCCCCCAGCCCAGAGGACATGAGGGGGTCAGCGGGCTGGTAGTCTACGGCCAAGCATCTTGGGAAATTCCAAATGAAGGAGCCATGAGGGGAAAGAAGAATCAGGCAGACCCCAGAGAGATCCGAGGGCCTCTTTCTTACCTTGGACCTCAGACTTTTCCCCCTGTGCTCCCACATCCAGATAAACTTCTTCACCCTCTCTTCTTCTCCTCTCGACTCTCCATCCTCCGGACACGTCGGATGGAGAGAGGGAGGTTCCTAGCCTCAGTCCCTTTTACAGGATAGACTGGTCACCGACATTCTGGGGTAGAAGCGTCCACACTCAGGCCAGCAGTTCAGGCTTCTCCCCCTCAGCTCTGTGTGAATATTTAAATGTACCCCCTCCTCCCCCATCCAGAGCTGGGCATACCCAGGCCAGAGCTGTCCAGATCCAGGGCTCCCCTTCCCAGATGGGGATGAGACGGCAGAGGGCTGGGGCTCTTGGGCCAAGGGCAGTGGTCACATAGCCTGTAACTGGGGGGTGGGGAGGAGGGTGGTGCCACGGCTGGGGAGAGAGTCCTCGAGCCACTGGAAAACCAAAGGGAGTGCAGTCATCTTCGGACACATACCTGTGTATATCTGTCATACTGTAGAATAAACTCCCCCACCTGCCCACCAAGCTGAAGCCCAACTGAGGTCTCAAATCCTGTTTAGCAGTAATGGTCGTGTGATCATGACTCTGTGTGTGTGTGTGTGTGTGTGTGTGTGTGTGTGTGTGTGTGTGTGTGTGTGTGTCCTAATAATGTGGGCTTAGGTGCATGACAGAGGAGGAAACAGAGCACTACGGGAGGTCAGGGGGCAAGGTCATTACTGACCAATGGATCAGTAGGTCAACAAGCATTTATTAAGCACCTACTATACTCCAGGCGCTGTGTTAAGTGCTGGGGACAGAAAAAAAATATTCCCCAACCTTAAGGAGCTCACAATCTAACGGGGGAGACAACATGCAAACAACCACGCACAAACAAGCAACAAACAGGATAAACTGAATAGGATTCACTGAAGGGAGGCACTAGAAATAAGAGCAATAGGAAAGGCTTCCTATAGAAGGTAGGATTTTAGCTGGGACTGGAGAAGATAGAGAAGAGGAGAAAGACTATTCCAGGCATAGACCAGGGAAGGCTTTCTGGAGGAAGGGGCTTTGGAGCTGGGTTTCAAAGGATGAATAGGAATTTTATTATAATATCTGGAGAGGTAGTATGGCAGAGGAGTGGATAAAGAGCTGGCTTCATGGTCAGGAAGACCTGGGTTCAAGTGTGGCCTTTGACACGCTGGCTGTATGACCCTGGCCTAGTCACTTACCCTCTCAAGGTAACTTTGCCTCAGCAACTTTCCACTCTATAAACTGCAGAGCAGGTATTGGTTCTCACTGGTGGAGGGAGTTTCCTTTCTCTACCAATGAAATCACAGGTCTGGATCAAAGGGAAAACAAGCACCTGATATGTCTAGGTTTCTACTTAAAGTGTACAGAGCACTTACATACACCTTCATTTGCTAGTTCTATGAAGCAGGTACTATAAGGCAATGGGGCCAAACGCATCCCTGTGGGCTGTATGTTGACTCAGCAAATCACAAATTGAAATTATCTATGTTGTATTCTATTTTGATTTTATTTAATTAACAAAATTTAATTTGATTTTGTTAAAAGTAATTTCTCCATTCCATTTCTGGGGTCCTGAGTTGACTCATCTATATCATACACTCATCATTATCACAGTTTCAGAGTTGAACAACACCTCACTGCCCCCTGGTCCAATCTATACACAAAAAGAGTCACCACTATAACACATTAGGTTTTTTATTTCCATTTTACAAATTCAGAAACTGAGACTAGGAGAGAGTAAGTCAGCATGTAAAAGGGAGGGAGAAGACATTCCAGGAAAAGGAATAGGATTGGGGCAGCTAGGTGGAGCAGTGGATAGAGCTCTGGCCTTGGAGTCAGGGGGACGTGAATTCAAATCCTACCTCAGACACTTGACACTTACTAGCTGTGTGACCTTGGGCAAGTCACTTAACCCTCATGGCCTCACAAAAAAAAAGCCAAAAAAAAGGAATAGGATTAAGGGAAACCAAGGAAAAGGCAGGAAGAGCGATGTTATGTTGGGGGGGAGGGGCAGAGAGAAGAATTAGATTTGACTGGAGATTAGAAGAGAGAAAACCCAAAGAATGAGGCATGGGGCCAGAAAGCCACTGGGGTCCCTTCCAAAGCTCAAATTCTATGGTTCTGCATCTTGAAGGCCAAGTAAGGAGGGAAAATTTAGTAAGTGGGGTGGTCAACAGTCTCAACTTTGGTAGCGTGGTCACGAAGGCTGAAGACTGAAAAAATATCATTGGACAGGGTGGTCTTAGTGATGGAGGGAGAGAGCAGCTGGGGAAGTCGAGGAGGCACCAGGTATAGACAACTTTTTTCAAG
This sequence comes from Vombatus ursinus, assembly GCF_900497805.2. Lineage (NCBI taxonomy): Eukaryota > Metazoa > Chordata > Mammalia > Diprotodontia > Vombatidae > Vombatus > Vombatus ursinus. The sequence continues at coordinate 9,147,907 of NW_020954553.1, forward strand.
AAGTTATCAGTGAATGGCATGTATATAACCTACACCAAATTGCTTGCCTTCTCTATGAGATGGGGAGGGGAGGGATACAGGAAGAGAATTTGGAACTCAAAAAAAGACTTTTTTTTCTTTTAAATAGTATTTTATTTTTTCAATTACAGGTAAAGGCAGGTTTTTGGGGGGAGGGGCAATTGGGGGTTAAGTGACTTGCCCAGGGTCACACAGCTAGTAAGTATCAAGTGTTTGGTCTGAGGCTGGATTTGAACTCAGGTCCTCCTGACACCAGTGCCAGCGCTCTATCCAGTGTACCACCTAGCTACCCCCTTTTTTTTTTCCCCCAGTAAGGCAATCAGGGTTAAGTGACTTGCCCAGGGTCACACAGCTAGTAAGTGTCATGTGTCAAGTTTGAACTCAGGTCCTCCTGACTCCAAGGTCGGAGTTCTATCTCCTGCGCCACCTAGCTGCCCAAAGGCAGTTTTTAAGATTCATTTTTTTCATATAAAATTTTGAGTTCTAAATTTTCTCCCTCCCTCACCTCCCCCTTCCTTCAGACAGTAAGTGATTTGATATAGGTTATATATATACAATCATTAAAACATATTTCCATATTAGTCATGTTGTGAAAGAAGAAACAGAACAAAAGGGAAAAAAAAACTGCAAAAAAAAAAAAGTAAAAATAGTCTGCTTTGATCTGTATTCAGACTCCATCAGTTCTCCCTCTGGAGGTGGATAGCATTTTCCATCATGAGTCTTTTGGAATTGTCTTGGATCATTGTATTGCTGAGAAGAACTAAGGCTATCCTAACTGATCATTGCATAATGTTGCTGATACTGTGTACAATGTTCTGGTTCTGCTCACTTACTTTGCATCAGTGCATGGAAGTCTTTCCAGGTTAAAATAAAAATGAATGTTAAAAATTGTTTTTATATGTAATTGGGGGAAGAAACAAAATAGTAAGTAAAAAAAATAAAGTTAAAAAAATAATTTATCAGTGAATGAGAGGACAGTAGATGGGACAGGAGTCAGGTGATGGTAGAAGGGCTGAGCAAAGGTATTTTCAGAATTGAGAGCATTTTTCCACACGTAGGAAGGAGCTATTGAAGGGAAGACTGAAGATACATGAGACCTCACTTTAGAGAGCCTCATCTTTTCAGTGAAGTTAGAAGCTAAATCATTCGCTATATTTGGTGACTGGAGACCTGGTTGCCGCTGGGGGAAGAGATTACTCGGTACCCCTCCAGGATCAAATATAAAACCCTCTCTTTGGCATTCAGAGTCCTTCCTGCCTTTGCAGTCTTCTTATATCGTACAACACCCCCCTACATGCTCTCAAGCAAGTCAGTGGCCTCCTTACTCTTCCTCAAACACCACACTCAGTCTCCTGATGCCGGGCATTTCCGTGGTTGTCATCCACGCCTGAAATGTTCTCCTTCCTCATCTCTACCTTCTAGCTTCCCTCGCTTCCTTCAGGTTCCAGTCAAAATCGCACCTCCTCAGCCCCTCTTAATTCTAGCACCTTTCTCCTTTTGATTATCTCCTATTTATGCTGTCTATAGCTTGTTTGTACATAGTTGTTTACCCATTGTCTCCCCCATTAAACTATGAACTCCTAGAGAAGAGATTGCTAAGTTTTGCCTTTGTATCGCCAGCATTTAGCACAGCGCCTGGCACACAGTACGCTAATCGTCCCTCTGTACTCTGTCCCAGTCAGACCACAACTGTGTTCATTTCTGAGCACCGCATTATAGGGGGGACACTGATAAACTTCAGAATGCCCAGAGGAGGGCAACCAGAATGGTGAAGGGCCTTGAGTGGACTGGTTGAAGGAATTTAGCCTACAGAAGAAAACATTCAGTGGGGACAGGATAGTCATCCTCAAGTTTATGAAAGACTGCCAATGGAAAAGGGATTCAACTCATTCTGTTTGGCTCCAGAAGAATGGAGCAATGGAACTCCTGTTCACTGCCGCAAAGAGGTATATTTAGGCTTAATGTCAGAAAAAACAATTTTTCTAACAACCAGACAGAGTTGTCCAGAAATCAGAAAGAGCTGTCTCCTTCTTTAGTGGGCTTCCCTTCACAGAAGATTTTTTTTTTTTTGGCTAGGCAATGGGGTTAAGTGACTTGCCGAGGGTCACACAGTTAGTAACTGTCATGTGTCTGAGGCCAGATTTGAACTCAGGTCCTCCTGACCCCAGGGCCGGTGGTCTCTATCCACTGCACCACCCAGCTGCCCCCACAGAAGTCTTCAAGCAAAGGATGAACACTTGTCAGGTCTGTGGTAGCCAGAATTCTTTTTGAGGGACAGGCTGAACTAGATGGTGGTTGAGCTCTCTTTCAACTTTGAAATTCTGTGATTCTATATTTAGTCTTAGTGATGAGGGTGAAAAGGTGTATTCATGAGAGTGAAAGCGGAGGAGGGTGAGTGGAAGAAAACGTGGTTGAATTGCAATTTTGAGGGTGAGGTCAAAGAGGGGACACAACCTATGTGTGGCCAGAGAGGCATAGAAAGCGGAAGCTGAAAAACCGTGAGGTCACAATACTAGGATGGCCAGGACAGGGCAGAGCCATGAATTATTCTTCAGGAGTCTTTCTGATAGTCTCATTTGGGCAATTCTCTAATTACCTGTCAAGCTCTCTAATCAAGGCACTTCCTAGCTCAGAAGTGAATTAATTTTTCAAAAAATTATAACCCTATTAGGTTGGGAATCAGTTCACTCACCCATTGTGTGACCTTGGGTAAATCATGACCCAGCTCCCCGAGGTGCATTTCCCTATGAAATGAGGAGTTTGGACTAGATTCTCTCTCTCAGCTTTGATATTCTAGGATCAACTTCTATTTAGAAAGAACAGTGGATTTGGGACCTGAGGCTTGAGCTGAAATCTCAGCCCTCTCAAAACCTGGCTCCAACCTGTCTTCCCAACCTTACTGCACATCACTCCCCTTCATACCCTCTTTGGTCCAGCCTTCCTGCTCTTTCTCACTACACTGGCCGTCTCACCGTTCTTCACACACAAGATTGCATCTTCTTTGTCCAAGTCTTTGCCCTGGATGTTCCTCATGCCTACATTAGAATCCGGTTTCCTCCAAAGCTCAGCTCAGTCACCACCTTCCACCCTGAGACCTTTCCCGATTCCATAAACGGCTTCTGCTTCCTTCACAAACATCACCTTGTGCTTGGTGCACCTGCTGCCATGTTTATAAAAGCACACTTGCTGTCCCCCCTGATAAAATGTAAACTCTTTGAGAGGAGGGACTGTTTAATTTTTGTCTTTATGTCTCTACGGCCTAACATGGTGCCCGGCACACACAGTGGGCACTTAATAAATGCTTGCTGATTGAAAGCAGCTCAGGGAGGCCGGTGACCCAAGCAAGAATGGCCCAGTTTTAAATGCCTTGCTTGGTGCGGGCAGCTCTGAGCCCAAAGCTGTTAATCATGGGCCAAAGGAGGTCATAAGCCTAGAGATTAACCTTGCCCTGGATGGATGGAGGGATAAAGACGTTGAGGAGATGAGCCAAGTTAAATACATAAAAACGGCAGAAGGGCTAACACTCCATTGAAGTGATACAACTCATGTGATGTGAGCTTTCTCAACCTTAAGCCTTAACATCATTGCTTCTCTCCTCCCACAGGAGATTTCTGGATATTTCTGCTACACACTAACCTCATTTCCCTACCACCACCTCCTCCCCAAGGCCCTGCTTCAGCAGTCTCCCCTCTCTGTCTCACCAATCTTTAATCTCTCCCTCATTACTGGCTCCCTGAATCACAAATAATAGTTTTGTCTAGATCCTAACTATTCAGCTAACATCTCATTGCATTCCTTCCTTGACTGCTTAACCTACTGAGAATGTGGTCTACAAACAATGCCTTTACCCTAACCCTTATTACCTACCCTCTTCTCAATGCCCTGGAATTGGAATTCTGCCCTCATAACACCGCTCAAATTGCTACGGTCACTGATGACCCCGATTGTCAAATCCAAAGGCTTTTTAAATCAACCTACAGATTCCTTGGCTTCTTGTTTTTTGGAGGCAATCGGGGTAAAGTGACTTGCCCAGGGTCACACAGCTAGTATGTATCTGAATCCGGATTTGAACGCTGGCCCTTCTGACTCAAGGGCCGATGTTCTCTCCATTGCGCCGCCTAGCTGCCCCCCTTAGGTTTTGATGTTGGTTCAGTCTCACTCTCTCACTCACTCACACTCTCACTGGATGTGGGCATGAGAGATGGCACAATCTTCCTGCTCTTCTCCTACCTCTCTAATCACACCTGTCTTCCTGGCTGGCCCCTCTTCACGTGGGTCTTCCCTGGCCTTCACTGTTCTCTCTCCTTTGGCAATCTCATGTACTCCCAGCTTCAATCACACCTTCAATAGAGATAACCCAAATCTAAAGCCATATCCACCCTTTTCCTACTCCCATTACCGCTGGTCAAATCCTCATTAAAACTACTGAAACAGCCCCCCTAAAAGTCTTCCCTCCATGAGCTAATCTTTGACCCGCTGCCAGGATTTTTAAAAAAATATATTTGGTCATCTTATGCCTTAGCTCAAAAACCTTCAGTGGCTCCCTACTGCCTGCCAAGTCAAATTCAAACTTTTTTGTCTGATGTTCACCTGCACTACTTGGTGCTACCCTACCCTTCCAGCTCTATCTCACATTACTCATAAGACTCTATGCTCCAGTCAAACTAATGTACCACCTCAGAAATTTAAAACTAGATGCTAATAATAATAGCCAGCACTTACATGGTGCTTTAAAGCATTTACAAAATGCTTTAGGTTTATTACCTCATTTGATCCAACAACCCTGGGAGGTAGATGCTATTATTATTACCATCTCCATCTTATAGAGGACACCGAGGTAGATAGGTTAAGCGACTATCCTCCACAGACACCAGAGTCATCCTCCTGGGGCGTGAGCATGCCTCTAAATCCTTCAGGGCCTTCGCATCTCCACTAGACCTGAGAGGTAAGGCCCACCAGTCCGACTCCAGGCTGCCTTCTCTCCCAGACCTGGTACATAAATTCCCTTCACAGCCTCGTCCAATGACTTTGCTGTTCCCTGAATGCCACGTGCCATCTTCTACCTCCATGTAGGCTGTCCCCCACTGCACTTTATCTTCATTTCTTGCTTTCAGAAGGCTTATATTCTTTCAAGACTCAGCTCAGAGAACGCCTTCTCCATGAAGTCTCCTTCGATTTCCCCCTTCCCCACCCCAGGTGCAAATGTTCTCTTCTCCCTCAAGTCTTCTGAGAGTACTTTGGGTCTCTCTTTTGCACTCACCACACATTAATTAACCTGTAATATATTTACCTCTGTACTCGTCATATCTGTCTAGTAGAAAATAAGCTTCTTGGAGGTAGACTATTTTTTAAAAATCTTTGTATTCTTAGCAGCTACCATAATACTTCAGTGAATGTGTGTACAGTAGGCACTTAATAAACACTTAATTGAATTAGCTTCATTTGCTAGACTGCAACCCTAAGCTGCTTAGTTTCTGCTGCCTGCTAGACCCCCTCCCACAAGTCTTGACCAACTCAATTCTCGCTGTAGGCGGGGGAACAACATGATCAAAACCTCGAAGGAAGCTTAATTTGACTTCCAGGAGGACAGACTGAAGCGGTTCTGAGTGGAGGCGCCAATCAGTAAGTCTGATGTTGAAAGCAGTCCGGTTCACGATCATCTAAGTTGCATCAAAGCTGAGAGAGCACAATCAGAGCAGAGCAAAAAGAAGTCACAGAGCAACATTCCACTAGGGAACAGGGACCAGAGACAGCCTCGAGGGTGCAAACCCCGGAGGGCTATCGCTTCTCCTCCAACAGCAGAGTTACCTCTTCACTTGGTACTGACAGCTCCTCTGGTGGGCAGAGAATGAGCTTGGGAAGTGGATAAAACATACAGCCTTTCCAACAAATTAAAGATAGAGCATACAACTTTCCATTGGCAATTTTTAATGTTTGAATTGTGCTGGATTCAAATGTGAGTTGAAAGGCACAGGAGGAAGGGAAGGCCATCTCACTGAGAAGGAAAGATAAGGGAGGCTGGAGGAAAAAAACCACAGAACCCACTCACTTGCATTCTGCCTAAGGAAATAAATAATGCATTACAACAGAGATGCTGACTTGGATCATATTTTCATGTGAAGAAGTCACCCCAAACCTCAGCTATGCAAACTTTTACTGACAGAAATCTGAAGGCTGGTTCCGTTCCCAGTTGGAGTAGATACCCAGAAAGCAGATGTACCAAGGGGATGACTCCAGACACAAAAATGTGGGGCTTCCTCAGGCATTGCACACAATTATAAGGCAGTCACATACACATTTCTTTAAAAATGTCAAAAGGAACCTCAGGGCGAAAGGCTGCTTTGAAATAAAAATAGCTTGACCATTGACAACTACTACAACTGGTCCGAGTGGATGCTAGGCTTGCTTCATAACATTGGTCACTTCCTGGGGAAGGGGGTGGGGTGGGGTGGGGTGGGGTGAGTGGAGCCTAAATAAAGGAGAGTTTCTCAAAACAGACAATTTTTACTCTGGCTTCAAAGGGCTTTACTTAAGTGCAAAAAGAAACCTATCATCTTGGGGGTCTCCAAAAATTCCATTCTGTTCTCCCCTCTTCAAATTTCATCCCTTGAATAGCTATGGAAGCTTGCATAATATGGCTGTTTCTGCCCAAAAGAGGAATATATAACTTCCCTTATTGAGGCCTGGCTGAAATCAGGGATAGAAAGGGATTACAAATTCAAAAAAGCTAAAGGGTATTTTGAAAAATACCACTGATTTGCCTAATGTGGTCATACAGTAAGTACATGGCTTAATGTACATTTCAGTACAAATGACATTAAGTCTTTTGTCAATTGTGATTTTCTATACTGTGGAATAGATCCTGATGAATGAAATCCAATAAAACAACAACGAACAAAAAATTTCTTAGAACTGCCCACCTAAACACGGATACAGGGGCAGAAGTCAAAAGCATATTTATAACCATATTTCATCAGAATAATATCAGCTGTAATGACAAGTACCTTCCTCATTATTTAAAACACTGATTGGTTGGTCAGATTAAACATAAACAATTTTAACTATTTAAAGATTCAAATTTGGTATGAGCACAATGATTTGGGACCATGGTCTCAGCCATGTAGAAAGGTTTCAGAGGAAGAGATACCTCCTCCAAAGATGTGCCCAAAGTACCCAGTGGGCAGATTCAATTACGAGTATGAAAATCAATACTTTTACATTTATGTTCAAATAAGTCGGGAGTAAATTATATCATCAAAAGTAAAGTAAAAATACCTTTATATACAATGTGTTTTTAATGCTCATCCAGTGTTTTCCTTTTTTAAAAAACAGATTCCAATCAATTTTAAAATGGGATATTAAATGCATTTAAATCGGGGCACCCACCTGCACTTAATTTTTCTCTTAAAAAAAGGTACAAATATTAAGAGCGAGAACATGCTGCCAGGATGGAAACTTTCCGAAACTCGTCTTCAAGCACAGACCCTGGGCATCTCAGTCTTGTTTTGAATCCTGCAAAGCTTGAAGTCTCTCTAGTAGTGGAGGATGGGAATAATGCCACATTGAAAACAACCAGTCAGAAACAGGAAATCCCAAGTTGTCTTTGTTTAGTTTGATCAGGGCTGAGTATAAGTCTTTAGCCTTCCCAAGTTTCTTGGCAAATGCATCTGCTTGGAACTCAAATCTTCGGCTCAGTACCGTGAGACAAAAAGAAAGCACCTAAGGGAAGGGAAGGGAAGGGAAAGAAAGGGTTACTGGAAAGCAGTGCTTTCGTTCTCACTGAAGATGTGGTGCGCTGAGACCACGAAGGAAGTGACAAAACGGGGACTGAGCATGGGGAAAACAGGCCTGAAAGAAGGCAAGGTGAAGTTCAAGGATATGGAACATCAGTGGGCATCTTTACAAAGTAATGAGGCGGTCCTGTACATTGCCATACATTTGAGAACATCTCTAACCCCATCATTTTCCAGATGGGAGAAGAAAAGCCTCCATAGATAGGTAAATGACTTGCCCAGGGTCACAGAAGTAGTGAGCAGGGGGATTGGGATCCAAATTCAGGTGGAGACTTAAAATCCAGGGCCCTTTCCACTACATCTTACCGTCTCCAATCAAGAAGAGGCATCTCTCCTCAGAGTAAGTCACTCCAGCTCTAAACCAACAATGATGATCACACTGATTGATATCAAATATTAGGGTCGCAACAAAATATTTAGATGCCCTTGAAAACTAATGAGGCAGTCTGGTATAGTGGAAAGACTGTTGGACATGGAGTCAGGAATCCTGCTTCTGACACTTACCAGCTGTGTGACCACAGCAAAGTCATTTACCCTCTCTAAGCCTCAACTTCCTCATTTATAAAATGGGCATCATAATAAATTGTGAAGACAAGGTCATAAACGTCAGCTAAAGCAAGGAGAAGAATGTTTTAAAAACAAGGAAACAAGAGCATCTCTGTGCTCGAAGGAACCCTAGGAGGGCACCTAGTCTGCCATCTAAGGAAGCTCGAATCCTCTACAATGCTCCTAACAAGTGGTCACCCAGCCTGTATGAAGACCTTTGTAATGGGAAATTCAACATCCTCCACAAAACTCATCTACCATCTCCAAAGTTCACTCTGATCCCCCCTCCCAACACCTGAAAGTCACATCGCAGTTCTGTTCCTACACTTATCTTATGCACTGATTTCGGGGGGAGGGAGAGTGGTGTCCGTGAATCTAGATGGAAAAAATTTATATACTTATTTTCACTAACCTGGAGCATTTCCTTTGATTTGAATTTAAAGAATTTTTCTGAGAAGGGGTCCACAAATTTCGCTAGACTACCCAAGGGGTCCTCTATTCACAGACGTAAGCTCCCGAAAGACAGGGGCGCTGTCATTTCTGGCATTGTTTCCCAAGTGCCAGTGTAGTATCTTGCACACAGTCAGTGCTTAATAAATGCTTGCCAAGTTGAATATAAAGTGAGCTCTTTGGCCGCCCTGCCTGCCTCAGGCTGAGCTCCCAGGCTCCTTCTCACAAAAAGTGTTCTCTAGCTACATCTCTCCCTCTCTGTACTTATATAATAATCTCTTGAAGACCCAGGATTCTGCTTCATCAGCAGAACTTTAAAGATCTAAATTAATGATTTCATAGAAAGCTACTTTTCTGACCGTCCCACGATGGGACCCACTAGTATTCCAAGCTCAAAAGGGTGTAGGAACTTCTCTTTGGGAAATGATCCCAGACTCCATTCATAAGCAGAGTAAGAAAATCTACCCTGTTATTTTGAAGCCATTTTTTCCTTTCAAATAAAATCTGCTCAATTCATTCATCACATACTTTTACACATCAGATTTAGCTCCCAGTTGAGCCATTTCTAAAAATCAAATACATTTTCAAAAGCTAAAGACTCATTACCACTGAAATCCAAATGCATTTTCAAACAGCGTCACTGGGAAAAATGTATGGCCTCCCAATACAATTGCTTTCATACAAACAATGCTCGTTAGGATGCATGAGCCCTGATATGTGCGTGAAAACTTTATCATCATCCTATTTATTTACCACTTTTTTGATGTAGTACCTTTGGCCCATGTTTCAAAAGAAGATTTGGGGGAGACAATTCCCCTAAAATCTTTAGGGAAGGTCCAAGAACTGATTCAGCCTTTGAGCAAGTCTTCCTTCTGAACTGTAATCACCAAGGAGCCCCACTGTTTCTTTAACTGGCTTTCTGCCTTTCTTAAATGGTGCTTAGGCAACTAAAATGATCAGTCTATAGTGTTCTGAGCAAGGTAACCTTGAAACAAAGCTGAAAACTGGGAAATAAGTAAAATAATTTCTCTAATCATTCAAACTATGTCACAAAAAGTGACATCCAATTCATGTACTCAATTCATGAGAAAGCCCCCCTCCCTCAAAGTCTACTTAGGCTTTCAGTATAATCCCAGCAAGTACATTTATGGGGTTTTTCCAGACAATTGATGTAGTAAATTCAAACGGACAGGACTGCTCAAGGCAGGTCTTGAGCACTGTTCTTCATTAACATTGAGAAGACCACTGGCAGTGGAGACAAAAAATCAGCAGCTAAGAACTCAGACAGCGCAGCAGTATAAGGTCATCATGTGCTAGGGCAAATATAACTACTCATAACCATGTGACCTGAGGGCAGCACACTCAGCAAGGACAGTATACCAATATTTTAAGAACGAAGATAATGATTCATCAAGAAATGGTCACGTAATCAGTATATTGTTTTGAGAAGGTAAAAAAGTAATACATTTTAGAGATTTTCATCAAAAACACAATTAAATTTGGTGTAGTCAGGGGCAGCCCTGGACTTGAGGAGTATTTGGATATAGATCCCATTTCAGTTACTAATTGTGTGGCCCTGGGCAAGTCACTTAACTTCTCTGTGCTTTGATTTCCAAATCTGTAAAATGGGGGTTGGGGGGGGGTGTTAAGGGAAGAAAAGGTTGGCTTTGATGGCTTTAAGGTCCCTTCAAGTTCTAAGCCTATGATTCTATAAAAGGGAAAGCCTGGGTTAATTGGAAAATGGTCTCATACAGACCATCTCATTCTCTAATGAGGCCAGAGTCCTTCTTTTTGTTTTTCCTGGGTTTCATACCTAGTTAAAATTACCTCTTTTACAGTCTTTTGAGTTATCTAAGAACCCCATGTTTATGTTGTTTCAAGTTGTACCCAATCTGTGTAGAGATTACTGACACACCTCACTTTTACCACTTAGCCTAACTTTGACATTCTTGATCTCTTTCAACATTCTCAGCTGAGCACCCTTACCATAACCAGGTCACCTCCTTTATGCTCTCATTCATTATTAAGTAGGAGTTATGGAATGCTGCTCAATTGGGGGTCAATGTAAGCCGTGCTGAAGGCTACACAGCTGAGTTCGAGTTCTGGCAGGTTCCTATCAGGTTGGAAAAGCTCTAAGTAAAGCCTGTGTGTCTGCCCTCTGAGGACCAGCCTAGCCAAGAGTAAAGAGGCTCATCACTAAGAGGCTGCCCACCACATAATGTCTTTTTTCTGGGTAACAAACTCTCATGAATAGTGTACCCTACAACACTGGGGCCTGTGTTGGTAGAGGTAGTGTTCCCTGAGGAAATCAGCCAAAGGACACCCTACTTTCGTGTCCATCCCACAGTACTGCCCATGCCCAGTAAATACTAGGTGACTGTTCTTTGCATTAAACCTCAATTCAGTGCCACCTCACCAATTCTTGTCCTTTCTGTAGTTTATACCCTGCCAGTGCTATTTCTCTTAGTGACTTTCCACTAAATTCCTGGGATACCAGTTACATCAGGATCTGTACTCAGTGAATGTCCCCCAATTCATTCAGGCAGGTTTCTAAGCTAGGGTCTAACAAGGGCTTGTCTACACTGGCTCCACTCTTTTGCTGGGTTAACTGTTGATTCCAAAGGTAGATTATTTTACTATTGCCACCGTCTTCAAGCACAGCATACCCTCAGAGAACAGCACAATGTCAGAGCTGCAGGGGTCTCCAAGGGCATCTGGTCCAACTCACTGCTAAGCAAATACTCCCCCCCGCCCATGAGGGGTCATCCAGTATCCAATAAAAAAGCTCTCACAACCTCAGAGAATTTTCATTAGAACATTCTCCTTAAATTGGGTTAGAATTTGCTTCTCTTTAAATTCTACCCATTATGGGCCATGTAGTATGGTGAAAATAACAACGGGCTTGAAGCCAGAAGCCTGGATATGAATCCTGGCCTTGCTACTCGTGTGTGTGTGTGACCATGGGCAGGTCATTGATCGTCTCTGAAGGGGAATGGACTCAGTTAGTTGGGTGGCTGCTGAGGTCATCTATGACCCCAGTTTGACCCTCTTTTCAGCCAATCTGCTTCCCCATTTCCTCAGGTTTGACATCTTCTTTTGGGGAAGGTTTCCTCCTATTTCCAGAAGGCCAAAAGCTATGTATAGGCTTGCCTCTCAGCCCAACCCACAATTTCCTCCCAGTTGCTAAAGGTTTCCTTGCCTCCTTTCCAAGGGCTTGAGAGTTACTGTGGAAAGTTTCCTTCTTGATCGCTAAAGTAGGGCCCTTGGCCATCCAAGTGTCATATCTCTTGGCACACTTTGTCTTTTCTCAAATTTAACCATCATTCTGTTGTCTTTTTTATGTTTAGTACCAGCACCCAGTTACTACTCTGGTCCAGGTGGAAGCCTGTTCTGCTCACAGCCCAGCCACTCCACCTGTGATGAAAAGAGTCCCTGGAGCACCTGACAAACTAAAATCATCCTCCCTGGTCCCATCATTTAGTCCATGTGTCGAATAAACAGATTTGCTGATCTTTCAAGGCCTTCCACAGGGAATGGAGTAGTATTTCAAAGACTGCTAGACCTCTAGGTCCAGGACTTAGTAAATTATGTGAACACATTAAAAAGACCATACTTTACCTCATTGTAAGGTGAAAAAATAAACTGGAAGATGATCATTAGTCCAATCAGAGTGGGCTGAGTATCATAAAAACCAAATGCAGCAAAGAGTTCTTTTTGACCAATTAATATGGCAAATAGGAAAAAACAAAGGAAAGAATTCATCTAAAATGAAAGAGACAGACATGCCAAGTTATGGTTAGAATGTTCTCAGCAAAGGGCAACATTCAACAGCCTGAATTTTATTTTTAAATTCTACCACACTCATTTTAAGAACGACATTAAATGTGATCACAGAAAATGCCACGCGCTTAGTTTCATTTCTGCCCCAGACAGGAAGGAATGTATCCAGTATGCCCACCCCAATCCTGTGCTTGGAGACATTCTTAACTAATAGCTAAAATGCACACAGCCCTTCAAAGATGAAAGAGTGTTTTATAGATCCATGATTCTACCTGATCCATACACAATGACCCAATGAGAAAAGCCAGTATAAGTATGAGCAGTAGCCTTCTCACTTTAATGGGGAGGAAACAGACTCAGAGCAAAAGAGTGATTTCCGAAAATCATAAGAGAAAATAATTGCAAAGCCAACACTTGAATATAGGTCTACCGATTCTATATTCAGGGTTCTTCCCACTTCCCTGTGCTCTCTCTTTCAGGTTAGTATGAGAGCAAACTGAACTAATTCACAGCTCTACCAACAATGTAAAAGGGTACCTGTCTTTCAACAACCTCCAACACTGTCTAGTCTGATCTTTTGTCAGCTTTGCTAATTTTCTGGGTGTGAAGTAAAATCTCAAAGTAGTTTTGATCTGAATTTCTTCTTATTAGTGATCTAAAGCAATCTTTCCTATGATGGTTGATAATTTTCCATTTCCACATGCTCTAACCACTCATCCATTAGAGAATGTTTTGAATATCAGACCATTATCAAAGGTATTTTTTCCCAGTTGAAAGTTGCCCACCTTATCTCAACCACATTAATTATGTTTATACAAAACTAGTTCCCTCTTTTATGGAGCCTAAGACTAGCATTAACTTTTTTGGCTGCCAAGTTACATGTTATTCAAATTTCAAATCTGAGCCTTGTCCCAGAAGCAGCCTGTGGCCTTAATGGCAGGTGCCATCTTTCCCTGGTGCCTGGTGGTTCCCTCCAAAGGCATATGCCCTGTTGCTGCTTCTTTCAAAGCCCAACTCTCCTCTTTGGGCAACTTCTTTAGCTCTCACTTTCTGTCTGATAGAGCCTTCAGCTCATTTGTAAAGAAATATCATCCCACCCGACGTATATTTTGGTTCACCCACATTTACCAATTCTTTCATGTCTGCTCTACTGCCTCCCATGTTGCTGGGCTAAAAAAAAAATTGGCTTTTTGTCCAGTAATAAATGAACTATATTATCTCTAAGGTCCCTTCCAACTCTGAACCCTGTAAATGAGGGAATAAAAATCATTAAACAAATTGTGCTGCACATGAATATAATGGAATACCACTGCATTGTAATGAATGGTAAGAAGAATGAGAAGACAACTGATACAAAGTAAAGCAGAACCAGGGAAAAACACACAGAGGGGCAACAAGGAAGAGTGAAGAGAATTGGTTTTGGAGTCAGGAAGACATGGATTCCAGTTCTGTCTGTGACACATACTAGCCAGACAATCATGGACAAGTCACAACCTCTCAGGAGCCTAGGCAACTCTCTTAAGACTCAAAGTTGCAAAACAGATACCTGCTTCTCTCTAGATAAAGTTATAATATCTATATATGCAAAATGTGTCTATATATAATGTGTATATAATATATATTTTTTATTTATACACATAAATACAGACATGAGGGAAACAGAGAGTAGTGGAGGTGGGGAGGGAGGAAGAGGGAGCGGACAGAAGAGTGGATGAGAGAGGAGGGAACAGAAAGGGAGAAAGATAAAGAGGGGAGAGAGAGGAGAAAGTTTTTTTTTGGTTTGGGCCAGAGATTTTATATACATATATAAATATGTATGTGCATGTATATGTGTATATTATTATACATACACACGTAATGGAAAGGCCAATAACAATCAGATCTGACTGTTCTCTAATTATAATGACCAAAATGACTCCAAAGAGATGTGAATGTACCTGCTCCTTTTTTCACAGAGGTGGCAGTGTAGGGGGATATAGAACGGTGAATGTAATGACAGACTTGACTGATGTGTTAGTTTTGCTGGGCTGCTTTTTCCCCACCTTTTCAATTCTTTGTTATATGGAATGGTTTTGTGGGAAAGGAAAGGAAGAAGGAGATACAAAAACAAGAGAGCAATAAAAATTTTATAAAAAGGCATGGATCAAAGTCTTCTCGTGGTCAAGGGCAAAACTGGTAAAAATGGTTGTGGAAAAGAAATTTTTGCTGTGAAAAGCTAACTAGCAAAATAACAAAATGAGTCAGTGACTCATTACATGCTTTCTTCCTCAGACCTTGCAGTTAGTAAAATGACATACCAGGAGTGATTAAAGACATGGGTGAGAATGTGCACTCAAGGTACAGGCATACCCCAGAGATATTGCAAGTTTGGTCCCAGACCACCACAATAAAGCAATCATCTCAATAAACTTAGTCATGTCAATTTTTGGGTTTCCCAGTACATATAAAAAAAAAGTTACTTTTACATAATACTGTAGTCTATTAAGTGTACAATAGTATTGTGTCAAAAAAAAAACCCCTTATAACATATATACCTTAATTTAAAAATATTTTATTGCCAAAAAATGCTAACTATCACCCAAGCCTTCAGTGAGTCATAATCTTTTTTGCCAGTGGGGGGTCTTGCCTTGATGTTGATGGCTGTTGACTATTCAAGGTATTAACTGCTTAAGGCTGGGGTGTCTGTGACAATTTCTTAAAAATAAGACAACAATGAAATTCGCTGCATCAATTGCCTCTTTTACTTGAACACTCAGAGGCCCTTGTAGAGTTATTAACTGGACTAATTTCATTATTATTTTGTCTCAGGGAATAGGGAGGCCCAAGGGAAGTCTGGAGAGAGATGGTGGAATGGGCAACTGGTTGATCAGTCAGAACATACAAATTTACTGATGAAGTTTGCCATCTCATATAGATAGGCATGGTTTATGAAATGCCAAAACAATTACAAGAGTAATATCAAAGATCACTGATCAGATCATCATAACAGATAAAATAATAATGAAAAAGTCTGAAATATTGTGAAAATTACTAAAATATGACAGAGACACAATGTGAGCACATGCTGTTGAAAAAATGGCACCTGTAGACTTGTTTGATGCAGGATTGCCACAAACCTTCAATCTGTAAAAAATGCAATAAAGTGAAGTGCAATAAAATGAGGTATGCCTGTATTGGTCTGCCTGGATGTCAAAATTATTTGTAGTTGTACAAAACAGTCTGGTGAATTTGTAGCAAATATGTTCTTTCTATCAAGGATTAGAACAAAGAATAATAATAATAATTTTTTAAAAAAGCAAGATGGGCAGACAATGATGGATTTTGAACCTGGATTCAAGTCCTGGCTCTGTGACCTTAGGCAAGTGAAGTGACCCTGGTCAAGCTTTCTGGGCATCCCTCTTCACATCTGTAAATCAGAGGCTTGGACAAGATTGAGGGTTCCCAGACTTATTTGTGTCATGACCCCCACAGGCAATCTAGTGAAGCTTATGGAGCCCTCCTTAGAGTAGTGGTTTAGAAAAAAAAAGTATAATAAAATACCCTACAGGATTACAAACAAAACCAATAATAATGAAACACAGTTATTCCTAGTTATTATTCCTAGACCCCAGGTTAATAATCTCTAGACTAGGTGATCTCTAAAGTCCATTCCAACTCTAAATCTTATGATCTCAACTTTGGGATGAAGACCCAAACCCAGCAAGAATTCCTATTCCAGAGTTAGTGAGGTGTGGTTACACATGCCCATAAATCCCTGCTACTTGGGAGGCTGAGGCTGGGGGATTGCTTGAGTTCAGGAGTTCTGAGCTGCAACAGGATAAAGGTGAGAGGGTACCTACATTAATTCTAGTACCAATACAGTGAGTTCCCAGAAGAGAGGATTACTATGCTGCCCAAAGAGGGGTGAATCAGTCCAGGTCAGAAGAGGAAAAAAAAAACTTTTAACCTTAAAGCTTCCCTACAGCTCAGTATTAGGACTGGGCCCAGGAGCAGCTGCTATACATTATAGCCTGGGTGAGATAAGGAGACCTAGTCTCCAAAAAATGAATTCCCACTCCATATATCACTCTTCTCTCCTCTATGTCTTCCTTTCCTTTAATGGCTGCATTGGTCAAAGTCTTGGGCAGTGGGGGAATCTGTGGCCTCGATGACACATGTTCCCCACCCTTGACTTTGGAAGTCAATGACTTCTATAATACCAGTAATTGAAAAGAAATCTGGAGATGTGAGGCCTGGCTGTCCTTCCCAGGAAAGGATTATTTGTTTATGAGAAAGCACAAATATCTACTTGACTTGTAGCAGAGAAGCTGGAAAAGCAGGTCTTCTAAGCAAACCAGAATGCTCACACACTCACCTGACTGATAACGATATTTTTGACAGTGTGGCCTAACTTCCAGTGTCCCAGTTCATGGCCAAGAACAGCAAGAACCTCTTCATTTTTACAGCCTTGTTTCTTATTCTGAGTAGAAAAAAAATAGTAATAACAATCACTATAGGAATCTATTTTTAAGAATATTTCTTGAATCAACAGCATGAACATGGCTAAAAGAGAGCTTCCCCACGCTCACCCCTTGATCATGATAAGCCCTGGGTTTCTCCCTTTGTACTCCCCCAAAAGGCAGGCGAGGGGGGGGGTTATTCCTTTGTCTTAGACTTCGTCACCCTCATCAATATTTGTTCAGCCACACAGTCATTCTTTTGTTCAACACATTCTTACTGAAGGAGCCTAGCACAGTGTCTTTTCCATGTAACAAATAGTTGCTGTTATTGAGTGCCTAATTTGCACAAAGCATGCATACACCAGGGACTGAGAGAAATGCCAGGGTGAGACAAAGTCACTGCCTTCACAGAACTTATAGTCTGGCAGAAGAATAAGATGTAAAGAGAATTACAATATACCATCATCATAAAAGCTGAAATCCATATAAATAAAGCTTTAACATTTGTTTACAAGACATGATCACATTTAATCCTGTAAGGTAGGCAGTGATAGATATTGTTACCCTCACTCTGTAGATCAGGAAACTGAGGCTCAGAGACACAAAGTAACTTGCTCATGATTACACAGTTACTAAGAGGTAAACTCAGATTGCTGCAGGTAACAGCTTTCTTCCCACTCATGACCAGGGCACTAGAGGAGAAATATAAAGGAAAAGGTCTGTTACAGACCACAGGCATCATCGAAGGCAGCTGAAGGAGGAGGCATTTGAGGTGAGACTTCAAGGATGGCGAGGAATTAGTGAACATCCAAAAAAGAGAAGTAGTCACCACAGAGACAGCAAAGCTTTATCAGGAAAGGCCATACAAGATCAAGATTTCCTGTATTTCTTTCAACATCTCCTTTTTTGGAGGGTGACTAAATTGGAAGATCAAGGGAATGCTGCAGAAATTGCTTACCTATATTTTTGCTAAGCACTTGATAAAGTTTCTCATGTTATTTTAGTGGATGAGAAAAAGCACGTGGGCTATGTAAGAGTACAGTTAGGGGTGTGTGGAAATAGAAGAAAGTCTGGACCCAAAGAGCAGCAACTCAGAATGAGATCTCTATCCATGTGCCTTAGGGGCATGTTCTTGGCTCTGTGACAGCTGACATTTTTTCACTAATACCTCAGTAAGGCACGGAGAGCATACTTAACAAATCTGCAAATGACCCGAAGTTGGGAAGAATAGCCACCATGGATTGGATCTATGATTCCATGGCACAGGGAACTTCCCTCTACCAACAGAAACTGGCACCTTCTTTGCAAAAGAGTCTTGGTGAGTTGCCTAGAGAGGTAAAGTGACTCACCTGTCCAGGGCCACAGCACCAATGGAGCTGTGTCGCCAAGATCAAAGGCGGGTCCTAAACCTTCCTGGCTCTGAGGCCAGTTCTCTTCTGACTACATCATGCTGCCTGTCTCTCCACAGATAGCAGATATTAAAAATCAGATTCACATGATAGAATCTGGATCTAAGAAACGGCTGCCGCTTAGAACATCAGCTGAGTTTTCTAATAAGATGAAATTGAACAGGTTATAAATATAAAAATTTACCCTGACATCCAAAAAATCAATCGTTCAAGAATAAGACAAGGGAGCCATGGACGCAGGACTGCTTATTTGGAAAGACTGAAGAGTTTTAGTGGATTTTCAGCATCATATTAATCAATGATGTGATATGACAACCAAAACCCTCTCATTAAACCTTCTGTTGAATTAGAACTGGTCTGATATCTAGATTAGAGAGGAGACAGTCTTATGAACTCTGCTGTATCAGACAACATCTAGAGCACAGTGTTTAGGTGTGGGCTCACATTTTAAGAAGGACACTGAGAACCTGGAGCGCATCCAGGAGGACCACAACGATGGTGATGGGTCACATCAGCCTAGCCTGAAGAAACTGGGAATCTATAGTCTGGAGAAGCTTAAGGGGAGCATGACAACAGCCATCTTCAGGACTTGAAGAGCCCCTCCATGGGAGACAGCAGTCTTGCTGTTTGGCCCTGCAGGCAGAACCTGGAGTTCTAAGAACCTGGGGTCTAAGTCACAAAGAGACAAAGTGAAGTCTGATGTCAGCAGAAACTTCCTCATCATTGGAGCTATGTCTAATTTAACACACTGTTTGGGAGAGGGTAGATTCTCGTTTACAGGGTGTCTTCAGGCAAAGAGGGACGACACCTTGTTGGGTACAGGTTGTGGAAGGCTTCTTGGTCAGATATGGGTTCAGAAGATAAGTCTTCTGAAGTCCCTGACAACTGTGTGACCCTGTGAGGGCAAGGGCTGATGACGTGCCCATGATAATAAGAGATGGCATCTACATAATGCTTTCAGATTTCCAAAGTCTTATCTCTAAGCACTAACAGGGCCTGGAGGAGGGAGAGGGACAGCTGGCACCCAGCTCACAATGGGGGACATCCTCAGGATAACCCTGCTACAGCAGGCTTTGGGAACAGCTGAACTAGATAGCTTAGTTAATATGGCCCACCTTTCAGGGGATTTAGGAAAGCCAAATGATGAAGAAAAGCCTGGGGTACCTCAGGTATATAGGACAGGCAGGTGGTGAGAGTGAGCAAAGGAAAGAAGGGCTGAGGCTGGTGGAGGCAGTGTGGTTGCTGTGCCGTTGGCATGGGGTCTGGGTCTTTCTCTCCTTTGGGGTCACTGATCTGGGTCATGGCCCCTGCTGCCAGAGACCATATACAACATTCATAGAACTGGAGTAAAAGAGGTTGGAAGTAATCCTAGAACTGACTGTCTGAATTATACCAGCTGAGTGTCATCCCAACTTTCTGTCCTTATGACAAAGGTCTGTGCTGAAATCATGAGACATCGGGGGAATGATCCAGAAACTAACAGCAGGATGACCACAAAGCTGGGGTGGAGCGTGCAAGGGCAAATCCAGACCATTCCTCAAACTCCCTCCGATGCTTCCTCAGAGCACACTGGTACCCCTCTGTCCTCTGAGGCCTAAGCTCTGAAGACTCCACTAACTGGAGAAGACGCCCCCAAAGGAGTCAGGGGAGAGGGGGAGGCTACTGGAAACAAACCTCCTCTTCTTCACAGCCAAGCCAGGCAGGAGAGCAGCCAGGGCCAAAACACAAGAGGAAGAACATGGGATTCATGCAGCCCAAAGAAAGGGGGCTCTGGGCCCTACAACGCAGGTGAAAGAAGTGATCAGAGAGTAGATCTCCAGGAGCTATAGCTGGGCCAAGGGGAGCAGCTCAAAGAAACTAGAAGCTGTAGTGACCCAGGTCTCTGCCATACTCTAAAAACAACTGTTGTTCAAGACAGAAAAAGTGCTGTGACAGGCAGCAGCATAGTGTGAATGTTGGCAGCAATGAAGAAATGGGAAGGGAAGAGAATAAGCATTTACATAGCACCTACTACGTGCCAGACACTGCGCTGAGCTAAATGGAATCTAGAGCTACTAATACTGCCCCCTCTCTTAACAAGTCCTTATGTCATAAAGTTAGAGACATTAAAAGAAAGCTGTGTGTATGTGTGTGTGTGTGTGTGTGTCTGTGCATGTACACACGCACAAGTGCAAATGACAGATAAACCATAAAAGTCTGAATGTAAAAAGATACCTAAATGGAGAGGAAAAAAACAAAAAACGGAAGCCACAAAAAAGACGGACAGCTTTGAAAGCATGAGGCTGATATTATGATAAACCTAAAAAGAAAAGCAAACTGTACATAACTGAGGCCTGCCGTTTCAGCTACAATCCATCTTCTGTTCTATTATCTATTATCTATATTATATAAAAGCGTATTCTATTTGTTGTTTGCTAACTTTGGGATAAAATTTTAATTAAAAAAAAAACCAACCAATTGGGTACCTAGTTTTTCTTTAACATTTTAGAGTGAAGTCTAACAGCCATGAAATTGTGGGAAAAGAGACCCAGAACTTCCTGTTCCTTTTTATGGGGATGGAAATACACACCAGGGAGAATGAAGACTGAGGTAGCTAGGCAGGTGCAGATGAATGCAGAGGTGGGGTGTAATAGAACAGTCAGAGAACCTAAAACTAGATCTGAGTCCTATTATCATACACCTGGTGTTGGACAAGTCATTTCCCCTACCTGGAGCCTGGAGACTCCCCCTTGTGTAATAAGACAAGGTCAAACTACATTATCCCTAAGGCCTCTTCCTGCTCTAAATTCTATGATCCTGTGACTGTTTACAAACCTGTCCATGCACCTTACCCTGGCAAAGTTTTGGGTGAGACTTTAATTTCATCTTTTGTTTGTGCTGATGACAGTAGCAGGGGAAAAAAAATCATGTAGAAAAAAACACTTGATTCTCTTCCCAGCATATGTGGGGCCAGGGGAGGAAAACAGGCCAAAAAAGGTAGTAACTCTGTAAAGTATGTCCTCCCTCCCTCTCCCGCGGGTCACAGAGCACCCCTAGGACAGCTGAGCAGCCTGGTCTCACTCACTGCTAACACAGAGTTAATTTTGGACTTTGCCTTCTGCCCAAACATACCCTGGAGACTCAAGCACTGGACAGGCTGTTATCCAATGGTCTTATCACACTTAGCTCTTCCTGGAACACTGCCCCCCTGACATGGGCAAAGTACCAAGCTCTGCCACAGGAACACAGAAACACAACACCCTGCTTCTCCCACTGCCTCTCAGCACACTGAGGAGAAACGGCAGACAGTCCTCTGGACCCCTAAATAGGGCAAACCTCAGGAGCTTGTATTTGTGTCCTTAGCACTAAAATAGTGCCTGGCCCATAGTAGGGGGAAGGGAAGGGAATAAGTATTAATACAGAGTCTACTATGGGCCAGGCACTACACTAAGAGTTTTACAAATATCTCATTTGACTCTCACAACATTCCTCTTATTAACACCATTTTACAGTTGAGGAAATTGAGGTTGAGACCTGCCATAGGTCACTCAGTTAGCAGGTGGATGAGGGCAGATTGGAATTCAAGTCTTCCTGACTCCAGGCCTAGCACTCTATCCACTGCTCCACCAGGGACCTTGATTGCTGGTATATTATATAGGTCTAGTCTAATTATTTTCTGGAAACCAGTAACAGCATTTCTCCTCCTTAAACATTCCAGTTAAGGCTGCCTCTGCTGGCTAATGATGGCAGTCTACTCACCACTATGGGTTTGAGGATTAGGCTAAATGTACTAGTTCTAATGTCCTTCCCAGACATTATGTGTTGACATAGTTTCAATGACATTTTTAGTAAGGAACTTATCGCATCTTCTTGGGGTTTTTGAGAATTCCCTTATCCCAGAAAATGACACTTCTTTGTCTTAAGACAAAGACATCACTCCAAAATACAGGACCTCTATCTGAAATCCAACTTGCCAGTAAGGGACTGTGGCCGTGTCACAAGTGGATCCTGTTCCTGATGGCAAGCAAAGCCCCTGTGGCCCAGCAGCCTCTAACCCCAGAACTAGTGGTATGAGGCAATTATATAAGCAGTGGACAGGTATAGGGATATTCCATGTTCTCTAAACAGGGGCTTCACCCCTGGGACTGCCAACAGTGGCTGCAGATACTGAAAGCAGAAAACAAGAGTTCAAGTCAAACTCACTCGCCCTTTGGCCTTCGTCTCTGGGCTTTCCCCTTCTTCACTCTTGGGGGATTCTGAGGAGCCCTCCTCCGTCAGCTCTTTGTTGAGCACGGAGTACTCTTCGAGCAGCGTGTCAAACAAAACAATGCGCTTGTTCTTGAAGAAGCCATAAAAGTATGCATTGCTGTGGGAGGAGCGCTTCGATCCTGTTGGGAGAGTTCAAAGGAGAGATCAACTAAACTTCTGGGGCCTGAAACTGCCCAGTTCTGCTCAGTGTCATTATGAGAGGAATGGACAAAAAATCCTCTCTGTCATGCTAGCGCTCTGCCTGAGGACTCAGTCAACTACCTAAAATTACTGCCAATATGCCACAACAATATCTTTGGCATTCATTTATTTTCTTCAAACCTGTGACGACATCAGTGCAGAAATCAGCATGTTAGAGAGTGCATGAGCTCCAGGAGGCTGTGTCATGCTGCAAGGCCTGGCAGACAGGCCCAGTGACAGGCAAGGAGCAGAGAGGCTTACCCTGGATGGTCAGTCATCAGGTGGTCAATATTCTGGCCACAGCCAATCACAAGGAACAGTGGAGAAGCTGTGTTCTGCATAAGTGGAGAGAACCCACTTTGATGAAATAATGATCTTTAAAAGTGGTAACTTAGGAGACATATGGTTGCTTTTAGGTTCACAAAGCATGACCCTTATGCATCCTAACAGAGGCAGTAGACATGTCATTATCTGTTTTCTAGACAGCAAACTGAAGCCCAGTGAGGCTCCATGACAGTTAAGTATTGGAGCCCGGATGGGACAGGACAGGTCAGGATGGGACAAGATGGGGCAGGACGGGACAGGACAGAACTGCCTGGGCTGGCCACCCCTAGGACAAGCACTCTTAGCATTGTACCATGCTGACATTCTGACTTAACAAACTCTTTCTTAATCTGTCAAGTCCTTAAAGTCCTGTCACCAGAGAATATTAAAGCACTTGATCAATATTACTTGACTTATATGGTTTAATATTTAGATATTTTCAAACATAGCAACATACAAGTTAGTGGGAATTATCATTGTCTAGATTTATAAAATTCAGACAATTTCTGTGAAAATTTGTAACTGTTTCTGATCCTAGAAAAAAGGGTGTGCATATAACATAATTTAACCTTTAATCAATGACTCAAAGTCATCTTTTTGAACACTGGATTTTACATTTCTGCTATAGATGCAGTAGGTATAGGTCACTGGGCTGGTTCCAAGAAACACCCCATGCTAAGTTGTTCTCTAAATGGCAATCATTCTAGGAAGCCCAGCTGCTGCTAACTAGCTCTTACACAGTAGCACGTTAAGGTGTGTAAAGTACTTTACAACTATCATCTCATTTGCTCCTCACAACAATTCTGCAAGGAAGGTGCTCTCGTTAGTCTCATTTTACAGATGTGGAAACTAAGGCAGACAAAGGCGACTTGCCCAGGGTCTCATACAACTAGTATTTGAGGTGAGGTCTTCCTGACTCTGTGCCCAGAGCTCTATCCACTGGGGCCTGAAGTTGCTTGCATAATACAGATTCACGTAAGAGGCTGAGGCCAGGGGATCTCTTAATAGATGAAGGAAAGTAATACTGATATAGGCAGGGGAGGAGAGTCCAGAACATCTGTTCAAGGAGGGAGGTGCAGGAAGGTAATGAAGATCTAACTGGGTGAGCATAAACCAAGATATTCGCCTCTATAATCAAATCCATTAGCTGACACTGGAAGGCAGAGAAATCATAAAATATAAAATTATACACTAACTACTTTCTTAGGTTAAACTCCACAATTATTTAGCAAAGTAATATTGTTGGCTTCAGCTAAGCCTAAGGTTCTGAAGTGCCCCCTTGCCCACAGATACACAAATATGTTTGGAACTAGTAAACAGAAAGAAAAAATAAAAGTCACCCGAATTGGCTCATGTGCTGGGGATACAAAGAAAGGTAAAAGGCAATCCCTGACCTCTAGGAGCTCTTGGTATGATAGGAGGGAACACACAAACAACTCTGTACAAACAAGCTATAGATCTGGTTTTCCAATCCTAATCCCATGGGACTCCGTCATATGTATTAGCTTACAGAGTCCTCCTATTTCTCTTTTTTTCTTCCTTGGAGGAAGCAGACAATGCACGGCACAGGGACCTCTATAGTACACCCAGCTCTGGTCTGCAACTTGTTGATCCAAAGAGGACTATATGAGATAATGTAAGGTAAGTGCTTTAAGACTGGAAAGCACAATACAACAAAGAGACACACAGAAGAGAATTTAAAAATACAGCCATAATGGATTCTTGGTCCAGGCTGGTGCCTACCTAGCAAGGGCAGGTAAAAATATATTTTCCTGGAATACTACAAATCTAATCAAATAAATTAAAAAAAACAAACAATCCTACCTATATATAGCTACCAAGCTGGAAATCACAGAGTACCCTACAATGCAAGAATTGTAGTATAAATATCCCCAAATTCACAGAAGACAAAATCTAAGAAATGACAGCAACAAACTCACTAACTCAGCTGTTTATAGACAAATGGTCAGAGTAATAGTACCAAGCAAGGCAAACCAGGGATATTAATAAAAAGTAAAGTAAATTTGGACAAAAAGGAATAGATGTGGATACACAGGAAACTCACTGACAAACTCAAATTTGAAAAAGACACATAAACAGACAAGAGCAGATAACTGTCCTGTAAGAACAATTCTAGGTATACTGAAGCTCAGAAGGGGTGGAAGCAGGAGAGAAAAAGAGGAGAGCAAAGAAGAGGCAGGACAGCTGCCATCGGGGTCATTGTGAGGACCAAGTAAGACTGACTACAGAGCATCACATACACACAAGCAGCTCTTCTATGAATCCCCGAACCAGGCACTGGGCCAGTCTGGAATCAGGAAGACTGCAGGTCTCACCTCGGACACACACACTGGCCATCACCCAAGCAAGTCACCTAACTTCTCAGTTTCCCAGACAACGCTCTAAGAACCTGCATTTGTAGAAGGAATTTTCTCACCCAGAGTTCCCCATAGGTCCAACCTGAGCAAAAAAAGGATGGGCTTTATTGATATTTTCTATGACCCTGGGTTTTCAGACACTAGGCGAGGGGCACACAGGCTCTATCAGGTCCAACCAGTCTGGCAAAACTTCGTGGTGGACTTGTTTCTCTTTGTCTAGGCATGAATCTAAACCACAACCCAAAGGTTCACCACCAGAAGCTGACTACCAGATGATGAATTCTCTAAGCCCCAAGTCAAGATACCAGCACAGACTACAATACAGGATGTATTCTATTATGGCCAAGTATGCTATTGCTCTGCCAGGGCCTTCCCTAGGCTATTTTCTGGAAGCCTTTATCTTTACCATGTGAAAGAATGGATGTAATCATCCTGAAAAACAGGACAATTCAATTAACAAACATTAAAGTTCTTACTATTTTCAAGACCCTTACTATGTCAGTCAACCAGCATTTATTAAGCACCTAGTACATGCCAGGCAGGAACTGTGCTGGGGATACAAAGAAAGGTAAAAGGCAATCCCTGACCTCTAGAAGCTCTTGGTATGATAGGAGGGAACACACAAACAACTCTGTACAAACAAGCTATAGATAGGATAAATTGGAGACAACTAGCAGAGGGAAGGCACTGGCATTAAGGAGGATTCAGAAAGGCTTGTTGCAGGTCAGACTTTGGCTGCAACCTGAAGGAGGCCAAGAGGAAGGAGGGAATTCCAAGTAGAGGGAAAAGCCAGTGAAAACTTCAAGAGATAGAAGATCTTGTGTGGAACAGCCAGGAGGCCTGTGTCACTGAATCACAAAGTATGTGGAGGGGAGTAAAGTATAAGAAGGCTGGAAAAGGAGACAGGGGCCAGGTTATAAAGGGCTTTATAAGTTAAACAGAGGATTTTCTATTTGATCCTGGAGGAAATATGGAGCCGCTAGCATTGACTGAGTAGGTGGATGATAAAACCAGAACTGCACCTTAGGAAGATCACTTTGACAGATGAATGGAGTGGGAAGTCTTGTGGCAGGCAAACCCACTAGCACAGGCCTGCACAACATCCTCTACATTATTCAAGGGCCGCCTGAAGTCCTTTGGCCATGGGTCAAAGGTTGTGTAGGCTTGTACTAGCAGCTGTTGCAAAGTCTAGGCATGAAATGATGAGGACCTGCACCAGGGTGACAGCAGCATCAGAGAAGGCATATTCAAGAGATGTTACAAAGCTACAAATGACATAACTTTGCAACTAACTGGATGTGGGAGGTGAGAGAATAAACGATAACACCTAGGTCACAAGATGGAGGGACCAGGGAACTCAACATTAATAGGTAAGTTAGGAAGAGGGGAGAGTTTGGGAGGAAAGATAATGAGTTCAGTTTTAGACATGGTGAGCTTAAGATGTTTATGAGAAATACAGTTCCAGATGTCCAAAAGACAGTAGGAATAAGAGATGTGAAACTGCAGTTCTACAAAAAGATGTAAACTGGACAAATAAATCTGAGAATCATCTACATAGAAATGCTAATGGAATCGATGGGAGTGGATGAGATCATCAAGTGAAACAGTATGGGGGAGAAGAAAAAAGTGCTCAGGACAAAGAGCTGGGGGACATCTACAGTTAACAGAAGTGATCTGGGTGAAAAACCATTAAAGAAGATAGAAAAGGAGCTGTTGGACAGGTAGGATGAGAAGCAGAGAGGAATGCCATGAAATCCTAGAGTGAAGCTGAAGGAAGGATGAGAATTGAAAAGAGGCCATTAGATTAGACAATTAAGAGATCACTGGTAGCTTTATAGAGCAGTAGTTTCAGTTGAAAGCCAGACTCTAGAGAGTTAAGAGGAAAATAAGGAAAGGAACTGGAAAGACCTATTGCAGATGGCCTTCTCAAGGGGTATAGTCACAAAAGAGAAACAAGAACTAGGAGGAATGCTAGAAGGGATGGATGGATTACTGCTCTCATTCCTACATCCATGACTCCACTTATGCTGTTCTCTTTGCTGGAATGTCCTTCACGTTATATCCTGCCCATCCTTCAAGCCTGGGCTTTCCTTCTCCATGTAGCTTTCTTTCCAGTTTCCCCAGGTGTCACTGCCACCCTCCTCTGAATTCCCACAGCCCTCCTATAATTTAACACATAACTCCATATCTTCTTATACTATTTTATGATTACTTCACAGCAATCAATATTTATTCATGATTTTCATGTCAGTTTCTTCTCCTCAATTATACCGTAAACCTCCTGAAGACTGGATCCACATTCTATATTTTTGTTTCTCTCACAATGTTGAACACGTAGCAGACATTCAATGGATATTCAATGAACAATAAGTACTGAAGTGTGAGCACATGTGAGTGTGTGCATGTGTGCTAAAGCCCCAGCAGTGCTACCCTGTTCCTTTCGGTAAAACAGCTCTGTTAGCTGCTCTCATTTCTCAGTTAAGAGACCAAGTCTGCAATGGCTTCTCACAGTCTCTGTTCCCTGTGCTTTTCAATGAACAAATATTTTATTCAGCACCTCCTAGGTGCCAGGCATTGCAGCAGGAGCTAAGGACACAAAGCAAGGCAAAGCAAACCAGCTCCTGCCCAGGAGGACTTTACAGTCTAGTTACACGTATATGTGTGTGTATACCTACATACCTGTATATATATATATATATATACCTACATACCTGTGTATATATATATATATATATGTACACACACACACACACAAATATACACAGTCTAGTGAGGGGAGATCTCACTCTCTCTTTCACACACACACACACACACACACACACACACACACACACACACACACACACACAAAGCAGATGCAAGATAACTGGGGTTGGGGGGACACAGCACCCCACCATGGCAGCTGGAGGATCAGGAAAGGCTTCATGCAGCAGGTACCTGAGCTGAACCGTGGAGAAAGGTAGAGACTTTAAGAGGTAATGGCAACACTGGGATGTATTCCATGCATGGAGGCCAGCTGGTACAAAGGCATGGTGATATCATATGGCACATATGAGGACCGGTAAGAAGGCTAACTGGGCTGTACCATAGTGTGTATGAAAGGGTCGGAGGGGGCCAGGTTGTGCCGGCCTTCAGACGATGGTCACAGGGAGCCACTGGAGTGACTGAGCATACTGCCGTGGTCAGACGTGCGCTTGGCAGATGCATGGAAAATGCCTTGGCTCCTCCTGCACACTCAGCTTTGGTACAAGGGGCTTGGTTTTCTTAGTCACTGCCCCCCCAAAGGTAAGGGGATCATAGATTTAGAGCTAGAAGGGGCCTCTGCAGTCAGAGTCCGGCACTCTCATTTTATAGATGAAAAACTTGAGGCTCCGAGAAGTTCAGTGACATGCTCAGCTATGAAGTCTGAATCACAATGTGAAGCTGGATCTTCCGATTCCCAGTTCAGCGTTTGCCCTGCTGCTCTGGCCAGTGAACTATGCATGCCTTCAGCTCTTTCCTCTGTGACAGCTGGTTTCAGGACAGTTCCAGAGCAGTCAAGGGTTTCATTCCCAGGCAAGTCAATGAGGTATGACCTTACTACTCTCTCCCTTTGGGTATAGAAACAGCCACAAAATGTGCTATACCTGTTATGTAACCTTCGTTAAGTGACAACCTCTCTGAACCTCAGTTTCCCTTTTTATATGAGGATCATAATACTGTATTCCCAGCCTTAGATGATTATTTTGAGAATCAACTGAGATGTTTTGTTGCTGTTGGAGAATTGAGAGAGTGTGACGTAGGAGAAAGAGGTCTTGGAGTCAAAAGACAAGTTTGAATCCTGATGCCAACAGTAACAGTTGTGTGACTGGGCAAGTCCATTCCAATTTAGGCCATAATTTCCTTATCTGTAAAATGGAATTAAAAATGCTTCTACTACCCATTTTACAGGGATGGAGTTAAGAAAATGCTTTGGACATAGTTAATTATTACTATCTTTACAACCTGAAGGTTAAATCATGTTCCATTTATATTATATTTTTCATTACAATAAGTAAAATAATGTCCTTACTTCGCAATAACACTGGGGTTCTGCTGCATCCCCAATTCCTAGAAAACTCAAGATTCCAAATTTTAGAGCCTAACTCTAAAAGCAAACGTTGAACTTTCCTTCATTCACATTTTTGAACTTTAATGACAAAGTTCAAAGCTAAGACCTTCTTTCAGTAAAGCCTTACCTTCCACAACATACACCTTAGTCAAAGGAAAGTCAATATTCTTTGCCATCACTTCAATTTCTTCTTTGAGGGTTCCCTCAGGCAAAGGAATGAATTTATCAAACAAAGGGGCGATGTAGTCAGCATAGATAGTGACAAGCACCTGAAATGTAAAAGTGAGAACAACCTCTAAGAAGTCTTTTGAAGAAGGATTAACATGGACAGGTTTACAAAGCTTTCCGAGGTTCTGGGTTTTGGTACAGCTCCCTAGCCCCTCTGACCAGAGCTCTGTGACGGACGTATCCCTTACCTCTCCCTGCTGCCAACCTCTCCAAGCTACCCTTCTCACACGAACTGAGGACTTTTCCTAATGGCAAGTCTGATCACGTCACTACTTTCCCCAAAATCCGTAAGTGACTCCCCACTGCCTACTGAACAAAGTATAAGCTTCCACAATGGGTCTCCAAACTGCCTTTCCAACTTTCTCTCCTCCACCTTCCCTTCCTACATTCCTCTCATTCTCTGCCGCTGTCCTGGCCTCTCCCATCTCTGTGCTTCTGCTTAAGTGACCCCCATGCCTGGAATGGTTTGCTTCCCATTCCAATTGGTTGAGGCCCCTCCCTCCCTTCGAGACCCACCTCACAAATATCCTCCTCCATGAAGTGACCTCTCTAGCCCGAAGTTGAAAGAATCTTTCCCTCCTCAAAGTTTTCATTATATTTTGTGCTATGAAATTTAGCTGAATAAATTCTAAGTGCCTACCTACTTTGCACGCTAGCAATGGGGATAAAAAGAGACAGTCCCATTCTCGAGGAGCTGGCAATGGGGAGCAAGGGAAGAGAATCCATATGTACATAAATGAGTAAAGGGAAAAGGAATTTGAGGGAGGGAGGGAGGGAGAGAACACTAAAACCTGGCCTGTGTGGAATGATTAGAGAAAACTACTGGGCCCTGAAGGGAAAAGGATTCTTAGGGGCAAAGATGAAGAGAAATTATATTCTAGACAAGGCGGGGTAAGGAAGAGGAAAAAAATCAGAGATGATTCTGAAGTTATGAATGGAAAATATGGCAGTGCCTTTAACAGAAAAAGGAAAATTGGAAAGAAGATGGGGTTTAATAAGGAAGAAACAAGTTCCATTTTGGACAAACTGTATTTGAGAAGCCTCTGGTATATCCACCAGACAGCTGACAATGCAGGAATGATGCTTGAAGGGGAGATCAAGGCTCATCTCCTTTGCATCTCCTTTCTGGTATCACAGTAACTTGTATGCATGTGCCCTCTCAGAATTAGACTGTAAACTCCTGGAGGATAATGTATTTACACTTAAATTTTTATCTTCAGTGTCTATTTCTGTAAGAATTGTAAGCACTTAATAAATGATTCATAATAGGTTATCAGAAAGAGAAGGCATCTTGGAGATCAAGTCCAACCCCCAACTTTACAAATGAGGAATCTGGGGCCTCAAGGGATTAAAGACATTTGCCAAAGATAACAGCTAATAAATAAGAGTTAGGCTGTTAAACTAGGTTTCCTCACTTCTAACCTGCTGCTCTTTCTACCTAAATTAAAGTGAATTTCACCTGTCCCAGCCTTCTTTCTCTGCACTTTGACTGAGGAGAAGCACAAGTGAATAAATGACATGTTACTTCTCCTTAAAGTTCAAATAGCCAGAACAGGCATTGCCCAACAGCCAGTCCATACTAGGTTGCCCCTTTTCTTTTTTTTTTTTTAAGCATTTATTTATGTTTTTAATATTTATTTTTTAATTTTTAAATATTATTTTTAAAAATTTAAAAATTTTTTAATTTTATTTTATTTTTAGGCAATTGGGGTTAAGTGACTTGCCCAGGGTCACACAGCTGGTACGTGTCAAGTGTTTGGTCCGAGGCCCTCCTCCTCAAGGTCCTCCTGACTTCAGGGTCGGTGCTCTATCCACTGCGCCAGCTAGCTGCCGCTCCCCTTTTGTTTTTGTTTTTCACACCTTTTTTAACAAAAATAAATGAGTGAGTACTTTGCAGTGCAGGGCCTCTATGGTTCTGATATCCCTAGAATTTTTTTTTAGGTAAGTAAATGTGTACAATGTTATATGTAAAACTAGCATGTTGATACATGACAATCACAATGAAATGCTGTAGATTAGACTGCACCCTTTGAGGTAGGGCTAAAAAATGAATGTGGACCAACAATCTTTGACATGTGTTCTCTGTTTTTTAATACTTGAAAAGTGGATCATTATTTCCCAGGAGCCCAGGAAGCTTTACTGTGAATTCCTCCTGGCCACGTGTCTTGCTGTCCATCTTCTGGTGCTATTGCTTCCCAGGTCACAAATGCGTCACAGGGTTTGAAGAGGACTTTGAGCTGAGGTTTGAAGGAAGCTGGGAACTCTAAGAGATGAAGATGCATAAGAATAGCTAGCTAGAGGTCTAATAGGACTGCAACGATGTTGGGTGGGGGTGGGGGAGGGAATAATATGAAACGTCTGGAAAGGTGAGAGCTAGACAGTAGATGGTTTTAAATGCCAAGCAGAGTAGCTTACATTTCATCCTAGAGGGAACAGGGATGCTGGTCACCTCCAGTCAATCTGGAACTACATTACTGGTGAACCCATTATGTTTACTACAGCTTACAAGAAACAATGGTAAAACTGCTCCAAAATTAAGATTTGGCATCTGTTTTTATATATATACATACACACATACATACATACATATATGTCTATATATATATATATTTTTGGGGGGGGGGGGGGGCTAGGCAATGGGGTTAAGTGACTGCCCAGGGTCACGCAGCTAGTAAGAGTTATGTGTCTGAGGCTGCATTCGACCTCAGGTCTTCCTGACTTCAGCGCTGGTGCTCTATCCATTGCGCCACCTACCTGCCCTTCGGCATCTGTTTAAGCCCACATCTTACAGCTTTATGTTTCTTCAGTGACTGGAGCTAAGCTCCAGTGGTGGCTGCCATGGGGTGGAGCAATAACAATAGAGCAGGGACATGGTTGGCCCTAGACCTTGCCTCTAGGGTAAGTCAGTCTGGGACAGAGAAGGAAAGAACAGTGTGCAGAAGCCAAGAGATGGGCCACAATGTGTGCCCGAAAGCAGGCTGCCATCCAAGACACATGGTGAAGTCCTACAACGCATCTAGGACGTGAGTCCAGCGGAGCTAGCAGGGGCCTTAAGATGTTTTCTACAAGCAGTCTATTTTCACACGTGACCCTCCTATACCTGACTATGCTCTCCTAATGAGAGCCCAAGCAGAAGCTGAAATGCACTATGTGTCCACTTATCAAGGGCCAAGGTGAACTCTGGGAATCATATTTCTAGTATTTTTAAGCAACTCTTAGGGTTATCCCTTATGCACACTAGTTCAGGGCCCCCACTGTTTTCAGATTTAACCAGACCTTAAACAAGGCATTGACTGTGCAAAATCTCATGACCAATGACTTGTGTTTGTCCTTCAAGAAAATCATCATACAGAAACGTCTTTCCTATCTCTCTGGCACTGCAGATGTTTCTAAGCCTGAAAAAAAGAGAAGTGCTTCTCAGATGTATGGAGGAAAGGATGAAAACAGGGGTGAAAGAGAGAAGACAGTAGAGAAAACAAGTGCTCCTCTACTATATTCCCCTTCATTTACATAATACTCACGTACACTGCACTATGCCAGGCACTGTGGGGGGAAAAGTATAGACTACAGAATTCCTAAGGACAATCTGATGGGGGAGATGAGAAACATTTCAAGTAAACTAACACAAGAAAATGGAAAAACAGCATGACCTAATGGAAAAAGCAATAGACTTGAGAGTCAGAAGACCTAAGTTTAAAAATCCAGCTCTGTCACTTAACAGTTGTGTGATTGGGCAAATCACTCCTCCTCTCTGTGTCTCAGCTTCCTCATCTACAAAATGAAGGGGATGGACTAGATGATCTCTGATGTCTCTGAATTTTTATAAATGCCAAGAACCCATGATTATACTAGCTAAGATCACTTCTACAGCTCTACCATTTTATAATTTTGAATAAAAATGATATAACAATATGAGAGATGTCTTATTGCAGTATGTAATTCTATGCCAGGGAAGTGATAGAGAATGTTTTATAGCAGGAAGGAAGGCTTCATGGAGGAGGTATCTGACTTGTCATGTGAAGACTGGTTAGGAACTACCCAGGAGGAAACTCTCGTGGTCTATCAGGAGAACAATAAACAGGTCAGTTTGACCGAAACATAGAATAGATGAAGGGTAGCAGTAAGAAATGAAGTTGGAAAGTGTGCAGTTGTGTATGTATGCATGTATGTATATATGTATGCTATATGAACATGTACAGATTACTTCCTTCTCTCCTGCCTGATCCCTCCGTCCTCTTCTCAGCCGATCTGTGGGTCCCATGTACAAAAGGCCAGTAAAAAGGTCTGAAGCGATCATCCTGGCTCCAATATGGAAAACGTCACCTCCCCACTCACTCACACCTCACTCCCATCCAAGCTGACTTTTCTTTTCACCACTCAACTAAAAGAGTGATCCCTGAAGTCACCAAAGACCTCTTAGTGGCCAAATCCAAATGGGCTTTTTTCTCAATCCTCTTCTTCCCAGGTGACCCCTGTACAGCATTGTTAACCACCCCTCCTTCTTGATACTCTACCCTGCCTCAGTTTCCATGTCATTATTTTCTTCTGCTGGCTTGTCTTCCTATCTAGAAAAAAAGAACTAACAAAAAGTCAACAGAAATTTTTTTAAATTCCAAGATTAGTCATGGTAATCCAAGTACTCCACACAAACTTGAATCAACGTGGCAGTTTAATAAGCATTCACCTCGAATTTCACCTGTTCCTTAAGAGTAGTTTTCCTCTTTTGCAACATGGCTAATACGGAAATGCTTTGCAAGAATGCACATGTATAATCTATATCAAAGTGCTTGCCTTCTCAAGGACAGGGAAGGAAGGGAATTTAGAACTCAAAAATTATAAAAAAAACAAAGAATTGTTTTTACATGTAATTGAGAAAAAAATAAGAAAATTCTTTTAAAATAATAATCTACTAAATATGTACTTTTTAAAAAGCAAGCTGTACATAACAAATATTTGTGACATATGTGGAAATGTTCTCTCTAGGAGGTATATGTCAAATTCAGAACAAAAAATTAATTTTAAATTTTAACCTAATGAAATCGTAGTAAAGATTACTTTCAAAATAAAATCATTTTCATGCTAATTAAAATTAAAGCAGTTAGTTTCCTTACTGGAGAGAGAGGGAGGGAGGGAGGGGGAAAGAGAGAGAGAGGGAGAGGGAGAGAGACAGAGACAGAGAGACAGACTTTACTCACCAAAGAAACAACTAATGTGAACAGCCAGGCATAGATGAAAAAGTAGTCACCTCCAATTTTAATGATATAAAGTAGAAGTGAAGTAACAGGCAATAAAATACACTGAGTCACAACAAATTTCTTGATAGCATCTTTCATGAAGAACCCTAAGGTCTGGGGAAAAAAAAAAGAAATCATGACAGAAAGCTGCTACTTTAAATAACCAACTGAATACAACTATTTGTTGAAAATATTGCCAATTACTCTCCCACTCAAGTTTTACTCCAATGGCTCACTGTATTGTTAAAATACCCCTAAGTTTCTAAGACCATAGCAGGAAAGTACAATCTCTGGAAGGTCCTATCAACCTGGAGAGGATCCTGACCCAGAAAAGGACCTCCCTTGTCTGATGGGCAGCCTAGCTTAAGGCAGAATGCTGAAAATTTCTGCCAACAGTAACTCTTTAAAATCTTTTACAAGTAAAAGTACACACCACTGAAATCCAGAATCCTTGAAGTACTGAAAAGAATATGAAACATTAGCATGCAATGATCCTGTTTTACCCTGAGGCTAAGCACCTGCAACCTCCTGGGTAGTAGTAACCCCTTTTCTCTACTTTGTAAACATCAATAACCAGAATAGTTGTAAAGAAATGACTACCTTTTGGGCAGCTAGGTGGTGCAATGGATAGAGCACCAGCCCTGAAGTCAGGAGGACCTGAGTTCAAATCTGCCCTCAGACCAAACACTTGACACTTACTAGCTGTGTGACCCTGGGCAAGTCACTTAACCCCAATTGCCTAAAAAAAAAAAAAAAAAGAAAAGAAAAAAGAAATGACTACCTTTTATAAAAAGTAGGAAGGAAGAGGCCTTGGGATTCAGCTCTGAGTGCTCCTCCTTTCTTGAGGTCATTTCTTTACTTGTAGTGGTGTCATCAGAGGGGATGCCACCCCAACAGTTTTGGGGTGTAGGCTCATTAATCAATAGTAAGACTCAAGTGGGGCTAGGTCTAGAGGGCAAGCCTCCTTTCCTGACTCAGTTCATTTTTTTTTTTTTGCATTTGTCCCTCACACCTTTAAAAGAACTGGTTTGAAATTCATCACCTGAGAAATATCTGAACTCATTAATGCAGAAAGGTTTTACAGGAAAAAAAAAAACCAAACCTCAATGTTTGTTGCACCTACCACGCATTTTTCTCAAATTATTCAAGCAATAGAAGTAAAGTGACACGTGTAAGTTAGGTGATGTATGTATAAGTAAAATTGGGGACCCCCGGCACAACGGAAAAGAAGAAAGGTCATCTCCACATGACAATGAACAGTGTCAGTGCATTCTACAATACCTGTTGGTTGAAGCCGTGCTTTTCTTCTATGACAAATGTATTGTAAAGGCTCCAAGGCAAGCCAGTGAGGGCACTGAAGAGTGTGGCCAAAAACAGGAACACCAAGGACTGAGTGATCTATGGATGACAGGAAAAGACAATTACTATTTCTACAAAGTAACATCACAATTCCCCTAAGTCTCAGAAAATAAGATCACCCTTTTCCCCTTGCTACAGTTAACTCCCTCCACTTATGTCCTCAAGCCTATCCCCTCCCTTCTCCTTTGGGAACTTTTCCCAACAATCATTTCCTGTCCCTGGCAAACTGTACTCTCTCCTACCCAGGGGCTCTCTCTCTAATGCCTAAAACATGTTCCGGTCTCCTCAATTCTTAAGAAGACTACCTTTGACTCTGTCTCCTCAAAGCACCATTCTATATTTCTCCTCCCTTCCAACGCTAAAAGCCCAGAAAAAACCATGTCTCCTAACTCCCTCTACCATCTTGCTAGCCATTCTGCTTCTTATCAATCCCCTGCAACTTGACTTCTTGCCCTATTACATCAAGGTCATCAACGGTCTCTTAATTACCAAATCCCACACTCTTTTCTGTCCTCATTCTCCCTTAACTTTTCTGTGAGATTCAACACTGCTGATCACCCTCTTCTCCTAGAGACTTCCTCTTCCCTGGGCTTCTCTATCGTCTCTCTTCTCTGACTGGTCTTCTTGGTATCTTTGGCTAGTTCGTCTTCACTAAATGAGGGTCCTCCTAAGGCTCTGGGCCCCAGCCCCGTTCTCTCCTCTCTTCATGCTCTCTTCTTTCCCTTGTGTTCCTAACGGTTCCACACAGAGGAGGTCCAAGTCTAAAAATGTGGCCTTACGTACTCCCCGGAGGGTTAGTCTTTCATCTCAAACTGTCTGCTGTGTACTTCCACCTCTATGTCCCACTGTCACTTCACACTCCTATGCTCTGCTAAGCGAGCAACTTCCTCCCAACTTCCCTATTTCTATTTTTTTTTTTTAGTGAGGCAATCAAGGTTAAGTGACTTGCCCAAGGTCACACAGCTAGTACATGTCAAGTGTTTGGTATGAGGCCGGATTTCAACTCAGGTCCTCCTGACTTCAGGGCCAGTGCTCTAACCACTGTGCCGCCTAGCTGCCCCTCCCTATTTCTATTGATGGCACTATGGTCCTACTTGCTACCAGGGACCAAAACCTTGGAATCATCATTCCCTCAACATTTTGCCCCCACCATCCAATCAGTTGCTAAGTACAACTGATTTTACTTCCATAATACTTCCTGTATCTGTCCCGTTCTTTCCATTCACTTATAACACTCTTGTTCTGGCCTCTATTTCTTCTCTCTTAGATTATCGTTAATAGCCTGGATGCCTGGAATGCCCTCCCTCCTTCACCTCTGCCCTGCAGAATCCTCTTTATACAGGTCTTGGCTCAGGCTGCAGATAAAGGTATGGGAGGTAATACATTAAAGTGAAAGGAAGTGAATGAGACTGCCAAAGAAAAGGACTGAGGGCAGAGCTCTGAGGAATGTCCACACCTGGGGAAATCGAGGAAGAAAAGAAACAGGCAAAGGGAGCTGAAAAGAGGGCCAGAGGGGGAAGAGCAAGCTGAAGAGGTGAAAAGAAATGAGAGGGTCAAGACTGCAGGGGAGGAATGTAACTTTAAAGAAGAAAAAACTCTCTCTCTGAAACTAAAGGAGGGAGATATAGACTGACAGTCTACTTCTAGCTCTGCGCCTAACCTAGCTATATAATACAGCATACATATGTGCTTATATTATATACATAGTGTATTATATTATATACATAGTGCACATATAATGTATGTATGTATAATAATATATATGTAAAATAATATACATATATAATAGCACACCCATGGTGTATCACAGTGCCTTCTATGGCATCACATTCTCCACTAACAGCCAGCACTTACACAGCGCTTTACGGTTTGCAGAGCCTGAACACACGCAGCAGCTACCTGTTATGGTGGATAGAGCACCAGGCCTTGAATCCAGAAAGACCTTGAGTTCAAATCCAGCCTCAGACACCTCAGACGCTAGCTGAGTAACCCTGGGCAAACCATTTAAACCTCTGCTTCCTCAGCTGCCTCACCTGTGAAAGGGGGATAATAACAGTACCTACAATAGCCCTCACACGGTTGTTGTGAGGATCAAATAAGATAGTATTTATAAAGTGCCTGGAATATACAGAGTAGGTGCTTAATAAATTCTTGCTAAATATTTTTCATTTCATTTTGATCCCTGAGATATACATATATACATACAACATATACATAGATACAGATATATAGATATGCTTCACAAATAGAGGGTGCTTTCTTGTGAAAATAATACTTCCCAGGACTAATAAAGCCTATTTCCACATGACTCAACACTAGTTAGCTTAAGAGAAACAGAGGTTAAAGGTAATTAAACTGATTAAGGGATCCCCCCCCCAACAAAAGTGATCAATGAACCTCATTGCTCAAGAGGTCACTTTACTAAAGATCTATCTTATTGCAGCAGTCAGTTTTGGACAGATGGACACACACACACACCCCTATCTTGCATTAAGTAATGCAAAAGTACACCCCATCCATCTGTGGAGATCACTTTTAATTTTGTTAACAAAAACTGCACACATTAGTGCTTGCTAATTTCCAATATCCTGTCTTGCTTTGAAAAGCCTTTGTTTCTGCAGCTGTGACCTTGCTGAGACAGAAGGCAGTCCTCCCCAAATGTTACCTCTATCAGTTACTACTTAAAATAGAAATGTGAAACATTATTGTCAGTAGCC
Organism: Vombatus ursinus; assembly: GCF_900497805.2. NCBI lineage: Eukaryota > Metazoa > Chordata > Mammalia > Diprotodontia > Vombatidae > Vombatus > Vombatus ursinus. The sequence goes on from NW_020954553.1 coordinate 9,187,100, forward strand.
TCCCTTATTAGCAAGGGAACAAGTATTTCAAAACCTGTTTATTTGTTAAAATACTGCAGCTCCTCCCTTCTGAGAAAGTGGCTTGAAGACACCTACTTAGGGAGGATTAAAAAAAAAATAAAACCCAAACCTTGCCCACAATAAAGGTTTTACTTCTTTGTTTTTCAAAAATAAAACAATGACATTATAAACTAGACATCTATATTATACAGAAAACATGAATATTATCCCTACCTCCTCATATCTGTGTACGCTTATCTCTATACTTAAGCACATATGCACACTGTAACTCCTTCCTACAAAGTTAATCGTGCTTTTATTGATGCCTGCTGAAATATCTAATGTCTTGGCTCAGGAGTTACTCGTCTTTCCTCCTCTGCCATTGTCCTCTCTCCTAGTATAGTAATTCTGACAGGATCAGGGAAAGGGCATGTTGAGATCTGAACCTGGACAATGATGCACCGGAATCTCTACGGCAGACAGAAAAATTTACCCAAGATGCCAAATGAACAAACCTCTGTATTTCTTTTATTTGGAATTAAAGCAGAATTAGAAACTGCTTGCAGATTTGGAACTATGCCCAAAGGGCTATAAAAATGTGCATACCCTTTGACCCAGCAATAGCACTTCTAGGACCCACACGTACAAAAATATTTACAGCAGCTCTTATTGTGGTGGCAAAGAATTGGAAATTGAGAAGATGCCCATCAACTGGGGAATGGTTGAACCAGTTGTGGTATATGAATGTAATGGAATACTATTGTGCTATAAGAAATGATGAGCAGGCAGACTCCATAAAAACCTGGAAAGACTTGTATGGACTGATGCTGAGTGAAGTGAGCAGAACCAAGAGAGCGTTGTACACAATAACAGTCACGTTGTGCGATGACTAATAATGATAAACTTAACCCTTCCCAGCAATACAAGGATCTAAGACAGCTCCAAAGGCCTTGTGATGGAAAATGCTATCCACATCCAAAGAAAGAACTATGGATTTTGAATGCAGATAGAAGCATACTATTTGCTATTTTTTTTTTCTTCTGTTGAGTTTTGTTTCCTCTTTCTGGTGGTTCCTCCTATTGGTTCTAATTCTTACTTACAACATCATTAATGTGAAAATATGTTTAATAGGAACGTATATGTATCGCCCATATCACACTGTGCGCCGTCTTGGGGAGGGAGGGGGAGAAAAATTTCAAACTCAAAAGCATATGGAAGTGAATGTTGATAAATCAAAAGAAATTTAAAAAAAATATATCTGGCCTTAAAAAAAAAAAGAAACTGCTTGCAGAATTCTATGACTCTAATACCACTTCTATTAAATGGTTCAATAATCTCTTTGTTCTCACTGCCCCTGGATTCCTAAGTTCAAGTGTGTGCTCTGACCCAAGGCCCATGAAGTGTCGCTTCTGAAAGTGACAAAGACTGATAAGCAACAGCAACCTCTGGCCCACATGGGACGTCCTAAGGAGTGGTATAGGAAGGCTGCATGATGCAGCGGAAAGGGCACTGAATTTGGAGTCTCAGGATCTGAGTTCAAAACTCAGATCTGCCACTTACTGCCTATGTGACTCAGAAAAACCACTTAACTTTTCTGGCCCTCAGTTTCCTCAAGTATAAAATGTGTGTGTTTGGCTAGATGACCTCTGAGGGCCCATAGCTTTAGATGTATGACCTATGACCCTACGACTTCTGCTGTAAATGAAGGAGAAAGAGGGAGAACATTTGGCTGTTGCCATCCCACAAGCTAGGCCCACAAGTCACTTCTCGATTCTCTGCTCCTTTCTCGATGCTTCCTGAATCCCAATGTAGTTCTGCTGGGGAGTAGTTTGCTCCCTTCCGAAAGGCTCCTTCCTCCAAGAATTCCTCCCATTCTCCTCTGGACTGGTGTCCCACACATCCCCGCACAGCTATGGCGCAGAGCTAATTCAAATAGCTATTTCGTGACAAAATGTTCTACATGCCATTGTCAATCCATGCAAGGTCCTAACTATAAATAACAAATGATTTAATTACCAACAAGATTAACCTTAGAATAAACCTCTGCAGGTCAATAAGGGGGAAAACATTTTTTAGACATAAGAAAAAGTACCTCATACTCTGGCCCAAATCCAGCACGCCTACAAACTACTCCAGAAAAATTCCAGAGATATGGAATTCCTCCAAAAAGAAGAATAACCTGTAAAAGAAAATATATCTTAGCTATTTTTCAAAAGCATATGATAGTACAAACAACTCACAGAGAGAAGGTGAACTGGCTTCCATAAGGGGAAATCAATCATATCTGTCGAATTCATCAAGGGAATAAACTTACAGGTAAACTAACATCAAATAGGTGGATAACACATTTAGTTTCAAAATATCTTTGATGAAAATCAATTGATTAAGCACTTATCAAACAATTGCTATGTACCAGACACTATGCTAGGCACTGAGGATGGATATAAGAAATGAAACATTTCCTATTCACCAGGAGCTTACGTTTTCTACACCAAAAACATACAAAACACAAAATATATACTAAGTGCCTTCTGCATATAATGCACTGTGCTTAGCAATGTTGGAAATTCAACGTTTAGCTAGGATATAGTTCCTGCCCCCATGGTCATGCCAGTATAGGGCTAATACAAACACTGACCACCATAGCAAATCACATTAGATGACAGCTGCATTTGAGAAGCCCAAAGTACAATGTAAGTTCTAAGAGTGAAGCTTGTTATAGACTAGGTGCATCAAGGAAGGCTTCTCGCATGAGAGTAGGCTAGGTGGTCAGTCCCTGAGAGTAGAGAAGTTTGTGCATGGGGGTGGACGGGATGGGGGGTGAGGGTAGAGGACAAAGTACTGCACAAGGAAGCTGACCTCTGTGTGTGTACACATGCACAAAAGCACAAACTTTTCAAAAGCAGGAACGTTTTTCCAAACCATGCTGATGGAGACAGAGAGGATAGTGATAGGTTTGCCAAACAGAGCATATAGGAAGGAGACCCACATAAGTACCGTCCAGAGAAATTGTACTGGGAGGAAAATGCATCCAGTATTATCAATCCCTATGGTCCTTATGGGACTTTTAAAAGATTGAGAACTAGTTCAAATACACAAAACAGAGTGGGGTAAAAAGACATCTCCAAGAATAAGTGGTCTTATTTAGTATTCTCTGAAATGTTCCAGGAAAGGTACTCCGAATTAAAATGTACAAGATCACTGATGATAATATTCCAGGTAATTTAAGCCTGAAATAGGGGGGAAAACTGCACAGAGACTTTTTAAGGTTATATGAGCGGGCAGAGAATGGCAGATGAGTTTCAGTGTGGGCAAGTACAATGCAATGTAGTTAGAAAAATAGTCCAAATTACAGAGAATGCTGTATTCTAAAACACTATCAATTGTTTCCCCTTGTATAATAGCCCTCCCTCCCTGCCACTGCCACTATCCTAGGACAGACCCTTAGTTCCACCTGCTGGGGCTACTTTAGTTGCCTCAGAATAGCCCTTACAGGTCCTACTCTCTTCCCCAACCAATCAGCCCTTCATACCAATACCAAACTAATCTTCCTAATACATGAAGTTGGTCATATCTCTCATTAATTCAAAAATCTTCAGAGGCTTCCAACTGCCTACATCTAGAAAAGGAAGTAAAGATAACACACAAGCACGGCTTCATCAAGAACACTGCAGGCCAGAAAAACTTATTTCCTTTTCTTAAGTGGTAGATCAGGGAAACACTGTAGCAATAGTTTACCCAGATATTGGCAAAATAGCTCATACTATTCTTGTGGAAAATACTCAGTAATGTGGGCTATATGATAGCACAATTAGATGGATTTGGAATTGATGGAATGGCCAGACTCAAAGAGGAATCCATTAATAGTTCCATATCAGCTTAAAAACAGATCTCTAAAAGAAAACCCCCGGGATGTGTGCTTAGCCCTACGGCATTTATAATTTATAATGACTAGGATAAAAGAATGCATGGCCTTATCAAATTTTCAAACACAAAGCCAAGAAGGATAGCTAACATGCTAGATGAGAGTTGGGACATTAAATTTTCTCAGTAAACCAGAAAATTGAGCTGAATCTAATCGAATAAAATTTAAAAGGAACAAAAATAAAGTCTCATGCTTGAGTATAAGAAATTGGCTTCAGAAGAACAAAATGAGGGAGTCATGGTTAGAACTTTTGTCCAAAACATCTGGGGTTTTTAGGGGATTACAAGCTCAATGAGTAAAATGTGATCATATGATCTTGGGCTCCACTAAGAGAGGCATAGCTTCCAAGAATAATGAGGTAATAATCCCACTGTACTTGGCCCTGTCCAAACCATAGAGGAAGTTTTGTGCTCAGTTCTGGGTGCAATATTTTAGGCAGGGCACTGATAAACGGAAAGCATCCAGAGGAACGTAAAGGGCCTTAAGTTCATGACATATGAGGATGGACTGAAAAGATCCTCATGGTTGTGGAGATGGTTAGCCTGGAAAACAGAAGACCTTAAGGGGGTATGGTACGATCACTGTCTCCAAGTACCTGAAAATGTGTCATGTGAAAGGGCGAGGGTTAGACCTGTTCTGTTTGGCCCCAGAAGACAGAGCTAGAACAATGGGTAAAAGTTGCAAAGACCTAAATTTAGGTTTGATGAAAGGAACAACTTCCAACAATTAGAGCTATCCAAAATTGAAATGAGTAGCCTTTGAGAGACAGTGAATGGATGACCAATTACTGGATATGTTATAATGGCCATTTGTCTGGGCGTACAGGTTGGATGGCTGCTGAGGCCCTTTCCAACTCTGAAATTCTACAATACCAAGTTAAACACCTCTGACATTCAAGACCCTCCACAATCTGGTGCCATCGATGCTACTTCTCTGCCAGCCAGGATTACTCATTGTCCCTATACACATGTTCGTGCTTCTTTCCCTTTACTCATGTTGTACCCTGCCTTATAGTGTACTCCACCCCATTTGGCCTACTGAATCCTTATCCATACTTTAAAAACCAACCACCTCCTCCAGGAAGTCTTCTGATTCATTCTTTCCCTTCTCTGACAAAGTACTTAACGTCTTATTCTGTATTGTAGTTGTTTTTGTGTCATAGCTGCCCATCAGACACAAACCTTCAAAAGGGCAAGGATATTTCCCTAGTGAAACATCCCGCTATGTGTCCAATGGGCTCTCAATACACTTTTAACTGAGGCTATAAAAGGAGCCTGAGAGTCACTGTTAGGATTTTACCTTTACACATCAGTCGACAAGCATTTATTAACCACATGCTATGTGCTATGCACTACGTCTAAGTGCTGGGAATACAAAGAAAGGCAAAAAAAAAAAAACAGTCCCAGCCCTCAAATAATATATATTCCAATGGGAGAGAGAACAAAAATAATTAGGTACACACAGCTGGTTGGGACCAGAAAAGGCCTACAGGAGCAGCTAGGTGGCGCAGTGGATAGAGCACCGGTCCTGGATTCAGGAGGACCTGAATTCAGCTCTGGCTCAGACACATGACACTTACTAGCTGTGTGACCCTGGGCAAGTCACTTAACCCCGCTGCCTAACCAAAAAAACCAAAGCAAAACAGAAAAGGCCTGCAGAAGATGAGCTGAATCTTGAAGGAGACCACTGAAACTGAGGCAGAGTGGAAGTCAGAACATTCCAGGAATGGGGACCAGTACAAAGCCACAGAGACTAGAGATACAGGAAGTAGACCCATATAACTAGACTGTAGAGTGTACGGTGTGTAACAAATATAAGAAGGCTGAAAAGGCAGGAGGAGGCCAGGTTATAAAAACCTTTAAATGCCAAATAAGGTTTTACATTTAACCCTGAAAGTGATAAAAGCCCCTGGAGCTCACAGCTACTGGGGGCAAGGCAGGAAAGAGGAATACATGGCTAGACCTGTGAAACCTTTAGAAACATCACCTTGGCAGCTTAGTGGAGGATGGATTTGGAGGAGTGAAATGACTTGAAGCATGGAGATGAGTAAGAAGGCTATTGCCATAATGCAGGCAAGAGAAGATGACAGCCTGCCCAAACTAGGATTGTGGCTGTATGGGGGAAGAAAGGGGACCATATACCAGAGAAGTGAAGGAAGACTTGTGGAGTGAGGAAGGTGTCAAGAATGACACTGTGCGCATTTGAGCCTGGATGACTAGTGCCTTCAACACTAGTACGCAAATTCTGAAAGAAGGAAGGTTTGAGGGAAATATAGTCAGGTCTGTTTTGGATATCTTAAATTTGTCCAAATGTTAAAATGCCCAAGTTCAATATGCTCAAGAGACAGCTGGAAATGTGTGACTGTAACTCAGGGGAGAAGCGAGGGCTGAATTTTATAAACCTGAGAATCATCTGCACAGAAATGATCACAGAACCCATAGATTCACCTAGTGCGACAGGGTAGAGAGAACAGAGAAGAGGATCCAAGACCGAGCCTTGACAGACGGCCACAGTCACTGGTCATGACATGGAAGAAGAACCCCAAAAGACACTGAGAAGAAGCAGTCAGAGAGACAAGAGGAGAATCAGGAAGAAAATGAAATAAAAACTCCTTTGATTACCTTTTAAAATCCTTCACAATCTGACCCCAACTTATCTTTCCAGCCTCATCCTCCTCCTTCTTGCACTTGGAGACCCAGCCAATCTAGGCCTTGTCTCTGTTCTAACTCACTCACCTTCCCCAAGCCTGTAATGCACTCCTCATCTCCCCCAGGGCTGCACTTCCTGGGAACTTCTCCACTTACCCCCCCCCCCCAGAAGCTCATCCTAGGGAAAAACCACATCATCTTGCATAATCCAATCAGCCCTGGTACTCACACCTTCTTTCCTATTTGTATCCTCAGCTTAGCACAGTGCCTGATGGAAGGAAGGAGCCTAATAAATGTTTACTAACTCCTGACTCCACCTCACAGAATCTCCTCTTCCATTAAGATGTATCTCAAGTACCACCTTCTATGTGAAGGTTTTATTGATCTCCTCAACTGCTAGTAGTACTTAACTAGGTTAATATATTTCAATTTATTCCTTTCTATTTATTCTGCATATCCTTACATATGTACAGACTGTCTTCCCTATTAGAATAGGAAGTGCTTTTAGGTAGAGATTCTTTCACTTACTGTATTTGTATTCCCAAGTGCTAGCTTAACGAATGCTTACTGATGGACTGATGGACCTTAGTCATCCAGGCCATGCCTTTATTTTACAAATGTGAGGTCCAGAGTGGTTAAATGAAAATTCATCTAAAGAAATATCACATTCAATCTAACATACCAAAGAGAAGTCATGATCTGCTTCTCTACTCCCTACTCACCACTACCACAAAGTCACAATGGTTGACTGCAAAGGCTCTCGTGTTTTCTTGGCTTACCACAGTCCCTGAGAACCATTATAAATCTCCACGTGCCTTCTCTTTCCCCTCCATCATTTCTATATAGTTTGGGGACAAATGGAATTAACATAACCTCCTTATTGTTCCCTTTCCCAGAACTGGACTGAAACCTGCATCAGACATCCAATAAAAACCAACCTTTCCCAATGCTGAGGCCCATGGTAAGTATGCCCTGAACCCTCTTGCTCTAATCTCCCTCAAATCCACCAGAAGGTACTTTAGCACTGCCAGGTTCTTATGTTTGGTAGGTTCTCAAGATCAACTCACAGACGACTTTACAATTAGCATGCTGTTTCTCTCTTTTACTCAGGTCTTGATTCCATAGGAACAGTGTAAACATGGTATTTTCCAGGTCTCTTCTTTCACTGAACTATCATGCTTCTGCTTTCCTTGCTCCTGATGCACTACTTAGATTTTTTTTTTTTTTTGGTTAAGCCACATTTCTAATCTCTCTAGCTATGTTACTTGTCTGTAGTGACGATTTTAGGGGCAACAGGATAAATGGCCCAGTAATTCTGAAAGGAAAACTCCCAAGATTGCTAAGGAACCAATCAAATAAACAAAAAAAGTAACTGAAAATGTTTATAGACAATATCATTAGCAAACTGACTTCAGGGTACTACAAGAAAATTTTTCCAAAGGCCACATTTGGAAAGGATATAAGGACAGAAAAATGAGAAGAATACATTTCTGTGATTCCTGAAGAGTTTCTGGTCATCAAGAACTGACGGTACTGAGGGAAACCAAACTAGCTCAGGAGCCAGCACTGAACCATCACTTTCTCAATTGAAAATTGATATTTGAATTTGTGCTACATAAATGTGAAATCAGGGGCAGCTAGGCGGCGCAGTGGATAGAACACCGGTCCTGAAGTCAGGAGGACCTGAGTTCAAATCGGGCCTCAGACCAAACACTTGACACATACTAGCTGCATGACCCTGGGCAAGTCACTTAACCCCATTGCTTAAAAATAAGAAAATAAATAAAATTTTAAAAAATGTGAAATCAAACATGTAATAATTAGGCTAAAATTATTTGAGGTTATTTTTTCTTAAAAGAATACTCACAGTGCCTTCTGTTTCTGAATATAATCCTGACCAAAAGCTGAAAGTACTTTTGTCCAGTTGATATAGTCGAGATTTTTCAAATGTTTCTGAATCCATGATTTGTCCTAATTCTTTTGGTACATGGGTAGTGTTTCTGTAGACACGTCTCTGAAATAAATGTAGTAACAAAAATACTTTAATAAACATTCAAATCTGAGTTCACTGGCTTACTTTAAAATAATTTTTAAGAGTCCCATCTTTACAGCAAGACTACGTCCAATCAACTGTATTTGTATAATCTAGTCGATATGAAAACAAATAAGTATGAGATATTGATAACAGTACTTAGCTTATAGCCTCATTACTAATAGCTCTTGTGAAAAAAATATGATCTGCTTTTTTTTTTTAGTATGATCTTTAATATTAAGGTCTTATCCATTTAGAATTTATTGTGAATTATTGTGAAAAGATTTTGGACTAAGCCTAATTTCTGCCAGACTATTTTCTGGTTTTTCCAACAGTTTTTATCAACCAGGAAGTTCTTTCCCAAGTAATTTATGTTTCTTGGTTTTTGAACAATGGTATATTGAATCCCACTATACTATCCCTCATCTAGTCTGTTACACAAATCTACTTCTCTATTTTCTAAACAATACCAAATAGTTTTGATGACTGCTGCTTTTATAACATAGCTTGAGGTGTACAAATACTATTCAATCTTCATGCACACCTTTTTCCATTATTTCCCTTGATATTCTATGTCTTTTGTTTCTCCAAAAGAATTTTGTTATTATTTCATCAAATTCTGTAAAGTATCCCTTTGATAATTTGACTGGCACAGCAATAGGACCAGGACCGTAAACTAAGTTTGGCAGTACTGACACTTTTTCTTATACTAGTTCAGCCTAGTCATGACAGCTAAATATTCCTCCAGCTATTAAAGTTGTTCTTTATTTTTTTAAAGGAGCACCTTGTCACTGAACTTGTACAAGCATTTTATGTGCTTTGGTATATTAACCCACAAATATTTTACACATTTTATAGTTACTTTAAATGGGATTTCCCTTTCTATTAGTGCCTCTCAGATTGTTATTCTTATACAGAAATGTTTTTGATTTGTGTGGGTTTATTTAGCCTGAAACACTGCTGAAGCTATTAACAGTCTCAACTGGTATTTTGATGATTCTCTAGGACTTTTAAGTAAACCATCATCCCATAAGCAAGAAAAGGGTAGTTTTATTTTATCTCCTCTTTGCCTAAATTTCCATCTTTGATGTCTTGCTCTTGCCTTACTGCTACTGCTAACACTTCTGGAACAATATCAAATAATACTTTACTACTGTATTGTTGGGGAACCATTTTACTCATTCAGAAGGAATTAAGGTATTGATAAAAGAGAACCCTGGAGTGGAATGGTCAAAGAAAGAGTATATTAGGTAGAACAGAAAGTTAACCTAAAAACTGAATTTTAACATATTGTGATCTTTTCCTGGCTCAAGTCCTATAAACATTAGCTCAAACTGTCTTGTGTGGATGTGGGACCTCTGAGTTTGGGCATCTCTCTCTCTCTCTGAGAATAAATACTTGGATTTAAATTCACATTAAACTAATAAAATTATTTCTGGCAGACTCATACCTAAAACACAGAATACAGTATTATTTTTTTCTTCAATAGCTGACTGATGCATAAACTTAAGGGTTTGGACTAGATGATATGTTCTAAATGTTATGATGTTAATTCATAATTTTACAAAGAAATATTTATTAAGTGCTAATATGTGCAAGGTGCTGGGGATACAAAGACAATTTAATACATATTTATTACTAAAAACAAGGCCCTGTGCTAAGCACTGGAAATCCATGAACAAAATGAAAAAAGACCCTGCCTTAAAAAAAAAATTTACATTCTATGAGGGTTATGTTAATATAACATATAGGGGCAGCTACATGGTGCAGTGGATAGAGCTCCAGCCTTGGAGTCAAGAGGACCTGAGTTCAAATCTGGACTCACACACTTGACACTTATTAGCTGTGTGACCCTGAGCAAGTCACTTAACCTCTACTGCCTCAGCAAAAAAACAAAAACAAAAAAAATTTTATATAAATATATATGTGTGTGTGTGTATATACATATAAAATATATAAACAAAGTAACAGGGATGGGTGGGTTGAACTCTAACTGGATAGGTCAAAAAAGGGTTTATGTAGGAAGTAGCATTTGAGCTGAATGTGGAAGGGAGCTATACATCCCAAAAGATGGTAGTGGGAAAGAACATTCCAGGAAAAGGGAAACAACCTTATATGAACACAGGCATGGAGATGGTTGATGGAATGCTCTATATAAAGCAGACTGACTAATTTAGCTAGAACAAAGAGGAGAAATATTATGAAATCAGTCTAAAAAGAATTTTAAATGCCAAAGAGGGGAGTTTGTATTTTTACCTAAAGCCAATGAAGCTTTTTGAGCAAGGGAGTAACATGGTCAGACCTGACCACGAATATTATTTGGCAGCTTGGTGGAGGATGTACTGGAGAGATTTGGGAAAAGACTAAGGAGGCCAATTAGGTGGCTTTGAGGACAGTCCAGGGAAGAGCTGATGAGGCATTAGACGAGATAATGGACCAAAGAATTGTTGTGGAGATAAAACTGACAAGACTGGATGACTGGGGAGAAGAGGGAAGAACTGAAGAAGACTTGAGGATCCAGAACTTGAGTAGCTGGAAGGATTTTGACAGAAATAGGAAAGTTGGTTGTAGATAATAACTTGTTTCAGACATAATGAATTTGAGATACTTATGGGTTATCCAGATGGAGAAGCCAAGTATGCAAATCAGGACTTGAGGAGCTGACATGTAAATCTGGGAGTGATGTGAATCAAAGTAATCACTGATCCCATGGGAGCGGATGTGATCATCAAGAAAAATATGTGTAGAGGAAGGGAGCCCAAGACAGAGCCTTAGGGTACACCTATCATGGAAGTGGGACAAAAAGTGAAACAGTCCCTGCCTTGCTGGGACTTACAGTCTACTGGAAGTGAGTAGACACAGAGTTTGGGAACAGCAGAATTAAAACAAAGTTATTATTTCACAGTTCACATGAATAACCCAGAACTATGTGAATGGGGAAGAAATTTTAGGAACTCAATTAGCTGTCACTCACAGACTTGTCTAACAGGAAGAAAAATGTGTTTATCATTAAAAACACTAAAAATATCTCTGAACAATTTGCACAAAGGCTCTATGTTAGACCTAAGATTCTATAATAATTTATATACATATATTTATATAATTATTATATATACTATTATGTAATACATAATTATATTAAATTATGTAATTTAATCAAATAAAATTTAATTAAAATATATCCCTATATCCAGAATTTGACATACTAGTCAAATGTAGCCTGCATGACCTCAGGATGTGGCACAGGATGAGATTTTTAGTGAAAATTTTTCCTCCTTAAAACTGTACCTACACGTTCATGCCTAGTACACCTAGGCATGAACTGTCACACCAGTACGGCCAAAATTCCTGCACATCACTGCACGACTGGGTAACAGACTTACCACAAGGGGTTATGTAAGTAAGCTTGAACTTGTATAGCAATTGTAACAGACTCACATATGGACTTCTGGAAATATGGCCTACTCTTGAAAAACATATTTGATGAGAAAAACACCTATTATGAGACAAGGCTTTGACAAAGAACTTTACTAATACAGAGCACTGTACAGTTTACAAATTGCCAGGATAATACAGAGTATAGAGTGTTGGTCTGATGCCAGTGGACACTGTTTGCCACTTATTATCCAAGTGACCTTGGGTAAGTCATTTAACTTCCCTGGGCCTTAATTTCCTCATCTGAGAAAACAAAACAAAAGAGGGGGTTGGACTAAATGATCTCTAAGGTCTAGGACAGCTCTACGGGAAAGAGAATAAACATTTACAGACCACCTACTATGTGCTAAGTGCTTTAGAAATATCTCATTTCATCCTCACAACAACACTGGGAGGTAGGAACTGTTATTTTCCCCACTTTACAAATTAAGAAACTGAGGCAAAGAGCAGTTAAGTGACTTGCTCAGGATCATAGTTTGGAAGTGTATGAACTCTTTGACCACAGGCTCAGTGCTCTATCCATTGTACCACCTGATCTTGGAGACAGTTATTGGAGATATTGGACCTCCACTATCTAGCTCAAGCCTACTTTTCCATACCTTATTTCATAAAACCCTCCTTCATAAAGTCTAAAATCCAGCCAACTCGAATTTCATCTCCTATCCATGTATTTAAACGGTCTGTTCACTAGGCCTGGAACATATTTCTCTCCTCATCTCCGCAACTCAGAATTCTCATCTTCCTTTAATGTTGAGTTCAAGGTATTATATCTTCCATGAAATCTTTCCCAATATTTCCAGTTGTTAGTGTTACCTACTTCCTCAAGTTATCTTTATGCACATAGTACCCCACCTCCCCAGTAAAATGTAAACTCTTTAAGGGCAGGGATTATTTCATTTTTGCCTTTGTATCTACAGTGCCTTGCACATTGCAGCTCTTAATACATGTTTGCTAAATTGAACTGAACTGTGAAGTAGCTACAGCCAGTCATATTTACATAAGAAAGTGAAACTGAAAGACAGCTGAGGAATTGTCTAAAGTTACAATGTATGGCAGAGGAATGAAATCCAAGTCTACTGACTCAAATTCTAATGGTCTTTCCACTATACTACCTATACTTAATTCTCTACCTTTCCAGGTAAAAGACATATGACATTTATATACAAAAATGGTAAGGCAGAAATACTTATGGTAAAAGATGATCTGCTGGTACAAGGCAGAAATGGAGGGAGAAATTGAGAGAAGAGTGAAAAAAAGGTGGTGACAAAAGAAAACAGCAGGGAATATAACTGTTTTTGCACTCTGAAAAGGAATTTTCTAAATATCATGGAAAGAGTTGGCATTATTCAATAATGACTTACATAAGCCTTTAAAGAAAATAGTATGTATCTTGCATGAACTTTAAGGAGCCTCTCAAGTTTCTGAATCTAAAGTCCCTCCTCCAACCTGGCTCAAAAGTAACTCTGCATCCTCAAAGGCAAGGCACAAGCTCTAGACAACTCTACCCGAATGAAAAGATTTTGAAGACAGGTCCCAGTGAACCACCTATAACTGTCATCTGAGGCCCAGACTAGCTAGGCACCTCACCCAACTGAGTTTATGAGTTTTTCAGTCAAAACAACTCTAAGATTATCATCTAATATTGTCAGAGAAGGGTTATAATCAGTGTCAGTGGACAGAGTACCCACACTAAGGAAATTGTGGATCCCTGAAGTACTGATACTTAGAAGATAAGCTCCTGAATAGAGCTGAAAGGCAGCAGGCTTCAGAAAGTAATTTTCTAATCTTATGGCTTCATACTAACAATAACAACAACAACAGGATGGTCCAATGACGTGAAAAGCAAAACAAATTATAGGCACGTAAGACAGAGGAGCTGGAAGGGCCCTCAGAGATCATCCAATCACAATCCTCAGGGTTGCACAGCAGAAAGACTTGGAATTAAGAGTACCAGATCTCAAATCCTGATTCTTCAATTTTAGCATTTGTGTGACCTTGGACAAGTCATTAAATCTTTCAGAGGTATAATTTTTTGGTATGAAAAATGAGGTGGATAGACTAGACCTAACAAGGTGCCTTCGAACTCTAAATCAATGACCATACACTTTTACATTTCCTCCTTTTACAGATGAGAAAAATGAGGTGCAGATTCAACCTCAGGCTCCCAAGTCAGGACTATAAATCTTCTAGAGATCCCGGGATTATGGCAGGGTAGCCAGGGTTGAGTTCAGTTCCTAGGAGGCTTTCTGCCTTACACCAAAGATCAATTCCTGTTCTCAGTTTCCTCATCAGGAAAAATGGGCCTGCTATTCTTAACCCTACCGAACTCACAGGGTTGTTCTGGGCAAAGAACCATTTTGGGGGAAAGCAACCTGATACAGCAGAAAGAACACTAGATCTGGGACTCCTGAAAGTGTGGTAATACTCCCTCAAGGGATAACTGAGAGGAAGCCAACTGGAAAATCCTGAAGCCCCATCAAGATGTGGATGATGACGATGATGCTACAGAGCCACGTGCCAATAGGAGGCAGAGGATCACAAACTTACAGGCGGATGGGATCTGAGGGCATCCTGTCCAACCCTCTCACTTTACAGATAAGAAAACAAGCTCAGAGAAGTGAGCCCGGCCAAGGTCACATTAGGAGGAGTGAGCAGGGCGGCAGCGATTCGAACCCAGGTCTTTTCTCCAAAGCCAGCCTCTGAGGGAAGTCACTCAATCCAAGCTTTCATCAAACATTTATTATGCGCCTACTGCATGCCAAGGATGGGAGGGGTGGGGGTGGAAGATGAGGAAGAGGCCTAACTTTTGGTGGAGTGGGGGGATTTGGGGAGCGAGGGCGGACCGCGACGGGGCCTAGCGCTAGGTGCCCCCCTCCCGGCCGTCGCCGGACGCGGCCGGCCGGGACCCTCGGCCCACGTGGGCAGGCCCGGGCGGGGAGGGCAGTGCGGCCTTCCTCCCGCCTGCTCCGCTCACCTGCCGCTGCGCCAGGAAGGTCTCCCACAGGTAGACGGTCCAGGAGAAGAGCAGCACCGCACCGAAGATGCGCTTCTCCAGCGGCAGCGCCCACAGCGCGTCCAGCAGCGGCGCCCACATCTCCGCGGCCTCCGGCTCTCCTCCGCGCTCCCACAAGCCGGCGGCGTCCCGGTCTCCTCCGTCCCCTCCGCGAGCACGCCCGCCGGGGGGAAGGGGGGGAGAGGGGAGGGGGAGTCACACCCACATCCGTCCCGTCACCCGGCTCGGAGGTGTCACCGCCACATCGGTCCCCAGTGCCTCAGCGCGTGCTCGGTGTCACAGCCATATCAGTCCCCGTCTTCTCAGCCTCCGGGGTTACGCCCACATCCGGCTCCGCAACAGCGTGCTGACGGTGTTACACCCAAACAGTCCCGGCTTCTCGGCTAGCCCAGGCGGCACCTTCACATCCGTTCCCCGAACCCGGTTGTGTCACACGTCCCCAAGAGCCCACTGAAGTGTCTTGCTGACATCCACCTCGTCACCTCAGCTCGCTCTTTGTGTCGCTCACCCAAACCCCTCCACCCTCAGCTTGCGGTGTCACGTCCAACACCTTCCCCGTCGGTTGGGAAAAGGCCCGGAAGCCGAGTAGAGAAAGCGTGGGCAGCCCCTCGACTTCCGCTCAGCCCCACCCTGGCCCTCGTTCTAAGCGGAGCTGCGCTTGCGCGCTTTCGGGACGCCCTCGTTCTTAGCTAAGCTGCTCGTGCACGCGCTCCCGAATGCAGAGTTCCGAGCGCAGCGCGAGCACGCTCCTTCACCTGACCCTGCTTCGGCTCATGCTCGGAGTTCTAAGCCTGCTCCCGGCCCCTCCTCGGTGCAGTCTCTGACCCCGCTGTTAGTTTCCCTGCGGATGGCTGGTCCTCAGTCTAGGACATGGACGTGTGGAAGTGGATGCTGCCCTTCTCCCGCATCCCTGAGCCCTAGCGTTCTTCCAGGCGGGGACCTTGGCAGGGGTCCTCACTCCTTCCATTCATTCAACCCTACATCCATTCATTCATCCACCCATCCGGGCTCTAGGAGCTCAGTGCCTGCCTCAGTCTCCCTCTCTAGCCCAACCCACATCCTCATACCCAGAAATGCCTGCAGTTAGCCCCCTTCACCTCCCTAGGACCAGCTACTTCCCCTCAGCAACTCCAAAGATCTCTGTCCATCCTCCACCTGGGAGGCAGGTGGCACCTGAGCCCTCATTCTTACCCCAGATTCCGCCACCTCCATGACTGACCTCGAACTCTCCCTCCGTGGTCACAGTCTCCTCTCCTTCACTTGTAAGTCGTGGAGGCCTGATGAATTATTGTTGAATTCATTTGAATTGGCTCATTCCTCCTGCACCTCCTGTGATGCGGTCTAGGGGTACTGGGAACCCAGAAATTCAAGGGCAAACAACGCAGGTCCTGCTTTGAAAGAATTCGACTCAAGCCTTCTTTCAGTCCAAGACAAGGTTTATTAAAACACCGGTTGGGGTGAGCGAGATTCATAGTGAGTCTATGCCATTGGCCAGATTTTAAGAATCTGAGCGATTTAATGGGGGCAAAATGGACCTTTTATACAGAAAGACTATGGGAAGACCTGGATGTGATGTAGGAGTGGCCAAGTGGTATGGGGTGACTGTGAGAAGGGGTCTAGATGGAATTAAGGAGGGGAAGTGGCCTAGGCAAGTCGCTTAACCCTGTTTGCCTCAGTTTCCTCGTCTGTAAAATGAGCTGAAGAAGGAAATGGCAAAACCATTCCAGTACCTTTGCCAAGAAAACCTCAAATGGGGTCACGAAGAATTAGGACTGAACAACAACACAGTCAACAATAGCTTCAAGATAAAATCACCTTTTATCAACAACTTTCATAATGACATTTGGATAGGTCTACATCAATAACAGGGGGATGAGCCATTGCATCTCAGTTTGTCCCCAAGGTAACAAGTACATGGCAATTTGCCAGGTACAAACAGGTAGGGAGTGACTTCCTAGGTGACTAATAGCAGGTAATACAAAGCTGTAGACTGAGTGACACCTCCCCCAACACTGATTGACATGCCTGAAGAACAGTGAGTCAAAGAGTCTGCATAGCTTTCAGTAGGGTTTAAGCCCAGGTCTTCTGAATTCAAATCTAGTGCTCAAGGCCTCACCAAGAACCTAAGTACGTGGTTCTCCCAGGTATTAGCCCCACTTCTTTTGTTCCCAGTTGTGGCTTTATAATTAACCAAAACAGCAGGGAACAGTGGCACTCATCTCCACTTTTGATTCTCTTCCCCTTTGTCCTAAGTCACCTCCACCATCTGCCTCTCTAGCCCTCTTGAGCTACTAAATGCTGCTAGGGAAGACATAAAATCCTATACACTAGGGGGGCTCACCACACATTCATTTTATATAACCTCAAATGGGTCTTTTCCTGTTCAAAAAGCAGTTCTTCCACTATCCTGTTCTTCTATCACGTTTTTCATAGTTTTTCCAAAGCCCCTTTTTTCTTCAAGCCCCTACCTCTACCTTTGTGCCTCACCCCAGCAGATGTTCTCTCATCCTGTTTTACTGAGAATATTGAAACCAATCCTCTTGACTTCCCTGATCTCTATTCTTCAACACCTTGACCTCTATATCTCTACCTATCCTCCAGTGACTTCAGTCTCTGAGGATGAGGTTATCCTTCTTGCCAAAGTTAATTCCTCCACTTGTGACCTGGATCCCCTCTCATCGGCTCCCTTTAAGAGCTTGCTCCATTTATCATTCTTGTTCTCTCCTGATCTGTTAGCACCTTCCCCATGGCCAAAAACTCAGGTCCCGCCTTGTCCTTAAAAAAAGTTTTGATTCTGTCATCCCCACTGTATTGCCTTATATCTCTCTTTTTCACTGGCAGATTCCTAGAAAGTCACCTACATTTGTTACCTCCACTTCCTTCCCATCAGCGTAACCCTCACCTCCTTGCAATTTGGTTTCTTATATAAAAATCTACTGAAATTTCTCTCTCTGAGGTTACCAGTGACTCAGCTGCCAAATCCAAATTACCTTTTCTCGGTCCTCAACATCTTTTGCCTTCTTACAGAATTTGACACTACCAACCACTCTCTCCTCCTGGATACTCTCTTCTCCCTTGGTTTCCATAACACTACTGTCTTCCTGATTCCTTCAGCTGTCTGATCCCTCCTTTCCAGTCTCTGCTGGCTCCTTTCATCTTGCCCTTTAAGTATTGTTATTCCCCAAAGCTCTGTCCTAGCTACACTTCCCTCTGCAACAATATACCATTGCTAGCCTGAGGGATGAGGGAGGTGGTGTTCATGTACCCTCTTTTATTAAAGGGCTCCAGCTTTTCACAAGAAGACAGAATTCAGTCCTGAGGAAGCCTAGTTTCTAACAAGAGGGGTTAGACTTTTTTTCTCATCTGTCTCCTTATGTCACCATCTTGGAGCCCCAGGAAAAATCATTTACAACTTAGGTTTAGCTCATGTCTAGGGTCTCCCCAAAAGGGAGCAGAAAGATACTCAATGTATCATATAGGTCAGTGATAGGACAGATATTTGTTTCTTCCATACAAAAGAAACACTGAAAATACAATAGACATATAATCAGGGCAGAGGAGAAGACTTAAAACAATAACCTATAACTCTTTGTATACTCTCCAGGGAGCTTGATACATAATACACATATATCAATTAATTAAAATCAATACTTAATACCCATTTAAACACGAAACAGCCATTTCACCTTCACTTTGGTTTTGCACTGTCCGAACAGCTCCCTCAAGATCCATGTCTTCCATCAAGTCAGACTAGGGCTTGGGATCATCTTCCTGGGGGTGGTTGTCCTTTGCAGAAAGAGTGTATTTGGAGAAAGCTTCTCCAGCTGACAGTTAGCTCTACCTGAGGGACTTAGGAGCTCCTGACCACTTGAATTCATGAGGCTACTACCAAGACTAGAAACATCTATCTGAGGATCACTGTTCAGTCATCTGTACTCAAGGAAAAAAATTTTTAAAATAAACAAACAAAGCAGAAAAGTAAGTCTGAGCCTTGAGATCCTGACTCAGGCTCACCTAGACAAGCACATGTACTCACTGCCACATGTGAGCAACCACCATAGGTTCCAGGGGGAAGGGGGCCCTTATGGGAAGCCTAACTGTAAGTTTCAGTTACCATGTGTTTGGCAGACAGAAAGAGAGAAGGTGAGGATGAATGTTGTCTCCCCCTTTAAAGTCTACTGACTGCTCTTCCTGGCTCAGTGGACAATACCCTTTTGATGCATTTTCTTCCTCATGTTGCTGTCATAGGGTCCAAGGGATTGCTTGCTCCATCATCCCAGAGCTTGGAGCATCCCAAAGCTCCAAGACTTCAGTACTGAGCCAGTGCACACATGACCCACCAATAATTGTCACGGGAGCTCAGCTCAGCTCAGCTCAGCTCCACATATGCTGCATGGGGTGTGCTCTAGCCAGAGCACATCAAGATGAGGGGATCATGATCACCCCCATTATAACTCTTTCTCTACTTTCTTCCTTGATGATCTCATTTTGTCATCATGTCTGTTCAGATAACTTCTAAATCCATATTGCAGTTTTGATCTCTTCTCTGAGATCTTTTCTCACATTTCCAAGTTCCTGTTATATATCACTTGAGCACCTCAAATGCAACAGTCAGTCAAACAACAAGCATTTATTAAGAGTTTAATATGTGTTCAGCTCTGTGCTAGTGCTGTAAAAAAAAAAAAAAAAAGGAAAAAAATAGACCTAGCCCTCAAGAAACTCACAGTTTAATGATGGTGATCACATGTAAATAACTAGTTACATATAACATACCCAGAGAATAGATAAAGGCATTTTGAAAGGGAAGGACTGCTGGGGGAATCAGGAAAGGCCTCTTGCAGAAGGTGAGCTTTGAACTACCTTGAAGGAAGCCAAGAAATCTAAAGAAGTAGACTGGAGGACAGTTAGTGAAAAGGCCCAGGGGTGAGACATGGAGTATTGTGTTTAAGGAACTACAAATAGGGCAGTGCAGCTGTGTGTGGGATGTTTGTGACCCCCAAAATAATCAAATCTGAGACTTTTTCTTAAGAAGGGCAAAAAAGGAGTTTTATTGCTTTCTCATGAGAAAGGACACACCCAGCATTCGCTGAAGATGGTTCCAGCCAGGGTGTGCGCCTGCGTGTCTTGTAAAGCAGAATATATAGACCCTATCCACAATGTCCCCGCCCTAACCCCCCTTCCCCTCAACCCATTGGCTGGGTATAGTAGGGGCACAGTCTATTCGTGGAATTCTAACTTCTACAGAAGGAAGTTCAAAACAAGTTAGAGGGGAGTGGTCTCTTTGCACAACCAGAACATCCGGTTTAGCCAGAATGTACTGCAAGGCATCTGGGTGCGGTCTCCCAACAGTCATAAGTATGAAAAGTAACTGCGGTCAGGGATAGTTCATTCCCCTGAGGGGGCTTCACCCTATATTATTCCATTCACTCCCTTATCTTGTTTACACATTTGTGTAAACCAATAAACCAAGAAATCAATTAATCAATAACCTAATCTCCCCCTGTCCTCTTTTCTTATCAATTCTGTGGCAACCAAACTGTTAGCATTCCTCACAGCTGGATCATAGGGTGTGTGGAAGAGAGTTAAGTGTAAGAAGGCTGGAAAGGTAGGAAGGGGCCATGTTATGCAAAATGCCTGCTCAGCTACACAACAGACAGAGAGATAGAGAGACAGATAGAGACAGACACAGAGACAGAAAGAGAGAGCACCTTAATCTTTCTGTCAGTGTCTTTCTGCTCCCATCACCAGAATTTAACGATGAACTGAAAAATTTCTTTTCCCAAGGACAGAAGAAGATGAAATATGGAATCTTGAGAATTGTATACCTGCATAAAGTGTCTTCTGCCTCCCTGCATCTTACTGATCTATATCTTCCCATGAACAAGTCTGAGGACCCCTCTGCATCTGACTAAGGTGAAATGCTGTTGGGAAACTCCCACTATGCAAAGAAATTTTGGAAGGAGTACCAACAATTAAAGAAATTAGGCATAGTAAGTAGGTCAAATTGGCTGAAACCCACTGGGAAATGATGTCAAATAATTCTGGACAGGTAGACTGGAGCCAGATTGAAAAGGACTTTAAATGACAAATTGAGGAGATTGCATTTTATCCCAGAGGCAATAGGGAGTCAGTGAAGACTCTTGAGCAGGTAGGTCAGAGCTCCCTTAGGGATATCAATTTGGCTGCTATTGCCAATTAAGTGTCTATTGCAATAGCTCTGTGAGGGATAATAAAGGCCTGCACTGGAGTGGGCAATGCCCTCTTAAGAAGAAGCACAGCTATCCATATTGTCTCTAGGATCAAATGTAAATTCCTGTTTGGCACTCAAGGCCCTTCATGACCTGGTGCCTCTAACTTTCTGGACTTTATACATGTGATACCACAACCCTGCCCCCGCCCCCCACATATACTCTCTGAGATCCAGTGACACAGGCTTTCTTGCTGCTTCTGAAGAAAGAAATGCCACCATCTCCGGCCTCCGAGGATTTTTATTGGCTGTCCCCATGTCTGGAGCATCCTCTCTCCTCATCTCCACCTCCTGGCTTCTTACAAAGGAAGCCTTTCTCCATCTTTCTCAATCCCAATGCCTTTTCTCTCTCAGTCATTTCCAATTTACCCTGTACATAGCTTGTTTTTGACATAGTTGCTTGCATGCTGTCTCCCCCATTAGACTGTGAGCTACTTAAAGGCAAAAACCGTTTTTTTTTGGTTTTGGGGGGTTTTTTTTGGGCCTTTCTTTGTATCCCTACACTTAACACAGTGCCTGGAGCATAGTAGCCACTCAGTAAAGGTTTATTGACTGATTACTTGGCCTTCTTTGTGTACAAATGTTTATGTTTATTAATGGTTTTATAGCTCATAATAAAACACATACCAATAAAAATAGGATCTTAGGATCTGTCTTTTCTCCATGGAAAGTGGAAAAAAGGGTAAGATTGGATGCCTGTTTCTGTGTTTGGCATGAATAGGAGTTGGGGGTGAGGGTGGAGTGCTGTGAGCATGGGCCAAACCTTACTAAACAGGCACCACGTATTTTGTGCTGATAAAAAGAAAAAAAGTAATATGCTAGGAGCTAATGGAGGGAAATAAGGAAATTTAAATATAACCTTGAATGTGAAAGAACTGAATTTACAAATAAAAGTCAAACTAATTATAGTGTTGCATGAGCTTTCTTTTTATTGGCTAGCCTCAGTCAATAAATCAGTATAAGACAGAAACAGGAAAACTGCAATTAATTCACTCAGAGCAGGACACATTCGACCAACAATTGATGGACACGTGTGTCTCGTGATTCAGCTAGTAGTATCTATACCATTTTACCATTCAGTTAGCAAGGCAAAGAGGGTGCTTGTTATAAAGCAGTCTTGGTCACTAGGGAGGAAAGGCCTGCTTGCTAAAACAAAAGACAATGCTCATCACTCATTACAAAAGCAAGCAGGAATGTATTCTGGTACCCATAGCTCAATAACATAGCATAGACCAAAGGGAACCAAACATCCTTTCTGAGACTAGATAAAGAGAAGGAGCAGATTTCCTAGGGCTATTAAAGTTTTCCTTTGCAATTTTTTGCTATTGTTCAGTCATGTCTGACTTTTTGTGACCCCATTTTCTTGGCAAAGATACTGGAGTGGTTCACCATTTCCTTTTCTAGTTCATTTTACAGATGAGGAAATTGAGGCAAACAGGGTTAAGTGACTTGCCCAGGGTCACACAGCTAGTAAGTGTCAAATGTCTGAGGCCTTATTTGAACTCGGGTCCTCCTGACTCCAAGGCTGGAGCTTTATCCACTGTACCATCTAGCTGCCCCCATAGTTAGAATTCAGATTGCATCATTTGGATCAGAGTGGCTCCATTAGCACTGAGTAGCTGAGATGCACCAAAGGTCTTTGGCCCATAAATGGTCTTTAGAGCATCACAGAAGCACTTTGGATTGCTACTATCAGCATAAAACTGAATCTCATCTGCCTTCTTACTGAGCCAAGAATCCTGCATCTCTCTAAATTTTGCTTACACTTTACTTTTGTTGGAGTTAAATTCTGCCTTCTTAGAGATGGATGATCTATTCTGTTGATAAACCCTGTGGAATTCTCGTTTTTTCGTTTAGCAGCTCTTAAATTTCCCCATCATTTTAATCCACCCAATCTTGATGTTTTCAAGCGTTCTGACCCAGATGAGCAAATGTGGTGCTGTACACCAAGTTTCTGAAAGCTGCCCACTCCTTTTCTGCTCCACTGTTGCTAACTGATAGAGCTATACTGATCAGTGATAAGGACATGATCCTGGAGAGATGTACTGAACACTTCCATAGTGTTCTCAACAAACTGTCATCAACCACTTGAGGCCATTGACCTCAATTTCAGATTAAAGTCAATCCCTCTTTAGCCAAACTTCCAACTGAAGTTTTGAATGCCATTAAGTTCCTCTTGTATGGCAAAGCTCCCAGTGCATGATTCTGTCCCAGCAGAGATTTACAAGGCAGGAGGTCCACCGCTTATGCTGATAAAGCCAGTAGAATAGCAAGAACTGCCAAAAAATTACAAAAGTCCAATGCTGGTAGGCTGTCAGGAAACAGGCAGTTTAATACATTGTTGGTATTGCCACTAACAGTCATATTTGGAGAACATGATGGCAAGATGTGGTGAGACAGCGTGAAACAAGGGGTCATGGACTGACCTCAGAGTTAGGATGACCTGGGTTCAAGTCCTTATTGTGAGACATGCTGGCTAGTGACCCTGACCAAATCAATCTCTCAGTGCCCCCAGGAACTCTCTAAGATGACAAATTTCAATATAGTTACCGATTACCTTTGGTGGAGAGAGTTTCCTCACCAGGAGTTTCCCATACAAATGAAGTCACAAGTCCAGACTTCCCTATTCCCCAAAAAGGCAACATGCAATGAGTCACAAATTGATCATAGTTTTTGATACAGTAATTCCATTGTTAAACTTTTATCCCTTCCCTACCCCCCAAAAAAAGAAAAGAGTGACTTCTTAGTATAAAATACAGTGCTTAGAATAATGAATGTGACCTCAAATAACAGTGAGGAAAGAAGTTAGCCTTGCTTTACTCTTGTGTTTATTAGGAAACCTTCTAGCATTTCTCCATTGCATATAATGATAGATTTTGGTTTTGGAAACACATTTTTTAACTAATCTTCTAGCCAAGAAATACTACAAAATATTTACAAGGTGATAAATTAATTGTAAAGATGCATCTACACCCTGATCCCTCTGACATATGTGAGCCTCTTTCTCTGACAGAATTGAAAGAAACAACCTCATTGGATCAGTAGGACCTTAAATGGCTCAGCCCTATCAACAAGAGTTCAATTGAAGAGATTCAGGGTTCAGGAACATTTTGTGAAAATCTCTGAGGAGAGGTAGGGAGAAGGTGATTTCTCTCTCCTCTCTTCACCTCCATTGGTGCCCATCATGGCCAAACAGGAAAATTCAACTTCACTAACCCTGAACATCTTGTTCCTTCTTATTCTTAGAAGTAAAGTACAAGATATCTTCTGGTCATATAATCTCATCAGCATATAAATATATAAACTCAAAGGCAGGAACCTATAGAAAACCTGATGAGAAATGGAACTGGGAACAAAATTATTCCACCTGGAAAAAAAAAGTTTATGACAGTCTGATGCAAGTACACACAAACCGAGTACAACCCAGAAAGAAGAACTAATTTATGCTATAATTGTGGTCTGCATGGATATAGGAGACATAAGCATACTTGGAGGAGGAATGCAGACTTTGTATGTTAGAAGATTCATTCCAAAATGCTATCAAGGAACAAATGTTGCCAGGGTTGAGGAAGTCACCCTGGATTCTAAAAACAGTAAACTAGGCCTCATCTTCAGATGCTTATGGGTGCACCCCATTTGGATTCATTGGACATTGTGTACAAGTGATAGTGAAGATTGAAAATGTGAAAAAAAATTAAAAAAAAAAAAGATTGAAAATGTGGACTGCACTGCCATGTTGGACAGCAGATCCCAAGTGACCATTGTATTCTTATTATTCTATGAGAGAAATTTGAGAAAGGACCTTTCTAGTCTATGAAAGATCTAGGATTCAATATAAGTGACAAGCGCTGTTCATATTTGGGATACAAACAGGGTTAGCTTGAAATTTCCTAAGGAAGTTGTTGTCAATAGAAAGGTAGATATCATAGTTCTATTGTATCTAAGATCAGCAATTATCTCTGGGGCATCATTATTGATTGGAACCAACTCCATCTTCTTCGAGCTATTAGCAGGATACTATGGGTGAGAAGCTGGGACTTGATCCTTAAGTACTCTGACCATACATTCAGCCTTGCAGAAGATTATGGGAAGAGAGAAGTGAGCCATCTTAAGAGTACTGGCTCTTCCAACTTGGAAGAGGATCCTGAAAAGCTTTCTTTTTATGACTCATCAGTGACTGAAGAATGGAAGGATCAATTGAGAGAGAAGATTAGAAAGAGGATAGATGCGTTCTCATTGTGGAGAGTGACATGTTCCCAAAGAACCTCTGCTCTCAAAACCCACCTGACTTCTGAACTTTCTGAGAGCATGCTAGACAGATTCCTTTACCTGTAATGATAGACGTCACAGACCATCTGAATGAAAGGCTGGTCAATAGCTTCCTCACAGTCCAGCAGTCTATACACACTGGACTATAGCAATGGTGTGGAAGCATGGGAAAACATGAATATGTATAGACTGTTGTACTTGGAACAAAAGAACTAAGGCAAACCATGCCAAGAGCTCAAGATGCCCTGTATTATTTGCTAGGCAACCAGCCGTCCTTGGTGTTGGGTTACCCAGTGGAGACTATCAGATTTCTACAGTAGAAGAAAGAAAGCAGCTTTCATCTGTCCACTCAGCTGGATTTTATCAACATGTGTATGCCCCAAGCCATCTTGGAAGCAATTTGCTATTTTTCCAACAGCTGATGGGGAAAGCAAGTAGGGACATGAACTTCATGGAGATATTGGTGTACCTAGATGACCTCATTTTCTTTGGAAAGATACAAGAAGAACAGAAGGGAAGGCTGAAGAAAGTGCCAGATGGGTTATAGGAAGCTGGTCTGAAGCTGTCACCTGACAAGTGCTAGTTCTGCTGAGCTTCTAATCAAGTATATGGGTCCCACGGTGTCTTAGCAAGGAATGAGTATTGACCAGAGAAGGCAGAAGCATCCACAGAGTCACAGAATTTGAGGGGTGGAAGGGAACTCAGCAGTCAACTAGTCGAACCCATATTTGAAAAGAAATCCGCCCTCCTCTATAACACACCTGACAAGTGAGCATGCAGACTTTGCTAGAAGACCTTCCATTCCAGAAGCTGTGCCCCTCCTAATGCAGCCCCAAATAGCATTAGCTTTTTTTTTGATTAGCACATGACACTGCTGACTCCTACTGAGCTTTCAGTCCACTAAAACCCCCACATCTTTTTCAGAAGAATTGTTATCTAAGCCTCCTCTATCTTATACTTTATTTCTTCTTATACTTATTTCTATATTTATTTCTGTATTCAAATGAAAGACTTGACATTCACTCCTATAGAATTTCATCTAATTAGTTTCAGACTAACACTCTAGCCCAGGAGTGTCAAATTCAAATAGAAACAAACAGATCCTTGCTTGCCTTATATAAAGAAAAACACACATTAACATTATCTATGTTGTATTGTATTTTTATTTATTTTATTAAACAATTTCCAATTACATTTTCATCTGGTTCCAGTGACACTTGGGAGTCCCGTAGCCTCTAGTTTGACATTTCTACTCTACCCTGACTAGATCCTTTTGGAATTTGACTTGGTCCCTCACTGCATCAGCTATCTCTCCTAGCTTTGTATAATTGCAGTCCCAAAACCCACTGGTGTAGCATTCTCTCCTTATTAGTGGAGATGAATGCCCTGTGTCTCCATGTGGTGAGAGCTGTCCCCCTACATATAGCATGAGGCTATAGTTATGTGGCTCAAAGGTGGGGAGGATGAACATCTCTACCTAGAGTAGGCAGGAAGTCCCTCTATCCTTTTCCAAGGGAGACTTGAATTCCTGTCAGGAGGGGAAGCAAGAAATGGAGGGTAGAGGCTTGGCCACTTTAGAAGGAGATGGTCAATAAGCATTTATTAAGCACCTACTATGTGCTAGGCCCTGTGCTAAGCATTGGGGATATAAAGGCAAGAAACAGTCCCTGCCCTCAAGCAGCTTATAATCTAATAGACAATAAGAACATAAGCCATATCTTAGCATTGACTAATTGACAAAGATGTCCAGACCTTTGAATGGTTGGGACCTTTTCTGAATCTGCTCCAGAAAGGTAGCAGAAGCAGGGGAGGGGCGAGGATCTCCTTTTCCACATGGGGTCTTGACAGAATCACCAGGGTAGTTACTTGAATACACCATACAGTGAGCAAATTATACTTTACACTCCTTTGTGGGTTAAGTAATTATAAAATGACATAGTCTTCCTAGGGGTTTAAGGAAGGCAAGACAGAAGCTAGTGAAAGCTGCTAATGCCACTTTAGCCCTCAAGGATTATTTGGGATACTCACCAAACCTACACACAGACCACACTATTGTCACATTCTTAGAATAAATTTGATCTATCCACTCTATTCTGGGCCAGCCCCAATCTAGGCTAGCCCAACAATTTAGGCTCAAGAGTTAAAATACAGTAAGGCATCCATGGACCAAGAAATACAATAAAAACAATTTAACAGAGAAGAGATTAAAAGAATACAGTTTTTAAATTTATAAAGGATATCACATCAAACATTACTCACACACACACACACACACACTACAGTATCCCTATGGCAACTGACCATAGTAGGTCAGCAAAGTCCCATAGTAGGTCCCAAGCCCAATGGGATCTCTACTAAACCACTGGTTCCAACTGGCTCTCCACTGGGCCTTTATGCCTCAGGTGGCATGGATGCCAAATGGTCTCTCTGCTCCCTTACAGAACTACCCAGCCTCCATTGCTTCTGGAGTCCCTGTCTCCTGTGTGGGGCACTGAGTGAGGCTCCTGAGGAAGAAGACAGATCAAAGAGAGGTGGGCAGGGAGGAAGAGGAGGCTTCCCCAGGGGCCAGCCACAGTAGCCATGTGGTTGTGCTGGCTGCTTCTCCTTGGTGATAGCCTTGGCAGTAGTTCGGTGAGAACAGCATCAGCAATAGTGGAGACCTCAAAATGTCACTCCTACCACATACTACCACAGCCTAAAGACATGCCTAGTGGACTTGCCATCTTAATGAGTGTGGACTCTCATTTTAGCGTGGCTTTCAGAGTAGCATAGAATACCATAGCCCAGAACTCCCACTCCAGAGCTGAGGACTACAGAGAGAGCAGGCCTTGGAGACAGGAAGTTGGGTTTAAGTCCTCCCCTGGACACATAGTAGTTATCTGACCCTCGAGCAGGTCACTTACCCTGAATGCATCACCACTACCACTACCACTACCACTACCACTACTACTACTACCACTACTACTAGTTAGGCTTTATGAAGCCTTCTCAAGGCGTGCAAAGTCCTTTCCATGTGACATCTCTTTTGATCCTCACAAGAACCCTGTGAAGTAGGTACTATTATTACCCCCATTTCAGAGGAAGAAACTGAAGTTAGGTGACCTGCTCAGTCACACAGCTTGGGTCTTCTTGACCAGCTCCATCTTCCCTGGGTTATGCCATTGAGATGCCTAGACAACTTTCTTAAGTTTTTGTTCATCCTTTGTTTTCAAAGAGGACCAATGACATCACGGGTGATGTCTTGACTTGCTCTTAAATTGGATTTAAGTAAGGCACAAAGTAGTCAGCTTCACTCTCTCCTGCAGAGTCATTGGAGTCCAGTGGCAAGACAGAGGTCAAGACAACTGGTGATGGCCCACAGTGCAACAGGTGACCTTGGTCTTTCTAAATTAGGGTCTTCCCCAGGTCACAGTTTGTCTGTGGCCACACTCATTCAATGACTAAGGTCTAGGTAAAAATTCAGACAAAAGATGGCCCAGTTTACCATTCCAAAGATATTAATCTGGGTTGTTTAATTATTTTCTTAAGACAAAAGTTGCCAAGCAATTGCTTATCTTCCCTGGTAGAGGAAATTTCCTCAGCCACAAATTTGCTACACCAGCAGAATCACAGTTCTAGACCAAACCCTACATACCAAGTAGGAAACTAGATCCATATTCCATGGAATTTATTTACCTTTCCCATATCACTCTTTTCTCTCATCCAGAATGCCTCTTGTCCTCTTCTTCTCTACTAACTTCTATTTCTGGGGTTGGACCTCAGTAGGTGATTGATGCTTTGAACACCATTTTCTGGGGAGCCTCTTAATGTTTGTGGGTGCTGCTGCCACCTCATGTATGTCCCAGCCCCCTCTAGACCCCACCTCCATGGGAATCTTCTCTTTCCCTCCTAGGAAAGAGAAATAATCTAGTGCACGAACAGGCGGCTACAAAGCCAGATCAGGAATATGAGGCATTTTATTTGTACTCCACACGCCACTCAAGATGATAGATGGAGGCCTTTCTGGAAAGGGGTGGACTCCTCATCCTGGCTTCATTGTTCAGAAGTAGAGGTAAACCCAGAAGTGGGCAGGGGGCTCCGACAGTTCGAGCAGTTAGAAGAGGGCCTTGTGCAATTCTTGCCACCTTTGTAGGTCATGATCAAATCCTCCAGGTCCTTCACTTTACCCTCTACCATCTGAAGCTTTTGGAGGATTTTCTCCTGCAGGCTCAGGGTGACCAACATGTTATTGCTACCTTGACTAGTGGGGTAATGGCTTATTCTTCCACTGTTGTTGGACAATATATCTTGAAAAAGATCTGTGCCCTTCTTGTAAAGCATAAGGAGTAAATTAATAAAGATGATGATTTTCTAAAGGAAAAAAAAAACCCGTAAGTTGGTTACACTTATGTACATGAAAACATTACTAATCAACCCAATTCTAGTGAGGCTTGTCACTCAGCCTCTCATGGCCTTAACTTTCTCATCTAAAGAATGGGGATAAGGGTCCTAGTGCTACCCACTTTTTGTAAATCCTAGTGTTATATAAATAGTTATTAATTGGGCAAAACACTCTCTTATTCCGAATCTCTAGGGAATAGGGATTCTAGCTGAGTGTTTTCTCCCCAGGTTTTTCCCCTGGAGAAATCTTTTTGTTTCAACCCAAGGCATTATGTTTCCTTTAGAAATGCATTAGAGCACATCCTTACCCTATTCGGCACATGGTAGAGTAGAAATAACAATGAACTTGGAGATCTGAGGATTTCATCTTTTCAAGCCTGTTTCCCTATCCATAGAATATTGCAGTATCTTATGTCACCTACTTTACAGGCATATCATGAAGAAAGTGCTGTCTAAAGAAATCTTCAGGAGCTCCCTATTGGGTCTAGGAAAAAACCTAACCACCTACATGGACACTAAAAACTTTTCACAATCGCTGTAGCCGATCTTCCCTGGCTTACCGCACACCATTCCCTCCCGTGCATTCTGCATTCTAGCTGAACTGGCCTCCTTTCTGCTCCTTAAACTCCTACCCTTGTGCTGTGGCACTGGTTGTGTCCATTATGCCTGGAATGTACTTCCCCATCACTACCCTCTGCTTATTCACAACAATAACTGACATTTATACACTGCTTTTAAGGTTTTCAAAGTGCTTTGCAGACATTTATTTGTTTCTCCCAACAACCCTGTTGACAGATACTATTATCCTTCCTCTTTTACCGATGAGGAAACAGATTCAAAGAGGTCACACACTTGACAGTTAAGTGCCTATGGGAGTGTTGGACCCTATTCCTGACTCCGGGTCCAATCTTCTATATACCATGCCACACTGCAGGGCCGAAAGACACCTCAGAACATAGACTGTCAGAGCCAGAGGGAACTAACCCCTGATTCTTGATCAAATGGGGGAAGACAGCTTCCTGATTTAAGTCAGCTAGAGAGGGCAGTGAATACAGCACTGGACCTGGAGTCAGAAAGGCCCAAGTTCAACTCCCATCTTGGACACTTGTTGGCTATGTGAACCAGGGCAGGTCACTTAACTGCACTGTGCCACAGTTTCCTAAACTATAAAGTGGCTATAATAATAGCACCTATTTGCCAGGGTTACTGTGAGGATCAAATGAGATAATACTTGTAAAGCGCTTAGCACACAGTGCTAAGTCCTGACTCCGTCTAGGGCTCCGTCAGTGGCTAATACAGCACAGCTGCCTCTTAGAATCCCTAGCTTCCTCCAAGGTAATCCTCATGTGTCCTCTTCCACAGGGGATCCTCCCTGACTCCCACAGGGACTACGGCAATGGTTGGGTTGGAATAAGAGAAATGGAGGTGACCTCTAGGACAAGGGTGGCCAGAACATGAAATGTCATTCCATTTTTCACTGGGGACTAGGAAGCTGATCCTACATTAGAGATTTGCTTAAAAAACTGTTCAAAGCAACCTTAGAGTACAGAAGACCAAGCAGAATAGGGGCTCCAGCCAGGACCTGCCTCAGAAGGCAGTCTTTCAAACCAATACATGAGAGGCAGCCAGGTGGTGCAGTGAACAGAGCTCTGGCCTTGGAGTCAGGAGGACCTGAGTTCAAATCCAGCCTCAGACACTTAACAAGCTGTATGACCTTGGGCAAGTCACTTAACCCTGATTGTCTCACCAAAAAAAACCAATACATTAGATCAGATTTTTTTTTCTTCTTTGTCTTTAACTTAGTCATAGGGGCATAGATTTGGAATTAGAAATGACCTTATAGATCTCATCTAGGCCAATGGTGTCAAACTGAAGTAGAAACACACCCCTGCTGGACTTCATGTTGACTTGGAAAATCACAAATTAGCATTATCTAGATGGTATTATATTTTTTGGGCGGGGGGGAGGCAGCTAGGTGGCACAGTGGATAGAGAGCAGGGCCAGGAATCAGGAAGACTCATCTTTCTGAGTTCAAATCTGGCCTCAGACACTTATTAGCTGTATGACCCTTGGCAAGTCACTTCACCCTGTTTACCTCAGTTTCCTTATCTGTAAAATGAGCTGAAGAAGGAAATGGTAAACCATTCCAGTATCTTTGCCAAGAAAACTCCAAATAGGGTCAATGAAGAGTCCGACGAAACTGAAAAGACTAAACAACAAACTTTACTTTTGTTGTGTTAAACATTTCCTGACCGCATTTTAACCTGGTTCAAACTTCGAGGCCCAGGCCTGGAATCTGACACCACTGACTAGTGCCTAACATTCTTATTTTAAAAATGAGGGTACTGAAGACCAGATGGGTTAAGTGATTGGCTCACAGACACCATATAGGTATCATCTACTAGTCATGTATGGTGGGGAAAATGCCTCTTACCTTGGGGACGCTTAGGGTGTGATTATCCCTGAAAAGCAGAAAAAGGAACCCAAACTCCTTTCCAAGTCAGCCAAGAGCAGAGCCCGCAAGCCATACTCTCATCATACAAATCTTTCTAAGATGGCCCAGGAGGCTTCTAAGAAAAGCCTGTTGTGAACATTTTAGGATTACAGCATTAGAGAAGTTATCCGGCTCAGATGTGCCCCACTTATCTCCAGAACCAGATTAAAATGTAACTGGGAAGTGTTTAACAAAATAAGTAAAAATACAATACAATATAGATGTTAATTTGTGGTTTCCCCAGTCAGCACGTGTCCCATCATCCAGTTTCCTTTGAGTTTGGCACCATTGCTCTAGCCCATCCCTTCATTTTACAGATATGGAAACTGAGACCCAGAGAAGCTGTGACCATGTGCCTAGTATGTGATGAGAGTTCTAAAAATACACAGGCAGTTCAGTCTAACCTTGTGGTCCCACAGAATGTCTTTCATTTGACAGATGGGGATACAGAGGCCTGGAGAGGAGGTAATGACTTGGCCATCAACATGTTAAGAGACAGAGCCTTCACTAGAACCCTGGCCTCTGGACATACCGAGGATTCTCCACCACCCAGTGAATGCTGTCCCTTCTGCTCTCAGGGTTCTCCACCTCTTTTGTGTCACTCTGGTGAAGCTGATGGACCCCTTCTTAGGATCGTATTTTTAAATGGATAAAACACATAGGATCTCAAGGGAAACCAGTTCTATTGAAATACAATGATCTGCAAAATACTGTTTGATGTTATTTGAAATATCCAATATCTCAAATTATTGAAATATCCAATATTTCAATTCTGTTGAGATACAATATTTGAATATTGATTTGAATTTTAGAAGTTCACAAAGCCCAGGATAAGATCCTCTGCCTATACTCAGTCTACCAAATAAATTATTGCCTCAAATGCTCCCTTTTCCACAGGTGAACTCCAGCCTTTGCCCCTCTCCCACTGACTCCAGGACAGTCCTATTCAGACGAACTGAAAGCTTGGTGGCACAGAAGACAGTGCACTGGACCTACAGTCAAGAAGATCTAAGTTCAAATCTAACTCTCTGACATTCACTAGCTCTGTGACCCCAGGAAAATCACTTAACCCCTCTGTTCCTTAATTTCTTCATCTGTAAATGGGGATAATAATAGAATCTACTTCCCAGAGTTGTCGTGAGGATAACTTTGCAAGTCTTAAAGTATTATATTTGTTGTTCAGTTGTTTCAATCATATCTGACTTTTTGTGGGGTTTTCTTAGTAAAGATACTGGAGTGGTTTGCCATTTCCTTCTCCAGCTCATTTTTACAAATGAAGAAACTGAGGTAAATAGGGTTGAGTGACTTGCCCAGGGTCATACAGCTAGGAAGTATCTGACGCTGGATTTGAACTCGGGAAAAGGAGTCTTCCCAAGACTCCAGGCCTGGTGCTCTATCCACCTAGCTACCAAAAGCATTATATATAAATATATAAATGGTAACTGTTATACATACATATATATATATATATGCACACACACACACACACACACATATATATATACACATACACACATATATACATATTTTAATGCACACATACATATATACTTAAACATATGCACATATAAACATATGCATATATAATATTAAATATAAGTTATATATACATATAAAACTATATATAAATAACTAGCTGTTATTATCAACACCACCCATAATCCTCATCTAACGGGACCCCTGCTACTTTTACATTCTTTCTCTCTCTCTGATGAGGGGTTTTCTCTTACAGAAAATTAACAAAACTGATGGCTATAATCCCAAAGAACTTTCATACCCTTATCCAGGAATGTGAAATGAGAACTTGTTATCCTGGTCAAGTTATGGTTCATTCTGGACCTCACATTATAGGATTTGGAGAAAATCAGGAGGGTAACCAGGATAATGAAATTAGAGATAGGCCGCCAGATTAGAGATTGTTAGCTTGGAGAAGAGAAATCTATGATGAGCTGTCAGGGGCAAGAGGGTTTATTTAATTTGACCTCAAAGGTGAGAACTGGAAGCAAAGTTACTAAGAGCCAGATTTTTCACTCAAAAACTTCTTAACCTTCCAGCATTGTTCTAAAGTGGAATAAGACCCAGATTGTGAAAGGCCTTAAATATCAGGCTAAGGGATTTGTATTCTGTTCTACAATCTAGACAATGGAGAGCCACTGAAGAGGAGGTTCATGACAGCTGTGGCAAAACAAGGAGACCAATTAGATTACTGATGTTCCAGGTGAAAAGTCACAAGGCCTGACATATGACATATCTGACGTACGTGAATACAGACGAATCAATAGGTGCAAAAGATGAGGAAGGCTAGCTGATGGCTGGGCTAGTTAGGATGGCTAAGCTGAGGGAGAGGAAGGAGTAAAGGATGTCTCTGAGGTTAGCTAGGTAACAGGGAATGACATGGAGGTTGGTGCCCTTGACAGAATAGGAAAATCTGGAAGTGGGAATGGGAAGGAGGAGGATAATGAGTTCTATTTTGGACATGTTAAGTTTGAAGAATCCAAAGAAGGAATTCTGGGGGGAAGGGGAGACAGGGTCAGTGAGTGGGCTTTTTCCTGCCTGGGTTGTTTTTATACATGTACTACCATTTCTCTAGGAGGCCAGGCCTAGGACTAAAATAGTACAGAAAAATATTTATAGTTATACAATGATAAATGATTCTTTCTATTTGACAAATAAAGAAAATTGAAGCTCCAAGCAAAGTCGCTCCCAAGGTCACACACACACACAGTAAGCCACAGAGGCAGTACTTAAATCAGGTCTTCTAACGCCAAGGCTGGAGCTACTTCCATTGTGCAGAGGCTATCTGGCTTACTTAGGTCTTGCTTCTACGACATGTCTTCTTTCCCCTCAACCCCACCCCCTCCAGCTTCCCTACTTCTGGTATGGTACACAATCTTCCTAGTCATTCAGGATCAAAACCTTGGAACGATCTTTGACTCTCCCTCTGCCTCCCAAAATATAACCTCTTACCAAGTCCTTGGGGATTCTCATGTTTTCTTCTACTCCCATAGCTACTACCCTAGGTCAAGGTGCTTATCACCTCTCATCTGCACTATTACCTATGTCCTAGATGGTCTCCAAAATAATAATAATAATGATGCTACCTAACATTGACATAGCACTTACTGTGTTCCAGGCACAGTGCTAAGCCATTCACAATGATCTCATCTGATCCTTAAAACCATCCTGGAAGGTTAAATGACTAGCTCACATTGCTAATAAGAAGCTGAGGTTGGATTTGAACTCAGGTCTCCCTGACTCCAACCCTGGTGCTCTATCTACTGCACCACATAGCTACCCTGTTACTTTTTCCAAGTTTTTTTCATCCATTTGAAATTATCCTTAATGCCTTGTTTCCAAAATAATTTAATGAGCACGTTTGACTGTCACTCTGTAGACAAAGAGCCTTAAGTGGCTATCTTTTGCTAAAGGACAAAATACCACTTTTTAAAGGTCTCCACCACATGGCCCCAGTCTACCTTTCTTCATCTTAAAATTTAACATTATTCCTTTCCTGCACACTCCACATTCTTGCCAAATGGCGCTAAGTCCATTCATTTTAGCCACCCCATATGCTGGCAATAAATACATCTCCACATCCTTCCCTTCCACTAGGTCAGCTCAGGTAACACTTCCTCCATACGTAGGAGTCACAGATCTCTACACTTCCCCTTCAACCTCCTCCTCCTCAAATTTCCTAGAAGCACTTGATCTGAATCTTCCTTAGCCCTTACTCTGTTTTAGACTTATGTGTCATGAACTTCCTCTGGGGGACTAAAAATTTTTTTTTAATATCTCTAGCCCCCAGCACAGGCACTTTACCTGAACCCACAGCAGGCATTTGAAGTCTATTGAATTTGAATTTTGCAGGGGAAGCAAGATGGTGCAGTGGATAGAGCACTGGCCCTGGAGTCAGGAGGACCCGAGTTCAAATCTGGCCTTAGACACTTGACACTTACTGGCTGTGTGACCCTGGACAAGTCACTTAACCCCATTGCCTAGCCAAAAAAACAAAACCAACTAAATTTGAACTTTGCTCCAGAATTTTAAACATTGCAACCAACTTTTAAGTTCAGATCAACTTACATTTTTTAAAAAATCTGAACTTTATATTGAAGATTCTTTAAAATGCTGGCTTACCTTCAACTATTCCAAGTTCCCCCTGGACTCTTGTCCTAGGACCCTCATAGGACTCTTTGGCCATCTTATATTTGGGTGATTCAACTCAACTCTCCAGTTCACCTTAATTTGGACACACGTGCAACAATGATGGGGATGAAAATGACATTAGATTATAGCCTCCCTCATTTCAGAGGTGGAGAAAGGGGCAGGGAAGGGAAGTAAGGAAAGTCAACAGGCACTACTCAGTGTCTACTTACTTGAGCTGGGGGAAGCAGAGAGTACTAAGAACACTCTCAGTACCAAAAAATCATGACATCCCACTATTAAAAGGAATTTCAGAGGATTTTGAGTACTCTCATGTAAAGCATGAATCCTCTTTTATAACCATCAGTGATCTCACAGGTTACACTTGAAACAGGACAGGGGATCTCACTACCTCTGCATAGGAAGCTCCTCCTCATAACCAGCCTAGAATGTTTTTTTACTGTAATTTCTGCTCATGTAGCCCCTAGTTCTACCCTTTGAGAGCCTAGCTCAACCATTTAAGCCCCCATTCCCAATAAATCCTTAATATATTTGAAGACAGTTGTTATGTCCCATTCCAACAACTCTTTTCAACCAGACTAAATCTTCATTTCCTTCTATTGATTCCCAGTGAGTCCTGTTCTCCACCTTGGTCATATGACTTGGTGCAAATGCAAAAACATGCTACACATTGATTCTCTTAAGTGACCAGAGCTCATTTCTGAAAATACCAACCCAATTTAAAAACTCTTCAGACTGTTAATAGTAATTACATCTCTTGTGCAATTGCTTAAATTCCTCAGTAACATAAAAGAATATAACCTTAATTGACTGAAAAGTTCGTTTCCAAAAGGCATATGTTCCTACTAGCAGGAAAAAGGAAAGGATAATCCAAAAGATGGTTTGCCAGCTTGGACTTATGTATTCTGAAAGCCAAGAATCTGAATTCAAAATGAGATTATTCTCTTGCAGCCAGTTCCAAAGTGAGGTGAGAGAGAAGAATCCTGAAGTTTGAGCCAAGGGAGATGATGATGACATTTCACCCATATTGCAACTCCTGGAA
The DNA here is from genome assembly GCF_900497805.2 of Vombatus ursinus. Taxonomy (NCBI): domain Eukaryota; kingdom Metazoa; phylum Chordata; class Mammalia; order Diprotodontia; family Vombatidae; genus Vombatus; species Vombatus ursinus. Next base: position 9,224,749 of record NW_020954553.1, read on the forward strand.
CTACATGTGTAACATGCAGGGAAGAACCTTTCATCAGAGGCCTTGGGAGTCCAGGTTTGTTATTAGCAGCCACAGGAGTGTGCCTGTCAGGTACAGGCTGCTCTTCAGCTTATGATGAACTGTGTCATTATGATGTCATTACCCCACAGGCCATTTGATAGGATGACCAAGTCAGGATATTATATATCTTTCTTTCCCTGTCCCTTCTCCAAATCATCCTATTGTCCTGTTACTCATACCAGGTAACATTTCTACAGCACTTTTAAGGTTTCAAAAGTTGTGTAGTGCAAAACTTGTCCAGGGACCTGGGTTCAAAACATGGCTCAGTCAGTTATGAAATCTCACACAAGTTAACCTCTCCTAGGACTCTTCACTGCATTTACAAAATGAGGGGATCAAGTTAAATCATCTCCAAGTCATTTCTGTACAGCATCTTCCAGCTCCAAACCTATAGTCTTAAATTTATTTTTATTACAACCCTGCAAAGTAGTGTATATTATGGTTAATTCTACTCTACAGAAGGGTATTACAGTGGATAGAGTGCTGAGCCAGATGTCACGAAGGTTCATCTTCCCAAGTTCAAATTTGGCCTCAGAAACTTACTGGCTGCATGACCCTGGGCAAATTGCCTCAGTTTCCTCATCTATAAAGTGAGCTGGAGAAGGAATGGTAAACCACTCCAGTATCTTTGCCAAGATAATCCTAAATGGGGTCATGAAGAGTCAGACATGACTGAAAAATTACTAAATAACTATTCTATAGTTGAAGAACCTGAGACTTTTAGAGATTGAACCATATATTCAAGTCATAGTAAACTGAGAGGTCCCCAATGCCAATCACGTCTCCCGATTTTCAGTTCTGCATTGTCATTCCCACCAGGAGACCAACAGGAGTGATCGTGGAATGGGATCCTTCTGTTGGGTTCAGTGAGATAGCACAGCATATAGTGATGGAAGAGAATAAGGAGATATATACAAGTTGGGCCCTCAAAATTTACTGCATTACCATTTAATACATCTCAATCTTTATACTTAGTCCTTTGTCAGTTGCTCTGTGAAGAAGCCTGAAACATAATCTTTGCTCATCCAGAGAACTCAAGGAAAGAAAAGATTAAAATGCATAGGAGAACAGGAAAATATACAAGTTATGTACTGTATGTTGGGGCAGACTGAGTTCAGAGAAGATGAAGATCAGTAAGGGTTAGAATAATGAAGGTACATTTCATAGACATAGGTTTTAAAGGCTGGATAGGGTTTCAATTGGTAGAATAGCATTGGGAGGGCAAGAGGAGGGATGAAGACTGGGGCAGAAGTTCATTTTATTTCACTGATGGCCAAGAAGATGCTCTCTGACTAGAAAATGCATGTTTGGCATGTAATATGGGACCAGATTGAAAGCCTAGCAGAATTTAGAATTGATGAGGTAGAAGAAAGTTGGTTTTTTTTAGCTTTGGGGTACGTGTGTAACATGGTAACACTGTTTAGGATTGTAATATATACATAGAGTGAATTGGAGGAGGGGGAATCTAACATCAGGAAGAATAAGTGACTCTTAGCTTTTTGCCTAAAAAAAAAAAATGAATGCTGGTGAAGGGTGAGAAGCTGATGTTTGGGACTAAACTAGATGCCAGATATTAGTATCTATAGGATATTATAGACCTGAAGTTAAAGGCAAAGTACAGGGATAGAATAAGAGAATATTGTCAGAATTAACTGAAGCCATGAACTGATAAGCTTTATAGGAGAGAGCCTGATAATAGGACAAACATTTAATAACTCCTTGCCTGTTTAGCCTAAGCAAAATGGTCTGTTGAAGTTTAGATGAAGTACATCTTGTTAAGTGATGCAATGTATTAACACTTTCCCCAAACAGGGATCAGTAGTTGAATATCTTATCTTAAATTTAAAATGACTTTGAAGTATCAAAGCAAAACTGAAATTGAAGCCATGATTCACAAGTTTATTGGCACTCAGGTGTAAGCAGCATTTCTGACTCAGTCCAAATAGCAACAACTGAGAATTATCATACTAAGATACAGGATCTGTCTGTGATGAACAATTAAGAACAGGAATCATCAGGAATGACTAAAAGCTCTTGATGTATGATCTCTATAGTTTTGACGTCAACCATTCTCTTGTACTAGGAACTTTATCTTGGCTTCCAAAACATTATTCTCCTTCTGTCAGGCCATTGCTCCTCAATTTCCTTTGCTGGATCATCCTCTTCCTCCCCATGAAGTGTGGGTGCACTCCAAGGCTATGTGCCTTCTTGACCCTCTATATTCTTAGAGAACTCATCAGCTACCACATATTCAATTAACAATTCTACACAGATGACTACCAAATCTTTATGCTCAATACTAGCCTTGAGCTTCATTCCCACATCATGTCTATTTGGATGTCTTGTAATAAATAATAAGCATTAAGCACCTATGGTACTTATGGTTCCAGGTACTCTACCAAGTGCTTGAAACACACACACAAAAAAAGTTAGATCAGGTCCCTGCCCTCAAGAAGCTCACATTCCACCAGGGAAGACAACACTGTGGGGTATGTAGGTATGGTTTTGGGAATGTATACACCTAGTTGTGAATGTATATACTTAGTTGTGAACTAAGGGGAATACTAAGGGACATAAGTGAGAAGGGCAAACGTCTGGAACTCAATTTGTTCAAAATGGAATTCCTATGTTCCAACAAACTCATCTCTACTTCAAACTTCTCTATTTCTGTAGAGGACACCACCGTCCTTTTAGTAAACCACTGTTTCTCAATCTGGGCATTAATCTTTGACTCCTCTGCTTTACTCCCATTCCAAATCTTGTCTTCTCTTACCTCCACAACTTTCATGTGTCCCTTTCCTTTCACTCATACCCTAGTTTAGGTATGTTATCACTTATTATGATAGCCTCCTAATTGTTTCCCCTACTTCTTCCTTCTCTCACATATTTTCTACTCCAGATATCAAACTTGAGCAAGCAGCACCTGATGGCCAAACCAGATTGAAATATAATAGGAAATCTTTCAACAAAATAAAAAAATTACAATGTAACGTTTTTCTAACATGCAGCAACCAGTACAGCTACAAATTTGACCACTCTGCTCTATACAACGTACAAGTTGCTATTTCCAAAACAGATGTGAGCGTATCACTCCTCAATTACAACAGTTTTCATTGCCTTCCTATTGCCACTAGGATGGGATACAAAATCTTTAGCCTGGTATTTAAAGTCCTGAACAATGAGGCTCCTACTTACTCTTTCCATTCTTATTTCATTAGCTGCTCCCAGTACTTGACACTACATCTCCCACCTCTGTGCATTTGCACAGTCCAAACCCCCCTAGCCCTAAATGCAGGACCATTCTCTCCCCCCACTTCCATCTTTAAGAATTTCTTGACTTCCTTCGGAACACAATTTCAGTGGTTCTGTTTAAATCCTTTATCAAATTCAGTAGTTGTCTATAACCTCTCTTTCCTTCTAGGAAGTATGGATGTATTTAGTTTGCACATATTTTCATTTACTTCTATGTATTTGACCTATCCCCAAAGTAAAATTTTAGATTGTTTAGGGAGATGATTTTCATTCATTTCTCTGTAGCCTCACTACTTAGCACAGTGCCCACCTTCCCATCCTCCTCTCAGCCCCAGTGTAAGTACTAAGTGTCGATCAAAATGAATATAGCACAATCTCGCAGTACCTTGTATTCAGAGAATGTCAGAGTAGGAAGAGACCTCAGACAGAAATCACTTAGTTCAACACTCTCATTTTATAGACAAGGAAGACAAGTCCAGAAAGAGAAACGGACTTACTTAAAAGCTCAGGTCATGAACTAGTTGCAGCATGAGACAACCTGACTGGTTTCCAGACTCCCTCCCAGTGAAAAGGAATTGAAGATGAAATTGCTCTTGTCTTCATATAAGATTCTTATCTTGAAAGAGTGACAGATTATTATTCCCACTTTAAAATCAATCACTGACTTTTAACTTACTAACTTAAAAAGTTACCAAAACATTTGTGTTGAAAAGTTTAGGAAACTAAAGAACAATAAAGGGCCAGAGTTACCGTTAGTAAGCACTTGGTGTGAACCATAGAAATTCTAGGTTGGAAGTGACACCAGAGACCATGTAGACCAATCGGTACCTGAATAAGAATCACCTTTACAATATTCCACTGAGCAGTCACTGGGCTGGTTTGGGATTAGGCTGACTGGGGATTTGAGTAATCAAGAAACTGCAGGGTAAGAGTAAGAACAGGAATATGATTTATGGAAAGATGAAGTATAGTAGGATAGAGGATATAAAGAAAGCTGGTGTTATTGTATGCAGAATGGTGAAACAAGGGTAGAGGAGAACATCTCTAGGAGCATTAAAACCTAGATACTTAGATAGACCTATGATTTCAGTAGTGTATTATCCTCATGGATAACAGAAAAAAAAAAGACCCTGGATATCTTAGTTCAATTATCTCTAATAGCATGTGCAGAAACCTGCCCCGCCAACAAACAGTACTCTCTCTACTTCCTTCTGTTCAAGTCTCTCTCTGCCTCCCATTTCTAAAAGTTCACAAAAGATGTGATTTTTTTGGGGGGTGAGGCAACTGGGGTTAAGTGACTTGCCCACAGTCACACAGCTAGTAAGTGTTATGTGTCTGGGCCAGATTTGAACTCAGGTCCTTCCTGACTCCAGGGCCAGTGCTCTATCTACTGTGCCACTGAGCTGCCCCAAAACGTGTGACTTATAAGTCATATCAGGGTCACTCTTCACACAAGTCTGGAAGTGTCCTTTTGGTGAGGTTACATATGAAATTTCAGTGAACTATGTGACAGTGAGTTCTACAATTCCAGGTTGCATAAAGTACTGCCCCCTCCCTTTCATTTCCACATTTTAAAACAATGATTCTTCTTTAAAGAAGTCTAAACCTGACTGCTTCATTAGTCATGACAGAAAAGAAACACAAGAACACATGTCCATTCCATCCTGGGAGTGGCATGAAAACTCTTGCCAATTAAACCAGAAATGGGTGAAAAATTGTAATTTATTGAAACTCAACTCAAAAAATATAAGATGCTGTAGTGTACAATATATTACACAAAGCACCCTCAGGTGCACATTCAAGTCAAGTAAGAACTCTGCCTGCCTCCCTCCCCCCAGCCCTCCCACCCTGGGGCCTCAGAATCTGTTCCATATACAATCATGCACACTTAATTTGAAAAAGGAAGCCCCAGTATATTTGATGTATTAATTAGCACCAAACAGAGCACAGTTCCATTTTCTTAATAAAACAAAACAAAACAAAAAAAACCAACCAATAAACAAACCAACTGGGGAGCTAATGAACGCTGCCAATACTGTTGACAAAGATATTATACATTCATGAAAATGCACAGCCTACCCTACCCTAAACAATGGTGTGGCTGCTGCTCAGCCTTTGTTCGCGTTGGCAATTGTCCCTATGCTGCAGTACTGGAGCCAGTCTGTTCTCTAAAACAAAATTGCTACTTAGGAACTCCCTACTACACAAAGCTCATCTGTTTTTTTTGTTGGAAACAAGTCTAAAAGAGATGTGGAAAATTTTGATCTTTCCAGGACGACCACCGGCCGCAGATAATGAAGCTGTTTTAAGGCAAGTTCTCCACAGTCTGTTAATGCCTTATCTAATATGACCCTCAGATTTTCGAGGGAAGGGACAGTTGATGACTCTGCTACAATGATAGGCTGGATTGTGGTCAGGTTGTCATGAATTGCAGAATCACTGGAAGGAAGAGGTATATCAACTTTAGGGTTGCTTTCATTCACTAAGCTATCCACAGTCACATTCCCTGCTAAGTCATCATTGGGCTGTGGGACATCATTTACTGTTAAGTGCTCCGCTGGCTCCCAATCATCAAAATCATCCTCTTTTTCTTTACTTTCCTGAATGAATTTTAAAAATGAAGATTCAAACCCCATGGGTTTATAAGTCTTCAAATCAAATGATCTGGCCTGCGAATGTTTCCGAAATGTATCTTTTGGGACATGAATTGGAGTTTTTACCACATTGCTTTCCAGTCTAGAGCTATGGTGTCCAGCTTCTGGCACCCTTTTTCTTGGTAAAGGCAACTGGAAATTTGTTAAATAGGGCCTGCTCTCAGTTCCATCACTGTTCTTAGGTGCAGACTTTTCAGTTTTACAGGGAGGGGGCTCAGTGACACGACACTCTTCCAAGCTAGTGGTTTCTGAACTATGGTTACATTTTGAAGTTTCTCTATACAGGAAGGTATCTGTATTAAATACCGAATTACTTTCTACACACCCTTCCTGACTCCCATTTCCTTTATTTTCTGGATGAGGGGAACTGTTGCTTTTCTGGAGAGATGCTTCATTTTCACCTGGGGGGTGGGTATGCACTGTGCTTCCTGGTTCACAGTTTCCGGTTTCTTCCTTCTTTATACAAGGCTCTATCTCAGAGGCTGGCTCTTCTTTAATTTTGGTACCATACTTAACGCAAACTACTAGGATTTCCATCTGCTGCTCTAAATAAGCACTGCTCATTTGGTGGGTACGTTTGTAATGTCTTAATATACTACTTTCCAATTTGACAACAGATGCACAGCCTTGAATCATGCAGGGATATTGAGTGTGTTCAGATTGCTCTGCACACATATTTAGGGCTTCCTCTTTTGTTTTAAAAATGATTGGAAGCTTTTTCTCTTTAATGAGGCTGCCACATTTTCTAGTTTTAGCATTCAATGACTTCTTATTATTCTGACTTGCTTCACTGTGAGCCCGGCTGGTTCCAAAACCTTTCTCACCTTCACTTCTCAGTACACTCTCATTTTCCACTTTTGGATTTCCAAAGAGATCATCATAATAGTCCTTGTGTCGGTAATACACGTGTTGAGAGTAGTTACTTCGATGAGTGAAGATTCGATCACAGCCATTAAGGTCACAATGAATTTCAAAGTCTGAGTTCATCTCTCCTTCAATACCATGCTGTTCCATCAAATGCTGCTTCAACTTGTTAAGAGTGTAGAAGACAGCCGGGCACTGTGGTTGGCTACAGGGAAACCTGGCAGCAGAGTCAGTCTCAGAAAGGGCTTTCTGATCTTCAACAGGGTCTAAGTTATGGGAATCACTACAGTGTTTAGCCAGTGCTTTGGAGCATAGGAAGCGCTTATTACACTCTTTATATTTGCAAGCAAATATCTTTTTACATTTGACCAGTTCCCTTTTTGTTCGTGCTTTGTCTTTTTCTAAACACAACTGCTCTCTGTTATACTGATGCACTGTTCGATAGTGGCGAATCAAGCCCTTTAGATTTGTGAATGAAGAATTGCAACTTTTATGAATACAGTGGAATGGTTTGTGGTACTTGTTCAAAATATAGCACAGATTTCCTTTGGCAACAGTCCTTCTACTCCCTCTTCCCTCTCTTGCTTCTAGTTCTTCCCTGTGGCTATCTATTGGTGATGAAATGCTGGATGATTTTCCTGTCACATTACTGTCAATTTCTTCACAAGAAGATTCCAAATCAGTTTCTGAACTACACTCTTCTTTTTTAGGATGTCGGATTTGCTTCTCAGAATTATTAGACTGATCATCTCCAAGCTCTGTGCTGCCACAGAAAGTAGAAGCAGAGCAACTACCCATGACATTACCTTTCAAATGATCCCCTGTGCATGGGCTGGCATGATCACATTTTCCATTATCAAATAATTTATGAGTGACTTTTTCATTGCTAATCTGATGCTTATTTTTATAATGAATTCTAAGGTGGGTTTTTCTGGTAAATGACCTTTGGCAAATATGACACTGGAAAGGTGAGTATCGATGCTGAAACATGGATAACTGTAGAACCTTGTCTCTGGAATAATTATGTTTTTTGACATAATGCATCAACAAAGCCTCTCTGGTCACAAACTCATACTTGCAGCCTTGAAGTTCACAGAAAAATGGCTTGGCTGCCAACTGTGCAAGATATTGACTTGACAAATTTTCTTCTTGATTCTGAAAGTGAAGGTCTGAGATAGGGCTTGATGAAACTGACTGAAGGGACTTAGCACCATTGGATGGATACACTGGCAGTGACCCTGAGAAAGATGTTATTGAGTTTTTCAAGCTTAAGTGTTTCAGGCGTAACAGAAGCTCCAACATGGCATCCTCAGTACACGGCACTCTGGAAGCGCAAATGGTGGCTTCTGGAGGATGGTGGCAACTCTGAAGATTACTTCTACATTTTGTGTGAATATTGTGATCCAGACCTTCATCTGGGGAGTCACTGTTTGTGTCTGAACCTGGCTTAGGCGCAGCACTGAAGTTCTCATTTGTTTGACTGTGTTCACTGTCCAAAAACTGAAAGATCTCTTTATCCTTTATTCCTAATGTCTTTTTATGCTTGAAATGGTATGGATGAATCTTTCGGAGATGCCTCTGCATACCTCTAGCATTTTTGTATGTAGAACCACAGCCTTCAAAACCACAGGTAAACTTTTTCCCATCAAAACAAACTGCCACATTGGAACATTTCTCTTTTAAACTGGAAGGGACCAAACCTTTACCATGAGAGGACATGAAAACATCAGGCACGGTCTCAGGCGAGTCCAGCGTATCAATCATTTCTTCATTCACTGAGGCAGATGAGCTGCGACTTAACTGATCGCTCGAGCTGCTGTCACTGTTGTCTTTTAGGTTATCAGAGCCCATTTCCTCAACATCTGGAGCTAACTGAGAACTAGTCGACTCCACTGAGAAAAGCAGATCCTCAGGTAAATGTGATTTCTCAGTTGGGTCAAGTAGATGATGCTGATCTTGACAGCTGTTCTTTTCATTTGCTGCAGGTTCAAGCTTTACTGTTGTCTTAACATCTCCATTTGAAATGTCACCATTATGCATGGAAAGGTGATTCTGAAACTCAGTTTTAGAATAATAGAATTTTTTGCAACCAAGAAAGTTGCATGTGTATGACGCATCCCGGAAGTGCTGTGCTTCATGGTGATAAAGTTGTCCCAGGTCACTGAAAACAATACTGCAGCCATTTAATTCACATTTGTATCGAAGATCCTCATGTTTTTGTTTGTGATTAAGTAGCTCGTTCACTGACCCAAATGTCGCATAGCAGTCTATAGAGACACACATGTAAGGCTGAGGCCCACAGTGAACTCGTTCATGCTCCCGCAGATGAAAGGCTGTCATGAAATGTCGCCGACAATAAGAACATTTTTCTCTCCGGTTCTTCATGTCCAAGTAATGCTTTGCATTTTCATCATTGTTTTGGTGTTCGGCTTTGAGGTGCACACTTAGGTACTTAAATTGCTTAAATACTCGGGAGCAGTCTGTCCCAGGGCAAGGGTATAAATCTCTATCTTGCAGGTGGCAATCCTCTAGTTTGCTGAATGTAACATACTCATGAGAATCTCCCTGTTCGTTGGATGGCAGATTTTGATCTGATGTTGCAGAAGGACTTGGGCCATTACCCTTCTGAGAGCGTTCTCTTTTCATCAATAATTTCTTTCTGGGTCTGTCTCTTCTGCTTGGTGGCATTTTCACATGTTCCATTACATGAGGTACAAAAAATTCTTTTTTCTTGAATTTCTTTATACAGACAGGGCAAGTATAAATTCCATCTTCCATATGCATCTTAGAATGATGGAGTATCCTAGCTTCTATACATTCCCTCTTGCAGAGCACACAGAAGAACTTATATTGAAGCCATCGCTGGTACCTTTCAGAAGAACCAATTGGCTTTTTGTCTCTTTTCTCCTTCTGCTGATCTGCCGAATCTCTTCTTTTGGAATGTTTATCATCTTTATTCTCTTCATAGTCACTGAGAAATGACTCCAAAACATCTGTCTCATTAATTGATATCTCATAGCCACTGAGGTCATCATCAGAATCAGAAGCTTCTTGACCTAGGAGTTGGTGACAATGTCGTTTTAAAGTTTTCCAATCCCAAAATTCAGGATCAAAAGGCCAATGGGCTTTTAAAGCTAACAAAAGCTCACATCGGAGAGAGTTGGGAACTGGAGCATTTTCCTCATCGAACTTTTGATCTGGTTGCAGGTATAGTTCTTCTAACATATTAAATCCAGCCCAGCTGGGCTCCAATAAGAATTCAGTAAGCTGACAGGCTCTTCTAACTTCAAGGTCTTCTGGTAAGAGACAACCAATTGTTTTACACACTGATGTTTTCATTTCATCATCTTCACTTGATCGAATCTGAAGGGCTCTCACACATAATAAAATGGACACTGCTACACCAGCATCTTCTGCCTAACAGAAGAGAGAAGAGGAAAAAATGTTAATTTAATTTTGTCCTGAAACAGAGAAGAAAATTATATAAAAATATCCTCACCAGCTCTCCAGTCCTGTACTTATTCTCTGGCCCTTGCAATGAGGGTATATCTGAACAAATGACTGAAAACAGAGTTGATTACATCTGTATAAAAATCTGCACTATTGTTATGATTTCTAAACATTCCAAAGCTTTATATCGGATTTTCTCTTCCTTTTGAAATCTAGCTTTATCTTACTTGAATCTCAGTTATGTGAGATTTCTGTACCTGTGAAATTAATGACTTTAGGGACAGACTCTTCACTTTTCTTTTCTTGCCAGTTATAACTCAAAAATCTATATCACCTTTGAAAACTTATCTATATCTGTTTTGGGCACAACCTTACTAAAAAGCCTGGAGTGTATGTGTTCAAAAAGAACTAGCATCTCTGGAGTGAGGGATTGTCAGACCCTTTAAAGGATGCTCATGTACCTTTGTTGTCTACTTGGCACTCAACTCTCACCTGTGGCTCTAAGAAGCTACAGCATGGTCAGTGGCCACATACCCCAGTAAAACCATTTTGGCAGATGGGCTAAACCAGGTTGAAGGTAACCAACGGGTCACAACTTGTTGGTGAATTAAGAGGGCTGTCTACCCCAAGCATATGAAACCTTCCCCTGGTGAAAAGGGCAGATGAGAACAATTTGTTCCACCAGTCATGAAGGTGGTTGAGGCAAGCACTGTAGAGTGCTTAGAGCCTGGCCAGACATCGAAGACGCCAAGGTCATTCACTGAATCCCGGGGTACTTCCAGTCATACTGACTTTTGTCCTGCCACTGGATGCTGATGATTCAGGAAAAGAGAGTAAGACCGATAACTTTGTACAATTCTGCTCCACTTAAATCTAATTCATGCACAAAACACCATCCTGTGATGTCACTGGTCTTCTTTGAAAATGAAGAATAAATAATACTAATTAAAAAACCTAACAGACAAATGGTTGAAATATTTCCTAAGACAACTACATAACTTGCTTTGGAAAGATGTTCCAGTCTCTCAATCTTAGTAGGAAGATGTTCCCAGTCTTTAACCTGCATCTCTCCCGTAGTACATTCAAACTGGCTCTCACTTGACCTCATATAAAAACGAATAGTGAGAAAAATCACCACAATCAAGACTTCCTAAGCTTCTCCTGTGGGAGATACAAAGTAGTACAAAACTTAGTCTCTAGCTTCAAACTTATAACTTGGTAATATACACATAGATGTACACTGATACTTATCAGTATTGTGGTCAACAGAAGGTTCAAGTGGTTGTAGTTTGGGCTTCAAAGAAGCAATAAGACAAAGTGGACCCATGAGGATGTAGCTTAGATAAACAGGTTAGAGTTAAGAGGAGAGTATGATTTTCTAGGTAGGGGCAACTGTATGAGCAGACACGAAAGCTGGAAAGTCAGCTACCAAGCCAATTTAAGGTCATGTGACCAATACGGTGTGTTCATTTAAAAAAAACAATCTTGTTTTCATTTTTATTCAAACCATTAGTATTCAGAACATGAATGTGTTGGGAGCACTTTAGGGAGGATGCATTTTTGTATAATTCACACATCTGTGCCTATGCCCACTGGGCGATGAAGGAAACTGAGGCACTACTAATTACGTGACCTGGCACAGATATATTATATAAAAAGTTATATGATGTATTACCCATCTGATGATCTTTCTTAGAATCACAGACAGCTGGAAGGGACACTGGAGGTCATCTAGTCCAACCCCCTCACTTTACAGAGGAGGAAAACTGAGGTCCAGAGAGGTTGTGTGACTTGCCCAAGGTCACACAGGTAGTAGTAGTAGTAGTGGTAGTGGTAGTAGTAGTAGTAAGTAGCAGTCGGGCAGCATTCAAACTCAGGTCCTCTGACTCCATATCCAGTGTTCCTTATACTATACCACCTTCCTGATTCTCCACCTCTGTTCCAGGAACAAGAATAGGTAATTATGTCTTCATTCAGAGACCACAACCTCCTTACTGGTTGTTTCTAACAAACATTATATCTCCTCAAACTTTTTAGGGCAATTCACTCAACCCCACCCAGTCTTTGACCATGTTAAAGAGTTTTATGTAAGTTTATCATTACACTCCTATGTACCTAACATATTTTATCTTCTTTGACTATTCTTAGCCCAACTGTCATTATTGCAGAAAGAGGTTCTACAATCATACTTACAGATTCTTTCAGAACTCCTTTGCACATTACTTCCTTACGCATCAATTTCCTCACTGGTAAAATGGGGATATTAAAAACCTAAAGCACTTAAATCACAGAGTCAAATGAAAGAACATATGTAAAGTGCCTTGAAAATCTTAAATGCTTCCTTAAATGTCAGTTATTATTATCCTGGAAAGTAATTTTCTGGGACTGGAGACTTGCTCTCATGTAAAGAAAGAGACTCAATGCTCTCTTGTAATGCCTTTATCTAAGCCAGGGTTCAATTCCCTTTTCATCATTTCCAGCTTTAAGATCATTCTCCTTTCTGGAAAAGGAGGAAGGAAAACAAGTATTTCAAAGAATGATGATAGGAATGGTTACTGAAATGAAGACTACAATGGAAAAAAAATAGCAAAAAACACTAGTCTGTACATATCTGGATACTTGGGTTAGAGTCTTAGCTCAGTCATTAGATTTGACTTTAGGTGAGTCCTTTTTCTTCTCAGGGCCTCAGTTTCCCCCTCTATATAAGGAAAGGATTAAACTGGCTAGAATGGCAAGTCACCTAACTTCTTAAGCATCAGTTTCCTCAACTATAAAACAGGGATAATAATATCAACTAATTCCTGTGGTTTTTGTACGGATAAGACAAAATATCATAAAGCATTCAGCCCAATGCCTGGCACATGGTAGGTACTTCTTCCTCCTTTCCAAGAAATTCCCTACCAGTTATGAAATTCTAAGATTCTGGTTAAGGACTTAATTGACATTATAATCCTTGCATGAAATCAAGGTGGTGGTTCATGATGTACAACCCTGAAATACTAAAGTATTAGAGTTGGGAGTGTGATGACCTCAGGTATAATCTGGGCCTGTCCAAAGAGAAGTGTCACTGCATACTGTTAGATAACTGGCTTTTGAACACAAAATATGATGCTAAAGAGAATATGGAATGCACATGGAAAGGGCATTATCCTTCAACAATGTCTTATAATGTATATTTTTATGCCAAGCTCCAGCACTGATTAGTCGCATAACCGTGGGCAGGTCATTTTATTTCTGAGCTTCATTTTCCTGAACAGCCTAAAGTACTTACTTCTGTTTGTACGACTCTAATCAAGCAGAAGAGATGTTGCTGTGTTTTAGCAATAACACCAAACTGTCGACATCGCTCCAAAAAGATATCTAAAGAAGGATCAATTCTTCTTTGCAACTTACTCCAAAAAAGAGTCAACTCCCTAAGAAAAAAAAAACAGAAAAAGATAGTTGGAAGATCATTTAAAAACACTGAGATGTGTTTGCAGTTTTACTTATATTAATCTGTGAGCAAGACTGCCAAATGGGAAGGAAAATCTGCAACGCTATTACTAAGATTTCATTATGTTAGAAAACTGCCCATCAGCTTGTCTCAATTATTATCCTTTTTTTGCTCCCTTCTGAATCTAAGGGAAACTCCACTTCCCCACCCACAGACCATTTAGGTGTATGTTGCTTTTGCAACAAACTAGGTTTCCAAAAGGGTAGGGACTATATTCTAGATTCACAAACATACATTTGACAAATATTCTGAGTGTACTTTGGGCTGCCTAATTTCCAAGTTAAGCTCCTATTAATTCCATGAATCTGTATCAGACTGTATTGTAGAGCTACTGAACCAATCCTCAGAGAATTAAGGTAAAATCTATGATCTGACTCACTGAAAAGTATTTCAACCCTAAAAGTAGATTATACATTCAGTTTTGGGAGGTAATTCACTTTTAAAAAGGCACTGAATTATGTTTTCAGAATCATGCTTGTTTCTTATAATGATCATCTCATTTCCCTTTCCTGGCTCCTTGAAAAGGATTTTTAAAAATTACTTCAGGGAAATTTGTTGATTGCAAATACAGTGCATGGCACATGGCAGATGGTTGTTGCAAGAGTATGTATGTGTGTGTAGCTTTTATGGTAAGCAACAATTGGGACCAATGAAAGCACCAAACACTTCCAAAAGCAATCTAGCCCAATCAATCTTATTTAATTCTGGGTATAATAGCTCACGATTGGGCAGCTAGGTGGCACAGATAAGAGAATGCCAAGTCTGGAGTTAGAAGACTCATCTTCGCAAGTTCAAATCTGGCCTCAGACGCTTTCTAGCTGATGACCCTGGGCTAGTAATTTAGCCCTGTTTGCCTCAGTTTCCTCGTCTGTAAAATGAGCTGGAGAAGGAAAGGGCAAATCACTCAAGTATCTTTGCCAAGAAAATCCTAAATGGGATCATAAAGAGTCAGACATGATTAAAAACAACTGCAAGCTATGAATTATTAAACTTAATTAAACTAGCTCGTATTAGTAATTTGTTAGAGTTTAACCTTCCTGCTCCTGTGAGCCTAAGTTCCTTGTTTTGCAAGAATTCTCCTTTTTCTGCATGAGTCAAAGCTCCAATTCCTCATTTGGACTTGTGGAAAATCGTACACTTTCCACATGTAAATTCAGATATTGATGTTGTTAATAGCCCATTTATCAATAAGCTTCTGTAATGCCTAGTTAATCAGAGAAAAAGAGTGTTTACCAACATGATTATTATGGATATGTTTTACATGACTACACAGGTGTAACCTATATCAAATTGTTTGCCTTCTCAATGGAGGTAGGGTGGGGAGGGAGGAAGGGAGAGAATTTGGAACTCAAATTTTAAAAACATGTTAAAAATTGTTTTTACATGTAACTGGGGAAAAATAAAATACTAAATTAAAAAAAAAAAAGAAAAAAAGAGTATTTACTACTGAGAGATTATACAATTTTCCAGTTCCCCATTCTAAGAATAGGTTCCCTGTTTCTAACCCATTTCCAACCATGATTTCCCTATTCCTGTCCTTGTTCAAGATGCCCCAGGATGTTTTGTTAGTCTACCTTGTGCCAAACTGATACAACTTATGGTTAGAACTCTCTGTGATGAACACCCATGTTACTCAGGAATTTGTAATTTTGACTAAAACAAAGTTCTGCAAACTCTCCATAGGGCCCTTGGTTTTACTAAGGAGCCTTGGATTCCACTTACTGGTAATTGCTAGCCTTGCTAACAAATGGAATGTGCTTGGAACTTTGTTGCCTCAGTTTCTCTTTATCACAGATTTTAATTGTGACACAAGGATATCATTAAAACTAGCAAAAAGCTTTGGCAAACACATATAGGCATCACTTTATATTAGTATTTAGAGGTCCACCAACTACAGTTAACATTTTAGTCATAACTATCAAAGAGCTGGGCTTAAAAGATGCTTGAAAAAAACTCTTATTAGAGAAGCACCTTTAATACTGTGCTTTTTTTTGGAATTCTAAGGAGTAGGGCTGGGGTGCAAATTGAGAAGCATAGACCAGCACCTACACTGGAACTTAAGAATCTCCAAAGAGTTGTCTGGGAGCACTTTCTAAGTGCTAGATCCAAGTGTTCTTGTCTCTAATGTCAGTGCTTAGACCACCACTGCACGTTCCTTTTCACATGTATTTTACTCTAAAAGCATACACCAAATCAAAAGCTCTTTGGAGGAATTGCATATTCTCTTTGTCTTTTAGTCACACTGTATGACTAGGAAAATGTGGTCTGCTGAAGAAAATCTTCTAGGAAAGACCACCTATTATCTTCTCACATCTTCACTGAGGATGCCCTTGCTTCCTGCACAGACCATTATCAAATACGTATAGATATGAAAAAGGAGGCATATGGGTCATTATTACCTCACAGCACCAGACTTCTGTTAATAGTCTAATATTACACTGTCTTTCTTGGCTGCCACAACATATCACTGACTCAGACTGCTTTGCAGTTGAGTGGAATGCACAGATCTCTCAAAAGACTTGCTCTCTAAGGGCAGCTAGATGGTGGTGGGGCCGGAGTCAGGAAGACCTGAGTTCAAATCTGACCTTAGACACTTACTAGCTGTGTGACCCTGGGCAACCTGTTTGTCTCAGTTTACTCAACTATAAAATGAGCTGGAGAAGGAAATGGCGAACCAGTGTAGTATCCTTGCCAAGAAAATGGGGTCACAAAGAGTCACACACGACTGAACAACAATTACTATTCACATCACCTCCAATCTGTATACTTGCGCAGTTGGGTTTTTTTTTCCGGTGAGGCAATTGAGGTTAAGTGATTTGCCCAGAGTCACACAGCTAGTGAGCATCAAGTGTCTGAGACCAGATTTGAACTCAGGCGCTCCTGACTCCAGGGTCAGTGCTCTATCCACTGTGCCACCTAGCTGCCCCTGAATTTTTTTTTTTTAAACATAAATGCAAGGCTTTACATGTAATCCTATTACATTTCATCTTAGGAGATTCAATGCTGTTGTTGTTGGTCTTTCGTTTTCGAAAACAATGACATCACAAGGGTCATGTTTTAACTTGCGCATGAATTAGATTTAAGTGAGGTACAGCTGCACAACATATTCCAAACTGATTTCTAATCCTGATTCACTCACCTAACGAATAAGCTTTCTCTCAGGTGTGTGTAGATATTTGTCAAGATCAAAACCAATTCCCAATAGCAGTAGCCCTAAACTTACAAATTATGCTCCAAAAGTTCATCTGTAAACTGGTTATTACGAATGCAGAACTCATTTTCCAACAGGAACAATGTAAAAAAGCCTTAAAAAGTAGGCTCAACTACCTAGCACAAATAGTGCTATGACCTAACAATCATTTATTTGTGATGCTACTCGCAAATCAGGAAATTTAGAACCAATTTTCCCTTCCAGGATGTCTCTGGGAGTGACCGGGAATGATCTCCCCAGCAGCTTTAACAGGTCTTTGTATTTAAGGGTTACATATATAACCAAAAGAGAGGTGATAAGAAACGACATGATAGAATGATCCCCCAAAGGAACTTAGCAAATGTAAAAACACTAGCAGGGTAAACATTTCTAATTGTCTGAAAATGTAAAGAACTGTAGTTTTAAAAATGTGACCATGTGGTAACAAAACACATTGATGGTTGCAAAATGAGGCAACTGCATGCTGTGTAAGGAAGTGATCAGAGAGGACATACTCAAGTCAGAATCCTGACCCAAGGTGCTGACTACTAAATGGGTTCCATGGGGCAGTTAGACGGCACAGTGGATAGAGCACCGGCCCTGAAGTCAGGAGGACCTGAGTTCAAATCCGGCCTCAGACCAAACATTTGACATGTACTAGCTGTGTGACCTTGGGCAAGTCACTTAACCCCAATTGCCTCACTTAAAAAAAAAAAAAGGTTCTATCTAGGAGCATTAGGAAGGACTAGAAAAGTGACATCATAAAGGTAATAGGACTTTTCTAAAGAGCCTATTGTTTTTCACCTTTAAGAAGAAACTTCTCCCTGGATGACCACATCTTTGGGCAAAAGATATTTAGGCTAAACTTTTGCAGAATCCTAGAACTTTAAATGGGGAGTGAGGTTAAAAATCAAACCGTCTCATTTTACAGAGAAGAAAACCAAAATGCTAAAGACTGTATATGCACATTCTTTACGCAGGATGAAAAAATTACGCAATGTCCTGGCACCCACCACAGATATCCTTCTCCCTACTTCATGTTATGAGAACTTGAATGATTGATAACTTGCTACTGTAAATGTAGAAAATAAATGAAGGAGGGAAGCTTGCAATTTATGAAGCAACCAGCTGCAAGAGAACTGTGAATAAACCGACTTTAAAACTAACAGAGATATGGAAATGTTTCCAAGGCCAAATAGCTAGATAGGAACAAATGGATGTGAAAATGAACAATTTACCCATTGCTCTCATGGGAAAGAAAGGGTGCCAATACTTATACATATTGCAATAAGGAGAATATAAAACAGAAGTGCAGAAGATGATGTGTTTGGCTCAAGTGGGGCTTGGAGACTACTCTCTCTCTCTCTCACTCTCAAAGTTGAGTTGAGAATGGGAGAAGCAAAAGAATGACAGAGGGTGCTTACTTTGAGTTGGGGACCAGATTCTTCTCAAGACTTCTTGGTGTTGATATGATCAATTAGGCTGATAGTTTTCCTAATACTGAACCAGCCCTGTATTCCTGGTATAAATCCTACCTGGTCATTGTGTATTATTCTTGTGATAAGTTGTAATCTATTTGCTAATATTTTGTTTAAACTTTTTGCATCTATATTCATTAGAGAAATTGGTCTGTAATTTTCTTTCTCTGTTTTGACTCTTCCTGGTTTACGTATCAGCACCATATTTGTATCATAAAAAGAATTTGGTAAGACTCCTTCTTCACCTATTTTCCCAAATAGTCTATATAGTATTAGAATTAATTGTTCTTTAAATGTTTGATAGAATTTGCTTGAAAATTCATCTGGCCCTGGAGATTTTTTCCTAGGGAGTTCATCAATGGCTTGTTCATTTCTTTTTCTGAAATGAGGTTATTTAAGTATTTTACTTCCTCTTCTGTTAATCTGGGCAATTTATATTTTTGTAAATATGTATCCATTTCACTAAGACTGTCAAATCTGTTCGCATACAATTGGGCAAAATAGTTCCTAATTACTGTTTTAATTTCCTCTTCCTTGGTGGTCGATTTACCTTTTTCATTCGTGATACTTCCAATTTGGTTTTCTTCTTTCTTTTTTTTTAAATTAAATTAACCAAAGGTTTATCTATTTTACTGGTTTTTTCATAAAACCAGCTCTTAGTTTTATTTATTAGTTCAATAGCTTTCTTCATTTCAATTTTATTAATTTTTCCTTTGGTCTTCAATATTTCTAATTTGGTGTTTAATTGAGGATTTTTAATTTGTTTTTTTTTTCTAGTTTTTTTAGTTGTATGCCCAATTCATTGATCTCCTCTTTTTCTATTTTATTTATGTAAGCATTTAGAGATATAAAACTTCCCCTAAGAACTGCTTTTGCTGCATCCCATAAGTTTTGGTATGTTGTCTCATTATTGTCACTCTCTTGAATGAAACTGATTGTTTCTATGATTTGTTGTTTGACCCAATCATTTTTTAGGAATAGATTATTTAGTTTCCAATTATTTTTTAGTCTATCTTTCCATGGCCCTTTATTACATATAATTTTATATATGTATATGTATGAACACAATTACAAAACACTTTTCACACAAATAAAGTCAGATCTAAATAACTGGAAAAACAGTTCCTCATGGGTAGGCCGATCTAATATAATAAAAATACAATTTTACCTAAGCTAATTTACATACCAATCTACCAAAAAAGTATTTACAGAGTTAGAAAAAATAACAAGATTCATTTGGAAGAACAAAAGGTCCAGAATATCAAGGGAATTAATGAAAAGAAATGCAGGAGAAGGTGGCCTAGCCATTCCAAATCTTAAATTGTATTGTAAAGCAGCAATCATCAAAAGTGTTTGGTACTGACTAAGAAATAGAGTGGTGGATCAGTGATATAGGTTAAATATGCAAGACACAGTGGTCAATGACTATAGTAATCTATTATTTGATAAACCCAAAGACCCCAGCTTCTGGGATAATAAGCCACTCTTTGGCCAACGCAACCAAGATTAGAAGGAAGGTAGAAAACTGGGAAAGAATTTTTACAACCAGTCTCTCTGATAAGGGCCTCATTTTTAAAATATATAGAGAATTAAGTCAAATTTATAAGAATACAAGTCATTCCCCAACTGATAAATGGTCAAAGGATAAGAACAGGCAGTTCTCAGATGAAGAAATCAAAGCCATCTTTGGTCACATGAAAAAATGCTCTAAATCACTATTGATTAGAGAAATGCAAATCAAAACAATTCCGAGGTACCACATCACAACTATCATGGCCAACATGACAAAACAGGAAAACAATAAATGCTGGAGAAGATGTGGGAAAACGGAGGGGCAGCTAGGTGGTGCAGTGGACAGAGCACCAACCCTGAAGTCAGGAGAACCTGAGTTCAAATCCGGCCTCAGACCAAACACTTGACACTTATGAGCTGTGTGACCCTGGGCAAGTCACTTAACCCCAATTGCCTAACCAAAAAAAAAAAAAAAGAAAAAAAGAAAAGAAAAGAAAATGGAACACTAACGCATTGCTGGTGGAGCTATGAAATGATACAACTATTTTGGAGAGCAATTTGGAACTATGCCCAAAGGGCTATCAAAATGTGCATACCCTTTGACCCAGCAATAGCACTTCTAGGGCTATATCCCAAAGAGATCATACAAATGAGAAAATGACCCACATGTACAAAAATATTCATAGCAGCTCTTTTTGTGGTGGAAAAGAATTGGAAATTGAGAGGATGCCCATCAACTGGGAAATGGCTGAACAAGTTGAGGTGTATGAATGTAATGAAATACTATTGTGCTATAAGAAATGATGAACATGCTGACTTCAGAAAAACCTGGAAAGACTTGTATGGTCTGATTCTCAGTGAAGTGAGCAGAACCAAGAGAACGTTGTACACAACAACAGCCATGCTGTGTGATGACTAATACTGATAAACTTAACCCTTCCCAGCAATACAAGATCTAAGACATCTCCAAAGACCTCATGATGGAAAATGCTATCCACATCCAAAGAAAGAACTATGGAGTTTGAATGCAGATTGAAGCATACTATTTGCTATTTTTTTTTCTCTTCTGTTGAGTTTTGTTTCCTCTTTCTGGTGGTTCCTCCTATTGGTTCTAATTTTTACTTACAACATCACTAATCTGAAAATATGCTTAATAAGAATGTATATAAATATAGCCTATATCAGATTGTGCGCCGTCTTGGGGAGGGTGGTGGAGAGGAAGGGGGAGAAAAATTTTAAACTCAAAAGCACATGGAAGTGATTGTTGATAAATCAAAATAAATTAACCAAAAAAAAAAAAAAAAAAAAAGACTCCCTGGCACTCTCTAACTAGCATTTTCAAAAAGCTCCTTTGGAGATGGGTCCAAGGACATAATGGGAATGGTATTAGCACCACTCTGCTCTATTTTCTTAGGAGGAGTTTCCTTGCAAGTTGCAACCTGTACTTTTATCTCCATTTTTCAATCTGTATATGTATTTCCTCTTTTTTCCTAAGCCTTAGTTCTGCTCATTTCCCTTTCAACCATGTCTTCTCTGTTAGACCACAGTATGAGTTATTTTAATGCTTCAATGGACCTGAAGTAAACTGACAGTTTTCCCTTCCAATACCACAGACAATCTATCCAAACCTTCACATCTGATGTGTCTTTTGTCCATGTCATCGTATAAATCCTTTATAAAAGATCCATCCTTCCTCAAGGTTTTTCAATATTTTGTGGGTTCAGGTGTAGCACTTTGGTTGTCTGTTCTTGCTACATGACTACCAACCTCCCTCCGCGACCAGTCTTTTCCTGGATAAATCTTTTGCCTACTTCATATATTCAAGTCATCATTGATGATGTGCCCACACAGGTATTTCAATTAGGGTTACTCAAAATTCTGATTGTACAGAGACTGTCCTATTTCATAATTCATAGTTGTATGTACTACCTGAATAATACTGGTGTTAAAAAGATTGGTTTTTGTTTGAGTTACTATTACTATTATTAGTTATTTAAATCTAAGTTCTCACATAAACTGGCTGATTTTTGACAATTTCCATTTTTGATGAACAACTTGCACATTTGCTTTTGAGACAAAAATTCCCTAAAGGAATCCATGTATATTTTAATAGGACTTACCTAATAAATGTATATATCTTTTTTTCAAGGAAGGTCCAGTGGAAGTATATTGGGTACAGTTTGACAAAATACATTACTATGTTAGAATGTGAGCTTCTTGAGCTTAGGGATTACTTCATTTTTTGTATTTCTAACCTAAGTATTTATCATAGTATGTGTTACAAGTGTTGCTCGGTACATTTTTACTGAAAGACTGAATTTTTTTGGTTTCTTTTTTAAAAAGGAAGAGAAATCTTGTTCTCAACAGGACAGAAAACTTGGGAGGCATTAACCACTCAAGAATTTAGGTAGATTGATATAGGACACAAAATCTATCACACCAAAAGCTTTTGTCATGGAATATTAGACACTTCCTGCAGTATAGACTACCCCGTGGGTCTAAAAGACTATCACATGTATCTAGAGTTTCAGGTTTATTGGGGTAGAGCTAAGAATCCTTTCAAAGGCTGTAAGGCTATCACTCCATTCCCTAACATGGCTATGGCTACAACTGGTTATCAATAAGAATGTGTAATCCTCAGGATCTCTCCTCCTTTTGTCTTCTCACCATGATTTTGTGCTTTCTTTGGTCCTTATTCCAGTATACTCCTGTGCTAGAGCAGGCAATGAATAGAGCCAACTTACAGAGATACATCCCTTAAGAGTGCCTCCATCTCAAGTGTATTTATGGACAGGCAAATTTTTATCTCTTGACTGATTTAATGCTTCATGACCATTGAGAATAAATTTCCATCTTAAATAGAAGGCTTAAGGAGGTCCTTCCCAGCAGAATGGTTCTGGATACTAAACAAGTCAGGAAGATTCAGAGGGCATTCATTCCTTGGAACTGTGTGGAGAAATTTGCTGAGACAAAAGTACCACTTAAGTTCTCCTCACCAAAAAAGCCAATCAAGGATGGTTTTAATAATGACCTTAGATAAAATCAGTGAGCTGGCCCCTAAATCCTAAAACACAAAATTACTGCGCCCAGTAAAACTCTCTACTATTCCTACTTGGCAGGGCATCCATGTATTACAGAAACTTGAGTAAAAGTTGAGAATATGAGTATTTGAAAAATTGTATGATAAATGTGTTGTCTTTGATTAGCTTATGAGCCTAGGGGCTATTGCTCAAAACTTCTTACATGAATCTTTTTTGAAACTGTTTTAAAACCATCTACACATTTCCCCCCCAATATCTTCAAATCTTTGTCTTCTGAAAGTGATTTTGCCAACCACTAATTATCCACACAAACAAAAGTCATCTAGAATCAAATCTGGTGATTAAAGTTCAAGCCAAGAAATTTCATTTTGGGTTTCATGCAAAATATGAGCACAACGTATTGAGTCTGGTTTGCTTATGTGGTTTGTAGTCAGGCACCTCCCAAGTTGACTACCGAAGGAGAGGAGGAAAGAACAAATAGTAAGCACTTAGATGAATAGGTAAAGATCTAATTAAAAACAACAAAAATGTTAATGTTTTCTAGTTATACCTTTCAGATTTAAAAATATTCATGCATTTGTGATCATGAATATCACATAAACCCTAACCCTCTAATCAATAAAAGAACATGCTCTGAACCAAAGTCTCAGATATTTTCACATGAAAAGAAATTCAATGTCTCACAGGAAAAGCTGGACATCTAAATATCTACCCAATGTTACATAATCCTAAAACTTTATTTCAAACAGATTTGGGATTCAGTTTCTGCTTAATGAATAGTCTTTCATATGTCCTATTCTAACTTGAACATTCCACCCACCTTGTCTTTGTTTGAAAGCTACAAAAGGCCAATACTTAAAGGGTTTTTCAAATCCTGAAAACTCTTTCTTAGCTCAGATTGCTATTATAAAGATTCACTTATATTCTCAAATTGGGACTCTGTTTCACAAGCTCTATTCCTCTTTTGGAGCATCAAGAAAAAGGAATAAAACATTTAATGTCCAATAGCTTCCTTGTCCCCCATCAGAACTGTTCAAGAAGCAACTTACAGAAATCTCTGCTAATTTTCTACTGTTGCAGGAAAACAGAATTAATTCTAGTTGTGTAAGTGTCCCTGCAGGAATCACTTTAATGGTGGTTCAGGTAAAAGGCTGGATAAATTTGATTAAAATTTTTTCTATGGAGCCTAGCAAAATATAAAGGTTAATGTTAAAGGAATGAGAGAAGATTTCAAAGCCTTGAAAATTTGATGACCACAAACAACATTGTAATTTACTTGTCTTCTAGTTGAGACTCTACGACTGAAAGATTCTGGTCAGCCCCCTTAGCTTTCCAGGCTCATTTCATATTATTCTGATCCACGGACTTTCTTTCATTCTAGTCAAACTGGATGATGACTATCACTATTGTCCTATGCTTTCCTATTATTGTGTTTTTTCCTTATGTTGTTCACTACCCCCTGGCATACCATCTCTCCCATTCTGTGATTGCTGACTTTCTACTCATCCTTTAAAGCCTAACCCACACACCAGCTCCTGACAGAAACTTTTCTCAACAGCCACTTCTACTCCATGCAGATAATGACCTTCCTCCCTGGACCTGTCAATGGGCATTTTGTAAAGCATCTTTCTGGTGCATTTATTATATATCATTGTGTAGTTTTCTGTTTATGCTGTCTTATCTCCCTACTAAACTATTAACTTCAGGAGGGCAAGAACCAGGTTTTATCTCAAGCTGGTATATTCCTTACATCAAAGCAGAACATATTCAATCAGCATTTAATAAATGTTGAACTTATTTAGTTTAATCACCACATACATAAAAAAGAAAACCCCTAAGCTCACAAATAATGCTACCTGCTCCCATCTAAGCACTTGGTAGTCAGTAATCATTATGGAAGGGGAAAGAATAAGCATTTATGTAGTGCCTATGATACGCCAGCCACTGTGCTTTTCCCTCTGTTCATTATCTCCTATTTATCCTACATATAGCTTGCTTTGGATATATTTGTTTGCATGTTGTCTCTTCCATTAGATTGTAAGCCCCCTGGGAGGAGGAGCTCTTTTGCTGGGCATATAGTAGGCACTCAATAAATGTTTATTGATGGATTTTCTAGATGAGGAGGAAAAGAGATTTGTGCTCGAGGACACATGACAAATACATGATAGTAAGCCCTTGAACTCAGGTCCTATGACTTACAGAGCACACTTCGTGCTTCATAGTTCAACTCTCCTTATCTGCTGCTGCTGCCACCATTTCCTTTCTACTTTCCCATTTCTTCTAAAAATCAAATCTGTCATCATCTTACAGAAACTAATTCTTGCACAGTTGCATAGCAGCTCTCCTTGACAGATCCAAAAGATTTTCAGTCCAATCTAATGGCCAATCTGTCATTTTTTTCCCCTTAATTGCTCTGTGGCACAGGACGACACCATTGAGAATCAGGTCTTTACTAGAACTAGCCCCTCTTTATTTTACATCCTTATCCTTTCAGCTCCCCCAAAATATCCCTTTGTGTTCCCTTCTTCCACAGCATTTAAGCATTCTCACAGTCTGACTTCTTGGCCGTTTGTCCTGTCTTGCCAGGTTCTCCCGGATGTATGGGCTCCACTCTCAAAATTTCATCCACAACTATCACTCTGTCCTCTCATTCCATTGCTATTTTTTTTTTTTTGGGTTGGGCAATGGGGTTAAGTGGCTTGCCCAGGGTCACACAGCTAGTAAGTTTTGTGTGTCTGAGGACGCATTTGAACTCAGGTCCTCCTGAATCCAGGGCCGGTGCTCTATCCACTGTGCCACCTAGCTGCCCCTCTATTGCTAATTTTTGAGGTCCAAGTATCTATATGTTGGGTATTTCCATTTTGATGTTCTAGTTCAAGGTGTTAAAAATCTCCATCACTTCTCCCATATGGCCTTTCTGATGACCCTATGTAAATGACACCATTCTTCCTGCCATTCATGTTTACAAGTTAGCATCAACTTTGTTTCTTCCTTATCTTCTTTTAGTCTATTTATTTATTTAGTCATTTATTCTGTTGGTTGTTCTTTACAATGCCTCTCAAATCCCCATTTCCTTCTTTATTGCTACTGTTTCTGCTTTGGGTCTGGCCTTTATTACTCTATTCCTCAACTACTGAAACCGCCTCTTACACAGTCTCCTTGTTTCCAATCTCGGTCCTCTTCTAATCCTCCACAAAACCACCAGATAAATGATCTGAAAACATCATTCCTTTCCCTGCTCAAGCCCCTTGCTTGGCTCTTTATTGCTGCTATGGAATAAAAGCTGAACTTCGGTGCTGGGCCCTAAATAATCTGGAGCCTGCCTCTACTTTACTTTCCACTTCACTCTGCTTCCAAATCACCACTATCAACTGTCTAATCTATCAAGTACGTGTGGATCACTTATCATATGTCCAGCACAGTGCACTGAAAAACTTAGAAAAGATGATCCCTGCCCTCAGAGAGTACAAAATGTAAACAGGGAGACCAGAATCACATACAAAGCAATAGCAAATTATTCAAGCCAGTATATAACTCTGTACTTATTTGTGAAGTATATTTTATAACAGCTATATTCAGAAGACACTAAGATAAATGAGAGCTAGAATTGAACGGAAATTCCCCTTCATGATCCCCAAACACCACATGGTTTTTTTTGGCTTTAAGCCCCAAATCTGGTTGACTCCTGCCATTTGCCTCCTTTACTTTTCTTTTTTTTTTCTTTTGGTGAGGCAATTGGGGTTAAGTGACTTGCCCACAGTCACACAGGTAGTGAGTGTTATGTGTCTGAGTCCGGATTGGAACTCAGGTCCTCCTGACTCTAGGGCTGGTGCTCTATCCACTGCGCCACCTAACTGCCTCCCTCCTTTACTTTTCACTGGGTGCTACAGGGAGGTGAAGGAAATCACTTAACTGTGCTGAGTGGGCTCACCACAGATTTATGCAGTCTAATATCACTTGGGCCCTCACTACAGGAGGGGATGCATTTTTCCTATTCAATTCTCTCTTCCATGCCCATAGAAGCTACTCTAGATCTTTTCTCCTTGAGGATTCAACCACTTCAGAAACCCTCGGGTAAGGTCTTGGCCTCCTACTTCACAAAGAAAATGAAGAGCTTGCCCTTCTCCCCTCCTTTACTCTTGTCTCAGACTAACAGGGAGGTCTTCTCTTTGCTGAGTACAACCCATTGACACATGCCTTTGATCTTATTCTTTCTAGGTTTCTCCAGCAAACTGTCCCTACTATCTTTTCTACTTTCTATCTATTGGCTCCTTCCATGTTGCTAATGAAAATGTACATGTTTTCTCCCATCCTTAAAAAATCCTGATCTGTGTCTCACATCCCCATTAGCTATCATCCTATAACTCTTTTCCCTTCAAGGCTAAAACTCCTACATTTGGTGTCTCTACTTCTCACTCTCTTCTAAACCCTCCACAGCTTGGCTTCTGACTTCATCATTCAACTGAAATTGTCCTCTCCAAGTTGCCAATAATCTTTTCATTGTCAAACTTAATGGCCTTTTCTCAGTCCTTACACTTCTTGATCTCTATGTATCTAACCTAGCTGATCATCTCCTGCCTCCTCTCTTACAGTGCCTGGCCCATAGTAAGCATTTACTAAGTGATCCATCTATCTAGATTTTATTGATGGTCTCTCCTAGATCTTCTACTGTCAGTCCAACTGCTCCTTCCCAAGTCTTCCTGGCTGGTTTTTCATCGATATCACTCTCACTAACAGTGGGAGCCCCTCAAGGCTTTCTATGTTCTCTTGTCTTTGTGTTTACTTGGTGATTGAGTTAATTCCTATGGATTCAGTTATCATGTCTGACAATTCCCAGAGATTATCCAGCCCTAGTGCTTCTCCTGAACTACAGTCAACCCTGTCCATTTGCTTCTTGGACATTTACAACTAGGTTTCCCGTAGGCAACTCAAACTCAAAAGCTCCCAAAACAGAACTCCCCTGTCCCACCCCACCAAAAAACCTCTGCCCCCTCCTCCAAACACCCTTATTACTGTTGAAGGTACCACTAATCCTCCCTAGTCATGCAGCTGAAATCCTCATAGTCATCCTTGACTCCTTCAATTCAATGTCAGATCTTGTCTCCTGTGCCTTTACAGCATCACACATATGTGTCCCCCTCTTCCTATTCATGCTGCCGTAACTTGTTTGGACCCTCACCACCTCTCATCTGCACTCCTCCAACAGCCTTTTGCTTGACTTGTCAGACTCTTTATAGTCTGGTGCCGTCTCAGACCCTACTCCTCTCAAAATGCAATCTAACATGTGATGCTGGCCTGCCCTTCAAACACAGCACTCTATCTTCTGTTTTCATGCTGGCTTATGTCTGTACCTGGGACTTGTGTGCCCTTACACTTCCATATCTTGGTTCCACCAGCTTCCTCTCAGACTCAATTCAAAGCCCACCTTCTGTAGGAGAGTTTTCTAATCCCCTCAACTGCTAGTGCTTACTGTTATCTCTTCTGTGTGTCTTGTCTGTACCTAGTTATTTACACATGACTCCCCAAATTAGAATGTTAGCTCTTTGTGGGCAGGTTCTGTTTTTGACCATTCTTTGTAGCCCTAGCACTTTGCACAATGACAGTTACATATTAAGAGCTTAATACACGCTTGTTGACTGATCAGGCTTTTCTCTGTGGCCTAAATGGTCTTGGCCAATTCAAATTGGCCTTGCCCAATTCAAATACAACCTACTAACCCAGTTAAAATTAAGTGCCACCTTCTCCCTGAAAGCCTCCCCTGGCCACAGGAGCCAGTAATGACTCACCTCTTGTACGTGTCTGCAAACTCTTTTGGCATCCTTGTTTCCTGTGCTACTACTCAGCAATCCCTGAATCACAGGTTGCCTTACATTGTTATTTAAATTTCACATGTGCATGTCTTACCTCTTCAGACTAGACTATAAGCCCTGGATAGGATAAAACAAGTCTTACCTTTATTTTGTGCCTGCACATGCAACTAAGGTTTACCTTTGTAGAGGCTGGACAACATAAATCAAAGCCAATTAAGAGTTTATGACAGGTAGGACGGCTGAATGCTGGGCTTGGAATTAGAATGATGTGAGTGTCTCAGACTCTTTGCTTATCCCTCTTAATGCTAGAACCTTCCCCCTGTCGATTGCTCTACTTTCTCCTGTCTCTCTCTCTCTCTTGTTCAGAGTCATGTTTTGCTCACCACTGCACAAAGCAAGGACTGTCCTCTACCTCTCTTGTATCTTCCTGGCACATGGCAGGCAGTTAAAATGATGGGGTTAGACTCGATGGCCTCGAAGGTCTCTTCCAGCTCTAAATCTATGACTCTAAAATCAATGAATGTCCATGCACAAGCGTGAAACAATACCCTACAAAGTTTCTTTTTTCCTTTTCCACAATGCCCAGGAGTCCAACAATTGACTCTGCTCTATAGCAAGTATCACCACAGGACTTCATTTAAGGACTTAGCTAAGCACAAACATCCAAGCATTTCAGGAGCCTCCAACTCACCCTGCCTTTTACGCCTCCCATCTATACAACTCTATAGCTGAGTCAAACTGTACTACAACCACAGCTTGCCCTCACTTCCCTCTGGATATTCTTGCAGTCATCCTTTAAATCTGAAGGTATGTTCTTCTTACCTTTAGCTACTGAAATAGTTTTCTTTCTTAACAGTCCAGCTGAGATGCCACTTCCTCCAAGAAGTCTTCCCTGATCTACTCTCAAGGTCTACCACCCTACTTCCCCCAGGCTTTTGAGGTTTCTCTCCCTTCTCAAATTCTTCTAGATGAATGCATTTCTCCCAGTTCTGATAATACTCAATTCAACTGACATGTTTAAAATGCCTCTATTATGTGCTAGGCTCTGTGCTAAGCACGAGGAACAAACAAAAATAGTCCCTGTCCAGGAGGAGGTTAAAATCTAGGGGTGAGGGGCGAACACTGAAGAAGAGGAGATACATGTACACAAGTACTTCTCTACAAGTGATTTAGAGAGAACAAACAAAACCCTAAATCCATAGGAGCAAAATCCTAAGTTCATGCAAGCCTTGTACCAAACAGAAGGCTGAGGGGAGGACTTTAAGGATTATACTTACTTGTACACATTTTGTACCAGCCAGCAGAATGTTAAGCACTTTAAGGGCATGGAGTGTATCAGGTTTTGATTGTACTTTTCTAGAACTTACCCCAGAGCCTTGCCTGCTATAGATACTAAGGAAATAGTTCAATTGAGAACAATCGGACTAAAATGTTAAGTTAACACATCTCTCCCAGGTGAAAAGAAACCCAGAGTTAGTGTTAAGAGTTCTCAATAAACAAAGTGGCAAAAATTCAGTTTATACTTTACACATCCTCTAATTCTCACTTTTACCTGGGTCCTTGAACATATGAATCCAACAGCGCTTGCCATCCAATCAGCAACTTATGTAATGTTATTTACTATCATCCCAAGTTCCCTAGAGCTTGAATTGGAATTTAACATAATGTTCAGCTTTTGTGACCCCTTAATGTTATTCTACGTATTATCAAGTAAAGGGAATAAAAACTAAAGATACTCACCAAGAGTAACACACACTTGCAGTTTGCAGCTGCTGGGTTAGGTAAGTCGTACAGAGAATAAAGGCTGTGTGATCCTGACCCTCAGATTCCAGATTACATATGATGTCTAGCACTTCCTTGCAGTCCAATTTTGCAATCTATCAAAAATGAGATGGCTGAGTCAAAAAGAAAATGGTGACTTTCCTGAACAAGTTTGGCACAAAGTGAAGCTTCTTTATAACATTTACAACAAGTCCCAAATCTTTAGCTGGTTAGTAGGGCAAAATCCAACATAAGCTAATTCTTTGAGGCTTTTGGGCATGAACATGTTAGACAAGAAGGAAAAGGCTTCACGGGGCAGGCAGGGCATAGAGACACTACAAACAAGTTCCCCTCCACCACCTTTTCCCTTTTCCCAATGAAATAAAAGACCATAAATTTTTTTTTTTTTAGGTTGTTGGTTTGGTTTTGGATTTTGAAACCAGATCTGTGATTTTACTGGTACAGTGAACTCGTGGTGAGGAAAATCTCTCCAGCAATGCAGAATGACACCTGTTTTGTAACTGATAGCCTTAGCAAGTTGCCTGGGGTACTGAGAGATTAAAGGACTTGCCTGGGCCACATTCAGTATTAGATCAGAGGCAGAACTTGAAGCCAGGTGTTTCTGACTTCAAGGATGGCTTTCTACTCACTATACATCATAGCTGCCTCTCCAGGTAAATGGATTTTTAATATAGCTCTTGGATACTTGGAACAAATCACATTACGTCTGAAGAAGGTTCTTCTCATCTGAAGTTCCTTCTTTGTACTTTATGCAAAAGGTTACTGTGGTTACAAGCATATGAACAAAACACCTGGCCTACTGCTATTACGGCTGGCAGCTGAGCTAACCTGGGACCTTTTAGAAGCTGTTGCTTGGAGTACAAACAACAATAAGGCAATACCTCATTTACTTGGCATCACTGGGGAATGCAGTGTTCTGGGTAAGTCAAGTTTCCAGGTTATTAAATCTTAATCTCTTTAAATACTAAACCTCTTAAATTTTTAACTGTTTGTAATGAAAATCTTTCTAAAATTTATCTTTCTCTAGTAAAGAAAATGGTGAATGTAATTTATCTAAATGACTACTGCCACCCCTTAGTAATGACATATTTTTGCTAAAATATAGCCTCATTAGTATGTCTAAAGTACTAAGTCTGCAATATAAAACCAGTGATATTTATGCTTCCATTTCAAATATAAAGTACCCTGAACACTTACTTAAATTCACCTTACTTACTGATTCTTTCTAATGATTGAGGGGGTGTACCGTGTAGCAAGAAGACCTGACTACTTTGTAGTCAGATGATTTAGATGGTGCAGCATAAGGTAGTGTGGTATAATGGATAGAGCTCAGAGTCAGAAAAATCTGGGTTCTAGGTCCAGCTCTGACAAATACTGACTCTGTGCCCAATGACAGTAATGAAGCTTTTTATTCCTATCCTCCATCCCGACTCTCCAAGACTGTATGTGACAAGAGCAATCGCCAATCTGCAGAGGCAAAGGGATTTCTTCCCTGGGGAGTTCCCTACACAAATGAAATCACAGGCAATATGGCACAGTGGAAAACAGCACTGGTTCCAGAGTCAAAGGACCCAAGTTTATACCCTACCTCTGTTTTTGCCTACCTGTGTGAACCTGGGCAATTCACCAAACCTTTGTGGGCCGCAAAGTCCTCATCTATAAAATGAGGAGTTTGGCTCTTCTCACTGTGAATCTGTGATCTATCATGTGGGCCCAAATCCCAGCCATGAGACCTTGGGCAATCACTGAACTTGCTGGACTGTATAGGAGCTGGCCTTACTTACCTCACAAAGCTGCTGTGATAAGGCATTTTCATCAAATGCCTGCAAGGTACATAGTAGGCCCCTTAATAAATACTTGATTGACTGATGAGATAGTTGATATGGTAGTACTTTGTAAAGTCTAAAGAGCTATGTCAATGGAATGGCTGTCATGGTCCTAGAGATGAGTCATTTCCTCAGGCTCTGGACTTGCCATTGCACTCATTTCTCCCCCACTGGTGGGACAGTCTAGTCAGTATCCTGCTATCTGGCCCTCACTGGGGCCCCTAGGTTTTCCACACTGCCCACTCCACAAGGCTACTAGGTCTGCTTCTTATCCTTTGTTTTTTTTCATTCCCCACTCCTTTTTGGTGGTGGTTGTTGTTTTTTTTTTTAAAGGCTGCTCAAAGGTTATTAGTTTCTCTTAAGTACAATGTAAAGTCACTAATGCTGTTGCAAAGCATCCGGGTAGATGACTTGGAGGGTTAAAAAAAAAAAAGTGTGATTTCTTATCTTTTTAATTTCTGGTGTGTTTTTTTTTTCCTTTAAAAAACCCCACAATGCAACAACTACTACTACCCTTAAGTAACTTGCCACCTCATCTGAGTGTGTAGGTTGGAAGGCAAAGGGCAGGGTAGGGTAGGAACTCTGACTCTAAGTGCCCATCCAAATTGAGGAGGCCCAGCCCTGATTCTGCTGTCCTCATGGCCAGGAGATCATGCCAGGAGTCACCTAGCAAGTTCCTAAGTACTCTAGGGATTCCAACACAATTGGCATGAAGGGATGACTT
This sequence comes from Vombatus ursinus, assembly GCF_900497805.2. Classification (NCBI taxonomy): domain Eukaryota; kingdom Metazoa; phylum Chordata; class Mammalia; order Diprotodontia; family Vombatidae; genus Vombatus; species Vombatus ursinus. Next base: position 9,257,885 of record NW_020954553.1, read on the forward strand.
AAAGTCCCCTTAATGGCCAGGTTCTAACTCTGGATGCTTGGGATTTTGGGGGATCTCTAGACACTCCCACAGAAGCTGCTCCTGAAAGTGGGTCCCAGATGCCTTGGGCTCTTGCTACAAGTAAATAGCTACAACATGCTTATTCTTGCTTCTCGTGATGATGCCACCCTTAGTGACAATTTTTATGCAGCCCCTGTCAGGTAGTAGACTTCGATTAATGATGTGAGGAAAACTTTATTGCATTGTTTGAACCTATCCCTGCAGGGCTGAGAGACCAGATTTGTTGCTTACAGACCAGATTTGCTTAATGCTTAAAACAGGACATCCAGGTTATGTTGACCACCGAAACCTTCCAAGGGATCCAAAAACTGATGCAAGGAATCTCCAATTTCCTTCCAATTTAATTGATCTATGTGTCTTATCTGTAAGCTGCCTTCATGCCAGCCAGTCAGACAACTATTTCCTTGGCTCCTGTTTGAATTCTATATAATGTGTAATTCATAGAGGATCAGGAGTGGGTCACCCCCTTTTTGCTCTCCCCTCTGTGGGATGACAAATTTCTAAAACTTTTTTCAGTTCTGGGTCTGTTCTCAACCAACAATAATTGATCACAAGTGACTTGGCTGAGGGGAACAAGCCATTTTAAAAACTATAGTCCTATCCCTGCTCTCTGGTTAAAACACAAGAAAGGAAAGTTGTCTGGTCAAAAACAGATTCTTAATCTGAAAGGTACTTACTTTTCAAAAGTTAAATCAAAATGGTCCTAGATTTAAGTGAGAAAGTATATGGAGTATTGTGATAACTTTCTGATGGGCTCTGAAATCTTACTGAAGATTTTTGGTTGTAAGAAATACAAGCACAGGATGATAAAGAGTATGAGCAGTGTCACAATATCTTACATTTTGAATGGTGTCTTTTACTTCTGAAAGTACAAATATAAATATTAAATCACTTCATCTTTGCAATAAACTTGCAAGGCAGCATTGTGTAGTGGACCAGCCTTGGAAACAGGAAGACCTGGGTTTGAGTCCCACCTGATACATTTCGGCTGTGTGATCTTGGGCAAGTCCTGTAACCTCTCAGGTCCCAGGCAACTCTCTACAACTAAGATGCAGAGTAGCTGCTAAACTGTATTGGAAAGAGAGAGTTTCCTTACATGGGAGCTCCCTACATCAATAAAATCATGAATCTGGAGCAAAAAATTTAAGACAAAAACTTGTAGATGGGTATCGTCCAGTTTAAAAACAGTGCCTGATGAAAACACTAACAAAGTTAAAACAATCAAACTGGGTGGCACCTCAAAGGGAAAGAGCCATTCTCAAGATCTACTGACCTAATCTGTAAAATTCCTCCGTATCATGGATGAGAGAACTCAAACACTGGGGTGGTTATTTAACTTGCCCAAAGTCACAGCGCTAGTCAGTGGCAGACCCAGGTCTTCTGACTTCTAACCAGTGCTCACTCTATATGACCTTTAAAATATGTTGCTATAATCAAATTTAACCAAATCCAAGTGAAGAAGTTTAAATTCACAAAGCTAACCATGCGGCAGGAGTGCAAAAATCTTTTCAATCAAGGGCAACACATAAAAGGAAGGAAGCAGCATTTGAGTTTTGAAACCCAAAGACAATGAAGGCTCAATTTAGCTGCCAGAGACAGAATATGCTACACCATGAAGATGTCATTTTAGTGAGATTCTTGCACAATCAAGCCCTCTGGATCAAATCTATGGCTGGATGGACTAGGAAGATTAAAAGCAGTGCCCACCAAATACTGGCCAAAGAATGAAATGGAGACTACCATGCTAGGACAAACAGCTGTTCCACAGCAAACCCAGCCAACACTTCATGCAGGGAGAAAGCCAGAGTTCAGAAAGCTGACAGGGGCTACAATACAACAGCTCAAAGATGGTTTACTAGAACATTATTAAGATGTTTGAGAACACCAAGAAAAAGAGTTGTGGACTGAAATCTGAATTAGCCCACCACATGTTGCCAAATGGTTACAAGGAACCATAATTTTCAGTCAAAGAACATCTGACAGACTAATTTCAACATTACAACAGTTTCACAACATGAAGGTGGGAATTTGGACATAATGGATTAATGACATTGCTGAGAAATGGTGTTGGTTGGGCCTGTTTTTTATGCAGGGTATAACTGCATCCTATTGGTCCGAATATAGGCTGCCCCAAACCACACGCCACAGCCCTAAAATGAAATCTTTCATAAAGAAGAAAATGTGTTAGTAAAATTATTTCCCCACTACTAATTCATTTTGGAGAATAGTACTAAGATCCCCAAACTTCACCACATGTTTTTGTGGCTGATTGAGAACACCACAGACAGGTTGTTCTTATTTGCTGTTACCCCACTCCCAGGGCAGCCCCTTGGCCAGTTTCAAAGCTTAAAAACACCATTCCTCTATGGGATCCATTCCCTGGTCTACTTGACTGTTCTGTGATACTGACCTCCACACTAAAACACCTCAGCAACAGCTCTGGGGTCATCCATCCACCTCATTATACTGAAGGCCAGGCAAGGGGACAAGTATATATTGTGGGAGGAGAAGGGGAACACACTGCTGAGATCCCCTGTCACTACCCAAATGGTAATCTACAGACTCAGGAATGTACATGAGAAGGAATGAGAGTTAGGATCATAGACCATAGGTCATAGAACCTGTGGTCAAACTGATCTCTAAAGACAGGGACGATGATATTAATTCTACTCCAGCTGACATTTGTATAGTGCTTTAAAGATTGCAATGCACTTCACATACATTAAGTCATCTGATGCAGTGTGTAAGCGGGAGGGATCTGCCTCCCTTACCTTGCAGTGTCAGCAGCAGGGGCGTCTGGCACAGGCTCCTTCAGCAGGTGTGCGGGCCGATGGGGAAGCTGTTGCTACTGCTTCTGCTGCTGCTAGGGAGACCAGCGAGGCTTAAGCTGTGCCTATGGTACTAAGAGTGCAATTATAGGGCTGCACTCACGTTTTATACAATCAGATCTGGGGAAAAAGCATGGCCTACATTCAGACCAATATGGTAACAAGAACCACCACTTTACTTTTCTCTAACACCTTACACTCTTCAAAGTGCTGGCATAAACATTACTTCATTTGGGTCTTGCAACCTTGTGAGATTATTATCACCATTTTGCTGCTAAAGAAACTAAGGATCAAGCTGGATTCTAAGGAAAAATCAAGTGCTTCCTGACTCATAATAATAATGATAGTTAATAACTCACATCACATAGCCCTTTAAAGTTGACAAAGTGCTTTCCTTTCAGCAACCCTGTGTAACAGAGAATGCAAATATCATCCTCATTTTACTGATGGGGAGACTGAGCCTCAAGAGTTTAAATGGTTTGCCTGTAGCCTGAGAGTGGAAATGGCAGAAGCATCATCCAAACCCACCAGTGCTGACTCAATTTCAGGCTTTTTTGGGTATATTGTACTGCCACTGATTTAACCTCAAAAGAGATTAAAAGTAGCTATCTTGTTGGGTGATTTTCACAAGTGAGGAGTTTACATTTTAAATGGGTGTACTACAAAGCTTTCTGTGTAACTGGCAGGGACATTTCAGCAGATATATCCAAATAGGATGTGAAATAAAAAATTGATTTAAGAACACATCTACAGTAAAGCCTCACACTAAGTCATACTTGGGGGAAGGGATGTCTGAATTATTAATTTGCTCCTAATAAATTAATTACTCCTGATTACTGTATATCTAATGGCCAGACTGGCCACTCGTGCACATTTTTAGTCAAAACTCAGGAAAACAGTGTATTCAAGTATAAGCAGATCTATATCAGTAAGGGGAAAACACACATCAACAAAATCATCAATCACAAATCCTTTTAAGTTCTAAGACATATCTATCTACACTGGAAACATTTAGCTATGTATTAATAAGTAAAATGTGCTAAAATGAATAATGCAATGGATTCTTAATCTCATCTGCGTGATTGGTTGGAGCCAACAATGAAAATTACAAAGCATCCATGATTTCTCATCCTATGTGATTATTTCTTATGTCTTGTCATAAATTCTCCCATAGAGGAACTACACTATGTGATAAAGGTTTCTCTCTTATTCTTATATTTTCTGGACACCAGTCCAACAATGGCTTGTCCATCTGTTCTCCCTCACTCTTGGTCATGCAGAAAAAATTGGGATATATAACGAAAACTATGTCAAATAGGGATAACAATCAAATGAGATGACATGTTAAAGCACTTTGAAAAGTGTAAGGTTAATTACAAAAATTCATGGTGGCACTTTTTATTATTTTCACTCCATAATTCAGATTTCAGTTCACTGCTCCCATTCTGTAACAAGCCTAGACTATACCTACTTTGTGCACCTTAAAATATTTATTGAGATGTGAAATACTGTTACTTTCACCAGTCCAAACTTATCTACTCTTCTAGTCCCAGACTAAGTTCCTCCCTCTTTTTTGAAGGTCAGTGCTAGATAGAAGATGATGTCCTTCCCTAACCCTACAGGAATTGTTCACAGTGCTACACTGTGAATTTTTGGCAATTAATTTTATGCTGCTCAGTAAGGGCTCTTGAAATGTTGATTTGTCTCTCTCTCTCTCTCTCTCTCTCTATATATATACATGATATACCTTTCTACATACTTATGCCAGATCTAATCCTGTTTTATGAACTTTTCAAAACAGCAACTGGCCCAGTCAGTGTTAATCTTTTTAGGTTAATAATGCTGAAAATATAATACTTAAAAATTCGTTGACTACTTTCTTTCAGCCAGCAGGTAAAATGATGCAAATAAACATTTGCCAGACTAAAGATGACAATAAAACAAGAAAAATATTAAAAAACTTACAGCACTTTAATCTGATTTCTTGTGCTACCAATCCTACTGAAAATCAAGTGCATAATTTTAAGGATGTAGGTAAACCATTTTAATATATGGTTTGTCACATAGCTGTGTACTGTGCAAAATCACAACTATATGAAGTCTTCTGTTATTCTCAGATGGCTGCTCTGCATTTGTCAGTCTTCTTAAATATATTATGGTATCTTGTACCATCTATGGTTAATTGACACAACAGGAGACTGAAAGAGCTCAGAAAAATGCCTCAGTCAGCACGTCTATGACTTACGTGCCAATGGAAAGAAATGGCTGTCAAAGGCAACATCAGGTTAAAACTTGTTTGTAAAAATCTTACAAAAAGAACTGGATTCCCTAAGGATAGTAAGGTCCTCCAGATGCTCCTATTTGTGGATGACACTGTACGATTGCATCTAGCCCCACAACACTGCTGAGACTCCTAACAGAGTGCTGTAATCACTAAAAGAAGTAAAAGAAGTGTGGCCTGTGCATTCCCACAGGAAAGACCAAGTGGATGAAGAATGTTTATTGCCCAGATTCCAATATGCATTTGGATGGATCCTCTATAAAGTTTCTCAATAGCTTATGTATCTGGGACAGACAGTAAAGATGAATCAGTTTGGTTTTTTAACAGGAGGAAAAAGAGAGCAGGTTGAACTGCTTTTGGAAAATTGCAACTTTTACTGACCCCAGGATTCCAAAGAAAGCAGAAACCCATTTTAAAAAATATTAATATCCTGCCAGTGTTACTATATGGCAGAAAGATATGGAATTCAACTACCTCCAAAGGACTAAAAATATGTATACCACAGATGGCAATGGAAGGGTGAAGGGTCAGTGTGAACAGAGGGCATCACATGAAACAATGAGGAACTCCAAAGAGCAGGAATAAAAGAAGTTATCAGGGAACTGTGTAGCAGGAAGAGAAGGTGGGTTATGGCAAGATCCAGAGATGGCAAGGTAATTTTGAAGATGAGGAGAGATAGCATCCCAGTTGAGGTGGGGAAGAAAGGAGAAGAGGCAGGCTGCTAAAAAGCAGAGAGACAGGAAATGAAATTTCTTGTTAAGGAAATAGTAAGGAGGTCACTTTGGCTGGAATGAGTCAAAAAAGATCAAGGTGAAAAGACAGGTTAAAGCCAAATGGTGAAGGGCTTAAAATTTCAAACAAAATGAGTATATATTTCATTCTAAGGCAATAGGGAGCCACTGAAACTTCTTGAGCAGGGGACTAACACGGTATGACCTATGCTTTCAAAATAGCAATTTGGCAGCAGTTTAAAAGGTTGACTACAGAAGGGGAAACCAATTAGCCACTGTAATTGTTAAGGTGAAAGGCTAATGAGGGCTTGAACAAAAGCTGTGTGAATAGAGAGGAGGGGTCAGAATAAAGAGAGGTTGTAGAGGTACAAAAAGCAAGATCTGACAACTGACTGGATATGTAGATTGAGGGCGAGTTTGAGGAGTTGAGGACAATGCTACTGTTTACTGTTATGGACATGGGACACTGAAAAAATGGTAGTGGCCCTCAAAAGAAATAAGTTTGGCAACGTGTTGGATTTGAGGAAAAGATATAATGCATGACATGTTTTAAACCCATGGAAGCTGCTGAGGTCACCAAATGAAGAAAAGAAAAAGAGAAAAGAAAAGAGAAGAGGGCCAAGACAGAGCTTTAGGACACAACCATATTTAGGAGGCTTCAGCAAGGAGACCAAGAAGAACAGTCAGTCACTCAGACAGGTCGGAAGAGAACCAGGAGATAGTGACGGAAAGAAAACTCAGAGGAGGGAGTACAAAGGAAGAGAGGAGAGGCAACGGTATCAAATGCTGAGAGATGAACAAAAAGGAACATTGAGAAAATATCATCAGGACCTGGATCTCTATCCCCACTTCTTCCCTTTTCTCTCCCCCCTCCCCAAACCCCTTTCCCATTTGTACTTGGAGACAGTTTATATTTTTCAAAGTGCTTTTATGTTATGTATTTCCTGTGTATTTGAGTGGTAGGCAGAGGAAAGACATGCCCATAAGATTGGGGAATTAATAGTCCCTGAAGCATTATTACTTTTTTCCAGTAACAGAATTATGGGAGTGGACTGAATTTAGAATTAGAAAGAGAAATAATTCTACAAAAAGAAAAATGATGAATAAGTAATATAGATAGCTTAAGCTCATGACACCCAACCCAGACTTTGTGCTCGCTCTAGCAAAGTATCTTCAATTACTGCCCAGCATAGTGCTAGATTTGGAAGTCAGGAAGACCTGAGTTCTAATTCTACCTTTCACACTATACCTGTAACTATGGGCAAATGATTTAACCTTTATGAACCTCAGTTTCCTCATCTGTAAAATGAGGACAAGACCTGTAAAATACCCATCTCACAAGGCAGTGCATGAGGCTCAAATTACATTTAGCAAACTTAAACCCTGCTATAAATGCCAGTTATCATATTGCTTTCTTCCCTCAAGACCCAGATCATTGGTCAGTGAACTAAAACATCGATTTTCTCACATTACTCCCTTGATCAAGAACCTGTAAAAATCTTTTCTTATCTACCAAATCTTAATTGTGGATTTGGTCCTCTGCCAGTGGTTACATGGGGCCAGAGTGGGAGAAACCTTAAAGGAGGACAACTTCTGTTATGGAACCTTGCCTAAAGATAATGAAATTGTCACAAGTAGACAAAGGTGCTTATTAGGAAATAAAAAGTAGAGTAGCAAATTTATTTTCAAATTATTTTGGGCTTATTATTTGTCTACTAAAATCTGTAAGCATTGTGACTAGTGCTGATTAATGGCATAATTTCAACCCCAAACACCCTGCCACTTCCACTGGAGGAAAAAAAAAGAGGAGAGGGCAAGGTTCATATTGCTATAGATTAGCAGAATCACAAACATGGCATGGCAAACGACTAACTCTTTTTTAAAAAGTGAGACTCTCCAATTACTTGGAGGCTTAAAATGAAAAACTTTTTTTTCTTTTTTTTTTTGGGGAAAGAGGCACACAATTATGAAGAAGAGGAGCATGCTGCTATCAGGATAAAAGAGGCAAACTGGACACCAACTTCTGCTGGCAAACAAAATGCTGTAAATGTTTGGGTTTTGGGGGGCCCACAGTGAGTGGACTACTGAGCCCTGAAATTCCCACAAGACTAAAGAAGAGATACTATATTTTAAGAAGACAGTTTTGAAAAATAAGTTAACCATCAACTAATAGCTTTCATTCCAAAGAGAGGAAGAACCAGAAGATTCAAAGCCAAGTTTCTGGTGTTCTTTCCACAACATACACTTGTGTGGAAGAAGGTATTGTTACAACTACAACTAGAATGTGTGGCCTCCTGTTTACCTTCCTTTCTGTTTCCAAACGGAATAAATGCCCACTGGTTCCTGTAGAGAATTGTATTTCTGTTTATCATTTATACCTGGAGACTATGCGTCTTTCCCAAAGGGGCCAAAGACTAAGATTAGGTGCTATATGTCTATTTCTATTTTAATCCAGAATATGTCTCTCTCCCTTTGATGCTTAGTAACTACAGTCACCCAATCCAATGGTAGTCACATCTGGCAATTAGATTTTCTCCACTTTTTGGAAGAAAAAAAATTCTATACCCCCATAGAAAATATTCCCAAATATTTTGTGTCATTTTCAAAATAAAAAAAGTAAAAGTACAGTAACTATATCCTAACATCAAAGGTTCTCTACTAATAAATGTTTGTCTCTAAGGCTTAGAATTACCCTCCTCAGACCACCATTTACTTCTCCAAATAAGCAATGCTATCTTATTTCTGCCAAGTACAAAGGAGGCTTGTGCTTTGCTCCAGACTAAACTCTTCAACCTTACTAGGTCAGCTTCCTACCAGCAGACTGTAATGGAAACAACACTGGGCTTAGAGTCAGGTGATCTAGGTTTGAGGACTGGCTTTGTGTCATTTATGTAACTTGATAAATGACAACTTCTCTGATCCTTAGTTTCCTAGTCTGTAAAATGGGAGTAATTCTTGCACTACCCTCCTTCACAGTACTGCGAGGAAAGTTCTTTCTGACTAGTAAAAAGCACTACAGAATAGAAGCTGTTGTTACTCTCAGACTAGTAAGAACCCACCCTTATCAGAAGGGGCTTCAGTGTTTTGGCTTCCAGCTGACTCAGTCAATTAATCTTAATTGTGTTGTCTCTAGTTCAATCAACTCCCAGCAGAGGTTTCCTGTTCCGTATGCCCATTACTGGGATGCCCATAGGTGCCAATACACACTACTTTATTCCCAACTGCTTGTTATCTTAACTCATCTATTGACCTCAGCTGCAGTTGTTAGTGAAATCTCCTTAGTTGTCATTCTTTCACTGTTAGAAAATCACTAACTTGAAACTTCACTTACTCTAAACCTGGTGACTCCTAACATCTTACCAAAAACTTTCCTGCTGTCTTTTAAAACTAAAGTGTCAATGGCCTAATGATCTTAAAAAAAAAGTTGGAGAATATTTGCTTAACAATTAGTGATCAATATGGATCCAACCAAACCAAAGTAGTCATGGAGTATAGTGGGAAAGCTCGTTACTAAAAATCAAGGTTTTTCTTTGGGGGGGGGGGGATGACACTCCCTGCTGAGGGGGGACTATGGATGAGGAACACTGCCAATAACATCACTGTGTGAATAAGATGGCCAGTTCTGCTTAACTGCATTTTTTCCTATTTTTATTTCTTTGTTGCAGAGATTAGCTTGCTGGATGGGTGTGGGGGACATAAATGGAAATTAAGATTTTTTTTGAAAGGTATTAATAAAAATTAAAAAATTCTCTCCCAGAATTGTCCTCTCCTCTCCATTTTAATTACCATCTCTCTAGTGCAGATCCTTATCATGGAGAGATACATGGAGGCAAAAGCCTCTAAAGCTCCAGGGTATCCCCACCCCCCAACCTATCCTGCACATGCTGCCAAACTCAAAGCCATTCTATCTGAAAGATATCTAATGCTTAAAAACCCCCCTGGGCTTCCTGCATCAAAAGACCCTCCATAGGTCAGACCTAACTTTAGCTCACACTGCCCCCCTAATAGACTCTGCAGTGGGCAGGCCAATCTTCTCATATGGTAACTTTTACTGGTTTCTTTGCTTCTCTTCCCCGTTAGTCTAGCAGTATTCATCCCAGTCTTCTCGAAGGCCCATGCTTCTGCGGTTCTTTTAATGTCCAATTTCTGCTTTTTTGAGCAAAATTTCCAGCTCCTACTGTAAACTTGTCACCAATACTTATAGTACACTTACCAATTCCAGACATCATAGAGGCAAGCTGCATAAATCTACAACATTCTTCTCAAGTGTATCTCTATTTAGACCAGCCTTAGTCACAGTAACACTAAATCTCAGAGTTGGAAAGAAGCTTATTGGTCATTCTAATCCAAACCCTGCCTAAAAAGGAATCTCATCTTCAAACTGAGTATCTCCAAATGGTCATCCAACTTCTGACTGAATATCTATTGTGAAGGGAAATCCACTTTCCACTTTTTGCTCATTCCATTTTGGAATAGCTTTGTCAGGAAGTCTGTCTTTTAAATTGAGTCTAAATTAGTCTCTCTGAAACTCTCATTCAGTAGGTCCCAAGGTCTGCCCTCAGGGGCCAAGCAGAATAAGTTTAATGCTAGTGTTTTGCACACAACAGATTTAACAAATGCTTATTGCACTGAAATACTTTAAAACAGTTATTTCAAACGGTCATTTGTATAATAAAATCCCTAGAACTTTTTAACATGAAATTTTGTCCAGATTTGATCTTGTACTAGTGCAAGTCATTTTCTGAATCCAAGTACAGGCCCTAACATTTACCCATACCAAATTTCAACTCATTATATTTGGCCCACCATTCTACCTGAGATAACTTAATTTTTTGAACTTCTATGTCAAGTACCATTATTGATACTTTCATATATCCTCAAGTCATCTCACCCACGCCTTCATCTGAGTCCTGGCAAAAATATTAAAGAGCCCAGGGGCCAAGGAAAGAGAGGAAGACAGAGACAACACACAGAGGAGTCAAACGATGAACTATGGAGAGATTCAGAGACTCAGAGAAAAGAAACAATACTCAAGAAAGGAAACTCTGCCCTCACAACCGTGTACACTCTGAGTACACATGCAGCAGCACTCCCTTTACCCAGACACCAGCTCTGCTGGCTTCCACGACTTATCTGACCTAATCTTCTGAGCTCACTCCATCGTTGCTCTTTGGAAACCTCATTATTCTCAGCAGACTTTTCTATTATTCAACATTCAACTTGAACATTATTTCTACCTTATTGCAAAAATGAACCCTCACTTTTTGCTCAGGAAGCTACATTTTTAACCCCATAACCCTTTCTGAATGAAAGCAATTCTTTCCCTGCGAGTTTCTCCAACTGCCGGTCTCTGGAAAGAAGGCAGGATTTGGGACACGGTCTTGCTCTGTGCTGGTGATGTTTCCTCTTTGAAAGACCCATACACTCTCACCCTCTCCTCATTCTTGTTACTATCCTCTACTGACTCTGCAATTTTCTCAGTGGTTTTTGCAATTGGCTATTCTTTACCTCGTAAGATCACAGATCTAGAACTGGAAGCTTTAGAGTTCTGATGAAATCACCAAGTGAAGTAGGATAGAGGGAGAAGACAGCCCAGGACAGAACCCTATTTGACACCTCCAGTTGGAGGGTGTGATTTGCACCAGATAGGTAGCAGACCAAGGAGAACATGGTGTCCTAAAAATCTAGAGAGAAGAGAGTACCAAAGAGAAGAGAGTGTCAAAGGCTGAAAAGAGGTAGAAAACAATGAGAACTGATAAGAGGCAACTGGATTTGGCAATTTCTCCCAGTCCTTCATTTAAACTGAACCTATTCTTACCAAAACCGTGATCTCTAACCATAACCTCCAACTCCCTTTTCTTTCGAATTATTTCCCCTACTCTAGCTTTACCTCTTCTTCATTCCCCATTCCCCTTCTTGACCCCATGTCTGACATCATTACTTTGGCTCTTGCCACTTGTTGGGTCGATTCTGGCCCACTAATTCATAACCCTAAAAAAAGCCCAGCAACTGATTTCATTACTACTGATCCCAGGCTATTGCATGTTATTATAGGAAATCATGAAATCAAACTGAACTTACCAGAATGCATTTGTAGCATATAACCACAAATCTGCTGTTCCACAATACTTCTGTTCTACTTTTGTTGACTCCCAACTTCATTTCCTGCAGGAATTGTTTCAACACTTTTCCTTTAAGTTCTCCAGCTATACCACTATGCCCCAGATTTCCAGCTGTAGACCACAGCTTGCCAGTTCAGAGAAGAATAAGGCCATACAATGGACGCTCTTCTGCCAGGGGTACCTCAGGAGAAGAGGTAACTCTTCCATTTCTTTCTGCCTTTTTAAGATCTTGCTTCAGCTACCCTCTAATTAATAAACCTCTAATCTGTCCTTATTTACTTACTTCATAGGGTTATAAGTAAAGAGCATTTTAAGTCTAAAAGCACTATACAAATACAAATCATTATCACCAATATTATCCCTTTCTAATGGCTCTTTCCCATTTTCCTACAAATGTACTCATTTCTCCCAATTATTTAAAAAAAAAAATCCCTACTGTCCCCACCTAACTTGTAGTCATTTTCCTGGCTTACTGCCTATCTCCTTGAAAAGAAAAACTATACCCAATGTCTCTAATTCTTCACTATCCACTCTCTCATGAACTCATTTTGACCCAATTTCTATCTTCATGACTCCATGGAAACTTTTATCTGAAAGGTAACTGGCAACCAACACCTCACCCCCTGCATACTGCCCCCTTTACTCCCCACCAAATTCTCATCCTCCAAGACCTTTTATCTTATAGCATTCGACAATTAAGGTTATTGTACTCCTCACTTCTAAAGGGCAGCTGGGTAGTGCACTGTATAGAGCCCTAGGCCTGAAGGCAGGAAGACTCATCTTCTTGAGCTCAAATCCGGCCTCAGACACTTAATAACTGTGTGACCCTACACAAGTCATTTAATCCTGTTTGCCTCAGTTTCTTCTTCTGTAAAATGAGCTGGAAAAGGAAATGGCAAACCACTTCAGTATCTTTGCCAAGAAAACCCCAAATGGGGTCACAAGTAAGTCACGACTGAAAAACAATTTAACAACAACTCCTTACTTCAAGATACTCTCATTTCCAAGACTCTTGAAACATACTCTCCTGGTTTTCTCCAATTTCCTTGTGTATGCCTTGTCCACCTCCAGCACCAGCATGGTGCTAAAATCATAGAACTGAGACTTAGACACCATCCAGTTCAACTTCCCTCATTTTACAGATAAGGAAACTGAGACATAGAGACACTAAGTGACTGCCCAAGGTCACAAAGGTTAATTTTTGTAGGTGTTCAATAAATATTGTTTAAAGAAAACATAATGAAAATTTTTTATGGAATCAAGGTGTAGAGTCAGTTTCACATATAATCCTCTTTTTCTGTTCCACTTTGTATATGGAAATGACCTATGGTTTTTTGATGTTTTATAAGTTTAGAATATTAAATTTTTAAAAGTGGTCTGTGTTCATTCCCCCCTTTTTCTTTATTCCTTTCCTTAAACTCCCTGCAATAAAGCTTCTGTGCTTATCATTCTACTGAAACTACTCTTTCAAAAGTGACTAACCACTTTGTTATCAAATCCAAAAACCATTTTCTAGTCCGCATTCTCCTCAATCTTTCTGCTGCATTTGACACATTTCATCCCTCTCTTCCCCTGCTTCTTGAAACACTGTTTTTCTTAGCTTTCATAATACCACACTTTTCCAAAGACCTGGAAACAAAGTAGATATCCCTCAACTGGGAAATAGCTAAACAAAGTGTGATACATCAATATAATGGAGTATTTCTGTGATGAATGAAATGATGACTAAGATGAATATACAGAAGCACAGAAAGACTGATGTGAATTGATACAAACTGAAGTAAGTGAAGCCAAGAAATATACACAATGATTTCAACAATGCAAACAGAACGAACCACTAGAGCACAAAAGAAAATGCACGACTTCCTGGAATTTAAAACCATGTCTCTACTTGTTGTCTTATCTTAGAACTTACCTCAGAGCTTTGTGTACTTCCTCACCCTCACCATCCCTCTGGCCTGCTCACCCTAGAATACCCATATGTAAGACTTGTCCCCTTTCCCTTTTCCTGGAGCCTCCATTTTGTGGAAAGACCCAATCTCCTGACTTTCTGGATTTCAAAATCATGTACTTCATTTTGCTTGTATTTGTGTCCCCAGTGCTTAATATAGTAGTATAGTAAGCACTTAATACATTTTTCCTTCCTGTCTTAATTACTCTTCTAACTCAAATTTTAGATATTCTTAAAAGTACAGATTTAGAAAGATACCAACCAGGTAGCTTCTTGTATTTCTTTCACTTGATTCTCTTTCCACCTTCCTTTCTCCTCCTTGCCTGATCATAAATACAGAGGTGAAATATGTTTTCAAATATTTGTTGAAGAATGTTTTATTTTAATATCTGAACTGACCTTTTGGTCTTAGGATCATAGCTAGATTTGGAAAGGGCCTCTGACATCATTTTTTACTTAAACTTACCCAAATCATGAAGTCCATCTACAACAGCAATGACAACTGGCTTATCAAGCTTCTCTTTGAAAACGTTCAGGGAAAAGGAACTCCATTTTTGGAGGGCTCCAATCTGAATTCCTAGAATTCTTTACCAACTGATCTTCTGGACTCCATTCTCTTCCCCATCTATTCTATGAATACTACAGCTTTCTTTATGTCACTCACCAGCATAAAAATATATATATATATATACATATATATACCATTATAGATGGCAGCAAATTAAAATTTATCAATTATTTTCTATCAAGTGTTCCAAGGTCATTATTCATTTGGTAACAGTTCTGCAAACATAAATGAGACCAAAATTTTCCACAAACCCTTCTGAATATTAGATTTTAAACAAAATTCAAAGCACAAGCAATATTAAAAAAAGTATAATCAGATTGTAGTATTATTCAAAAGTCCTGCATAATGAATCAGCTTTCCCCTGAAATCTCTTTTTTGTCATTTAGAGAATATACCTGACCCCAACGAATTAGAGTTGAATCAGATGAAGTAAAACTAACAGGCAGAAGATGATTAAACTAGTACCAGACATGGACTCCTTTTTTTCAAGTGAGCTCTACAATTGTCTAACACTAATCTCACCATTGGGCTTTCATGAGGCTGCTCTCCTGGCACGACACTGCTTTCCGTGTTGTCTAACCACTTGTTCTGAGGTTACTTTGCTGGCTCAATATGTTTCAATCTCCTAACTGTGGGTGTTCCCCAAGATTCTGTTATAGGCCCCTTTCTCTTCTTCTATACTCACTTTTGATAACTTCAGCAGCTCCCATGGGTTTAATTGTTATCTTTTCAGATCTAGATATCCATTCTTAGTCTCTTCCCTAAGTTTCAGTCTTGCATCATCAAGTTACTTACTGGACATTTCACACTAAATGTCCTGGAGAAATCTTAAAACTCAACACATTCAAAAATGAACTAATTATCTTTCCCTCTAACCCTCTAGCCCTTTCAAATTTCCCTGTTTCTGTTGAAGGCACCACTATCCTTCCAGTTTTTCTGGCTGGTAACCTTGTCATTGTCCTGGTCTCATTTCTCTCCCTCACTCCACATAAAGATAGGAATAGTTGCAGAATCTTGCTGCCATTTCTACCTTCTCAATGTCTCACAAATCCAATTCCTTCTCAGCTCCCAAACAGCCATCACCTTAGTTCAGGTCCTCATCATCTTTCAACTTAATCACTGCATAACTTGCTAACTGAATTGTTTCAAGTCTTTTGCTACGCCAGTCCATTCTACACACTGTTGCCAAAGTAATTTTCCTTAAGAGCAAATTTGATCATAGACTCCCCTACTCAATTTTAGGGCTTCCTACTACCTTCAGAACAAAATTTAACTCCTCTGTTTAGCTTCTAAAATTTTACACAAACCGACCCAATGTAACTGTTTAGCCTCATCAGCTATTACCAACCCTTCCTCCCCCAATTCTGTGATGTGATGAAACTGGCCTTCTTCTCTTTGATCTTCATCTCCCATCTCTGTGCTTTTGTACTGGTCATCACCTGTGCCTGTGACTGCACCTTGTCATTTCAGAGTCCCTCTCTCCCAGCAGCTCAAGCCTTTCCCCATCTTGACTGCTACTCCCTTCCCTCCCACATTATCTTGTATTTAACTACTGTGTATAGAATTATACTCATTCATGTTTTGTTTTTTTTCCCCCCACATTTATATATGTCTTTGTTGTCTCCACCATCAGAATGTAAGCTCCTTACAATACACTCCAGTGACTAGCACATAGCAAATACTTGTTGATTAACTGACAGCTTCAGGTGAGGTTATGAATGAAAAATTTTTTACACACACATTTTTTGAAGTGTCTAAAAATGTCTGACTATGTAATGTGCTTTGTATGTAAGAAGCAAATTAATGACCTTTGAAAGCAACAAAACAGTTGTATTTTTGTGCAATCACCAAGTGTTTTGTTTTATGGAGTATTGCTGGGATTTGAACCCAAATCTTGATTCCCAATTCAGTGTTGTGTTTTGTTTTTTTTTTAAAATGTCACAGTGTCAAAGTATAACTATCAATTCAAGGCAGGCCAATGAAATCACTATTCTCGTAATTCTTCATATTTTTGTCCCAATAAAATTTTAATTTTTCAGTTAATAACAGAAAACAGTCTGCTATGCCTAGACTTTGGTCCTCAACTCCTTTACTATTTCAAGTATTAACTGAATAATTATAAAGACTCATATTACACTCTATCAGGATTCCTACATAAAGTCACATCTCAATGTGGGAACTAAACAAGGGATTTTCTTTAACCAAATAGTAGATAAAAAAAGAAAAAAATGTTAAAAGACAGACTGATAGAACCAAAACTGAAAATTCCCATATTAACTTGTATTAAATTTGTGTGATTAAAAAATGTTAAAGAAATATATTCCCATCTCCCACAAGAAAATTACTAAATAGCTTTTTGAAAATGTAATTCTCTACTACTATTACTATTAAAAAACAAACAAATGCCAATGTAACCAAAAAAATCAAGACTTTTTAGGAGCATAATAAATATACCACTTGTTTCTATGTGCCACTTGTCACAGTCAAGATGCTTTTCCTGAGTTCTTAGTGTAGACAGATAGACTTTTAGACTATTACAAATCACTAATTGCCAAGTTAAACACACTGTACAGGTTTAAATATAGGCCTCTCTTTTTTCCAGTTCATACCTGTTCTTCCCCCACTCCCCAAGCCATCTCATTTTATGGCTGCAGTCTATATTTGCGGACCAATATGGTTATAATGCTCTGAAAACACACAAACTTAGGACCAAGTCATTCCTTATTCCTTTAACTTAATTTACCTACAAAGCTGGTAGTTTAATATTTATCTCCATATGCCAAACAAAAGAAATCGCCATATATAGGGGGGAAAAAAGTTTAACTTTAAAGATTTTAAGGTGTTTAATATGCAAACCAACCAAACACCTGCACGTCCTAATGTGAGTCATTCTATCACTTGCTTTCAAATTGACTCATACACTGATGAACACACATTCAGTTAGATAGACCAAACACCTAAGGAAGCGTTCTGTACTTTAAAAGAGTACGGAAAAGTCTACTTATTTTTTCAATAATTTAAAAAACAAAACTGCTACAATATCCAACATAATCTACTAAAAAGTTGTATTTGAATTTCCTATATGTGGATGACAACAATAAGAATTATGCTTTACTGACCTCCTTAATGGCGTCTTCACTAGGTAACATGGAGCATAAACATGTGATATAAGCTTGGCGAAAAGATGACACATTGGGAATTTCTTTAGACTCCGCACAAAGTTTTGACAAAGAAGTAGCTTGGGTGATACAATTTGACTTCAATAAGTGTTTTATTCGCATCTGCAGAAAGGAAGGTCCTTCTCGTGCAATAAATCTATTGGCTAGGGAAAGAAAAGAAACATGTTTTCATAACTAACAAGTTCAAACTTGTCTAATCGTAGCTCCAACAGTTTAAGAGATCATTAGTCCAAGAAAAGGAAAACTCAAATACTGTGACAAGAATATTTAATGTGGTCTCAAAAGCCACTTCTCTGATGTCTGCTCTAGAGAGAGAGGGAGGACAATCAAGAATAAATTAAATGTATAGATGATACCTTAAATGGGCCAGAAGTTTTTTTAGTTCACCCAAGTTTTTGAAGAGAATTACTTGACTAATAGTTTTGATCATCTTCTCCCATGGATTACTCCCTTCTGGCAGATGTGCTGATATCCACTGAAGTGGGAAGGAGGACTGAGATGAGGGAATTCCTACCTTTTACCTACCAATATTGTCTGATAAAACTCTACCCTTCCCTTCAAAGCCTAGCACAAATGCCATTTCTTGCACGAAGATTCCCCAGTCCTCCTTTCTGAAACACCACACCATTCTGTACATGTCTCTCTCATGGCCACTTATCACATTGAAACCTTATGTTATAGACATTTACACATCTTATCTCTGGTCCTGGATTGTAAGCCCCTTGAGAACAGAAACCTGGCTTTAATTTATCTTCCACAGGAGCCTGCATATAGCAAGTACTCAATAAAATAAACGCTTATTGAAGGAATATATAAAAGACAGTTGTATAAAAAACAACAGATTCCCTCCTCTAGAACTTAGTGTGTCTTTGTTAACTTAAATGAGAAAACTTCAATAATTAGGAACATGGAACAGTTTATTCATCTGTAAAATTAGGGAAGACAGGATTAGATGATGTCTACAGTCTCTTCTAACTCTAAATCCTATGATCCTATTATAACCAAGAATAATTTACCAGGAGCTTATTAAAAAGTGGGAATCTTCATCAAATAAACTAATAATTGAAAGAAATCTTTTGGATCCAATATCTGTTCTTATTGGGAATTTTCACTTTCAGAGAAAAGCCTTACTTTTCATTGTAACACTCCTTGGTGGCTGAAAGTGCCTCTCTACCCACAGGAAGAAAATTATAAAAGGTGCCACAGAAAACACAAAAGCTGTAAAAGTCTTAAAAAATCACCAACCTTAACTACTGAGGAGTGGCTAGAATTTACAAGGGCTAGTTTAACATGGAAATATTAATGAATGATATTAACATGTAAACAATAAAATCAAATTAATTGGATCAAGTTCCCTAGAGAGAATCCTATGACAAGTTGTACAATACTGAAATTCTGAAAATTAATACTGTCTAATTCAGTTCCAGCCACTATTCTCTCCCAAAGCAAGTACTTGATCAAATACCAACACTCACCTTCCTCTGCCTCTACTGGTTGCTGAGACAGGATTTTAAGAAGGACTGGATTTTTCCACACACCTTCTTTGGTAATATCAACCAAGACTTGGAGGTTGTTATTTCCAAATTCCAACAAAGCATCATGTGAATCCTGCGAGCCAAAAATAAATCCAGTAAATACAAAGTTAAAATACCAGAATCTGCTCTGAAAAGGGGCACATATTTTATCCAATTACAAATAAGTATGTAGTAATACCTATTGTGTGCCCCAAGTGCCCTCTTTCCTCCCGTGTAAATAAGAAGAAAAGGTTTCTGTCCTTCAGGGATTTAAAAAGTATCGTGGTTGCTTCTATGTAACTGCTGTACTTCGGTACACAAACCTTGGGCAGTTCAATGAGCTGGTCTCAAGAGTTGAATAAAAGTAATACAATAGGCTAGGAAGCATTAAAGTAACTATAGTTCTTTTAATGTTACCAAGCTGTTATCCAAAACCAATATTATCCTATCAATGCTATATGACCATGAATCATGGAAACAAAACTTCCAAAGAACCATTATAACTAGCATTATAGCATGTTATGGTTGACAAAGCACTTTAACAATGTTATTTCATTTGATACTCAAAACAACCCTATGACATAAGTGCTATTATCACCCCTATTTTACAAACATGGAAACTGAAGCTGAGAGGTTCTGTGCTTTGCCTGAAGTCACACAGCAAGTAAGCAACAGAGGCACAATGAGCATATGTCTTCCCGACTCCTAATCCCATACTCGATGTATTGCTCTAACGATGCAGAGTACACAAAGGGTACTGGAGAGATTCATGGGAATTATAACTAATACAGGTGTAACTAATCTTTGGTAGATTACCAAAGATGACAAGAGTATAAGGAGTAATGCATCGTATCAAGGACCTGTGGAAGCAGGAAAGGAGGGCCTGGCACATGACAATAAGACTGACACTGAGTTATCCTGCTACCCACAAAATGTTAAGAAACCTGAAGAGGTGCACCTACTACACTGTATGTCTTCTACAGATAGTTTACCCTCAGACATGAACAAGAGCATCTTTGGAGGACCAACACCAATAAGATCATGAATCCCTTCAAGTTTTAAGATTGTAAGAGTTTGGGACAGATAGGTGGCGCAGTGGATAGAGCACTGGCCCTGGATTCAGGAGGACCTGAGTTCAAATCCAGCCTTAAACATTTAACACTTACTAGCTGTATGACCCTAGGCAAGTCACTTAACCTCATTGCCTATCCTAAAAAAAAAAAAAAGAAAGAAAGAAAAGAAAAAAAATTATAAGAGTTTATGCCCAAAGGGCTATAAAAATGTGCATACCCTTTGACCCAGCAATAGCACTTCTAGGGCTATAGCTGAGGGAGGGTCATACAAATAGGAAAAGGACCCACATGTACACAAATATTTATAGTAGCTTTCTTTGTGGTGGCAAAGAATTGGAAATTGAAAGGATACCCATCAATTGGGGAATAGCTGGACAAGTTGTGGTATATGAATGTAATGGAATACTATTGCGCTATAAGAAATGATGAATGGGCAGACTTCAGAAAAACCTGGAAAGACTTGTATGGACTGATGCTGAGTGAAATGAGCAGAACCAGGAGAATATTGTACACAGTAATAGCCACGTTGTTCGATGACTAACTTTGATAGACTTAGCCCTTCTCAGCAATGCAAGGATCTAAGATATCTCCAAAGGTCTCACGATGGAAAATGCTATCCACATCCAAAGAAAGAAATGGAGTTTGAATGCAGATTGAAGCATACTATTTGCTCTTTTTTTTTTCCTTCTGTTTTGTTTCTTCTTTCTTGTGGTTCCTCCTATTGGTTCTAATTCTTCTTTACAACATGACTACTGTGAAAATGTGTTTAATAGGAATGTATATGTAGAGCCTATATCAGATTGCACACTGTCTTAGGGAGGGAGGGGAAGAAAATTTACAATTCAAAAGCTCCTTATGGGGGGCAGCTAGGTGGCACAGTGGATAGAGCACTGGCCCCTGAAGTCAGGAGGACCTCAGTTCAAATCCAGCCTCAGACCAAACACTTGACACTTACTAGCTGTGTGACCCTGGGTAAGTCACTTAACCCCAACTGCCTCACCAAAAAGCAAAACAAAAACAAAAAACAAAAAAAAGCTCCTTGTGGAAGTGATTATTGAAAACTAAAAATAAGTTAATTAAAATTTCTAAAAAGTTGTAAGAATTTAAATTTTGAATAAAAAATGCTTTTTGTTGGTTTCATACTTTTGTGTTGGAATTAACGAAATATTTACACGTGTTGAACAAGGGCCATATTTAAAGCTCCGTAATGGAGACCAGATGAAAGACTGATTGATCTGATTAAGTGTAGCTCGACTGACTGTCTGAACCAAAATGAACAGTGAAGACTGACAATCCTCATAGCTGTGACTGATAAAAAACCTTCAAAAGCAACTTCCAAGAGATGCTTTCTTCTGTGTAAAGGTTTTCTATGAGTACTCACACAATTAGCTTTTGGAGGTAGAAGACAGAAGATAAGCTATGTTTCTCTAATATCTCAGGCTGATCCTCATTTTCATGTGTTTTTATAAAGAGTGCTATTTAAATTCTTGTATTCTACTGGGGTTAGTATACAGAAGGGGACAAAAAAATTAGGGAGGCTCAGTCTTCAGAAGAACTATAAAGTACAAGTTTCACTACAACATATTTTAGAATATACATTACTTACTTTATAATATTACTGACAGACATAACCTCCCATTAATAACATTATTCCAAAGGAAAATTGTTTAAAATGGCAGGATTCAACACTTAAAGCTCACCCAGCAAAGACTATGCCTATTATGAGAAGTGCTTTGCCTCAAAGAAGCTATCATAGTTCCCAATTATATAGCATGATAAAGTCTACAGAGAAGTTTCAAGAGTATTCTATCTACTTTACAGATGAGGAAATCAAGGCTTAAAAAAGTGAAGCGTGTGCCCAGTCTACAGCTAGGAAATGTCCGAACTGGGCTATACTCTACAAAACACTGAATCTCATAAAACAAAGATCAACCCCAAATTCAGGACAAATGGCCTGACAAAATTTATTTTCTGATCTTATGTAAGCCAGAATATTTAAAATGTAGAATTTCCTGAAAAATGCAGGATGAATGGATGCCAGTTAGTTATAATCTCCATTTCGTATAAGAATTCTTTATGTGGGCATCCATGAACTTTTTTTATTCATTTAGAAAATATTTTTAAGCTTCTGACTACCAAAGGGATCAATGAGAAAAAAAAAATCTTAAGAATCTTGATTTAGTCCTTCAATAGTAATAACATTCACCTGAGATTGGGATTTTCCTCAGAGTCTGACTATTCAGCTATTTCCCCTACATTGAAGAAATAAGCAAACATTTAGATAGTGCCTACTCTGTGCCCAGTATCATGCTAACTAAATGCTTTCTAACAAATATTATCTCATTTTATCATCATAACAATGCTGGGAGGTAGATGTTATCATGACTCCTATTTTATTACAGTTGAAGAAACTGAAGCAAATAGAAGTAACTTGCCCAGGATCATACAGCTAGTATATCTGAGGCCACATCTGTACTCAGGTCTCCTACGCTCCAGGTCCACAGCTCTAATCAATGAACCACCAGTTGCCTCTGCTATTTTTCCACATTGCTTTTGTTCCCTACCCATCCA
Organism: Vombatus ursinus; assembly: GCF_900497805.2. Taxonomy (NCBI): domain Eukaryota; kingdom Metazoa; phylum Chordata; class Mammalia; order Diprotodontia; family Vombatidae; genus Vombatus; species Vombatus ursinus. The sequence continues at coordinate 9,280,763 of NW_020954553.1, forward strand.
CCCCTCATAACTACAAGAAGTATTTTTTAAAAAGTAGAAATTCCCATATTGCATATTTTGTTCCTTTGTCCTTTGGCCTGGTTCCCTCTTTTAAAATGTGGCAGAACACTCTGCCTACTATGTATCTATCACAACGAACTCTAGCCAGAAAACTCCTTAGAAGCTTCATGCTTTTATTTAAATCAATTTCCTATTTTATTAACTGAAATGCTGTTTACTTAAATAAGGGACACAGGCATATTTCCTCTGGTTTTCAACAGATGTTGAAATTCTGCCTTTAATGTACCATGAAACAAAAATATCAAATCTAATCTACGAAAAATTAATGGGAGACTCAGCATGCCATCTGACTAGGGTATACTAATTCCTCCCCTCTGTCTATTAGAATCCTTAGATTCGGGAAAGACTTACATGAACTGATACAAAGTGAGGTGAGCAGAACCAGAACACTGTACATAGGAACAGCAATATCGTGTGATGAAGAACTGTGAGTGACGTAGCCATTCTCAACAATACAATAGTTCAACACAATCCCAAAGGACTCATGATGAAAAATGTTATATGCCTCCAGAGAAAGAACTGATGTTGTATGAGTACAGACTGAAGCATAATATTTTTCACTTTTTCTTGTTTGGGTCTTCTTGCACAAAAGGACTAATATGGAAATATTTTAACCTATATCAGACTGCTTACCATTTCAGGGAAGAGGGAAGGAGGAATAGAATTTGAAACTCCAAACTTTAAACAACAAATGTGTTAAAAATTGTTTTTTACATATAACTGGGGAAAAAATAAAATATATTAACAAAAAAAAAGAATCCTTAGGTTCCTTTCATGATGAGCTTAGGTGATAATTCCCCCATAAAGTCTTCCAAATTTCTCCAGCTGCCAGCGATCACTCTCTGAATTTTTCTAGAGTACTTTATCTGATTTCTCTCTTGCTGCCTCAAGATCATAATTATGCATATTTGCATACATATCATATCAAACAGAATGTAAGCTCCTTGAAGTCTTTATATGCTTTGTTTTTGTCTTTTGGGCCCCTATCATTCATTTATTTATTAAGCTAAAATTTTTTTTTCAATCAATGAAAAACTACCTTCTCTACCTCTCCCTCTTCCACTGAGAAATCAAGGAAAAAAAAATCTCTAGCACAAACTTGCATGGTCAAGTAAAATAAATTCCCACATTGGTCATATTTAAAAAAAAAAAGTCTCACAATGCACTCCTGTTTATCACCTCTCTATTCAGAGAATGGAAGCAACATTTCATTATTAGTCCACCAGAATTTTGGCTGGTCATTAAATTGATCAAAGTTCCTAGTTTTTACAATATTGTTGTTAATGTATAAACAGTTCTCCTGATTCTGTTCACTTCATTCTGCATCAGTTCATATAAGTCTTCCCAGGCCTTTCTGAAAGTAGCCCCTTCATAATTTTTTATGGCACAATGGTATTCCATCATATTTACGTACACCACACCTTGTCAAGCCATTACCCACTGAACTCAAGGAGAAAGCAAGTAAGGAAGGGGTGCAGGGTTGAAGTAAGGAATTTAAGAGGAAGGAATACAGGGCAGCTAGGTGGCGCAGTGGATAGAGCACCGATCCTGGAGTCAGGAGGATCTGAGTTCAAATCTGGCCTCAAACACATAACACACACTAGCTGTGTGACCCTGGGCAAGTCACTTAACCCCATGGCCTAGCCATGAATAAATAAATAAACAAACAAACAAATAAATGAATGAATGAATGAAGAGAAAGGATTACACTAGGGACAGAAAAGCTTTAAGCAAAACAAACTTCCTGATTCTGAAAGGAGGAGTTTTAGGAGAGAAAAAGAAAAGCAAAAGAACTGAAGGCAGTGCTTGAATATCACCACTTAGACAATGGAGGAACGGCCTAACAAATGGTAGCATATGGATACAACAGAATTTAATTGCTCTGTAAGAAATGACAAGAGACAATTTCAGAGAATCCTGTGTAGTATGCACTGATGCAGAGTGAAGTGAACAGAAACAGGAGAACAATTTATACAAGGAAAACAACACTGTAAAATAAAACAACTTTGAAAGGCTTAATTCTGATCCAAGCAATGACCAATGATTGATCCAAAGTAATGACATATGGACCACCAACCATAGGTCCTCCAGATGACCTAAGATCACTGATGGCTACAATATACAATAAAAGACTTGCATTACTGGACATAAAAAGCAAGTGGTATAACATAGAAATTATGAGTTTCATAGAATTCCCTTTTTCTATTCTGTTGTGTGTATGGAAATTTTTTTTAGTGTATAAGTTCATAATTTAAAAATGTAAATGAAAAAATTGCAAAAAAGAATAATAGTAGCACCTGCCTTGTAAGGTTGTTGTAAGGATCAAATAAGATAATATATGTAAAAGTTTTTTGCAAATCTAAATCTAAAGTACAAACTGAAATATATTGCCCCAGATATCCTTTTCAACTCTAAGTCCTTTGAGGTCACTCTGTGAAGTAATTATCTCCTATTTCATTTTGCACAGTGCTAAGCACCCACATAGCATTTGGTAAATGAATGAGGTAGAAAAGCATTTACTAAGCACTGACTTTGGGCCAGGCAAAACTGTTCTAAGTGCTAGGAATACAAACCCAACTAAGTCTAACAGCTGTGGCTGTGAAGAAGCTTTATAAATTTTTATTATTATTATTTTTTTGGTGAGGCAATTGGGGTTAAGTCACTTGCCCAGAGTCACACAGCTATTGAGTGTTATATATGTGAGACAGAATTTGAACTCAGGTCCTCCTGACTCCAGGGCTGGTGCTCTATCCACTGCGCCACCTAGCTGCCCCGAGGAACTTTTTTTATAATAGTGGACAAGAACACATAAGGGTTTCATTAGTGGCATAAAGGTGCCCTGGAAACAGCAAGTCAGGGAGGGATGGGCTTCAGTGCCTAGTATCTTAGGCATGAACCTGGAGTCAAGGAATGGGAGGTGAAAGCTAGAGGGCAGAACAGCATATAAAGATGACTGGGATGTGGACTGAGGGTACATATAACGAAGACTGGACAAGCCAAAACCCAGAATGCTGGTTGGGAACTTGGGAGTGCCCAAACTAAAATGGAAGGCCTTCTGAGCAGGAAGGAGAGGAATGATGGATGTCAAGATGTTATGGGGGGGTAGAACTAACAAGACTTGGCAAGAGACTGGATAGAGGGCATGAAGGAGAAGGCAAAGTTAAGAATGATTTCAAGATGACAAACTTAGGTCTGACCCTCAACAATAAGAGAGATGTTTGGAGGAAAGGTGGATTTAGGAGAAAGGATAAGTTCCATCTTAGATATGTTGAGCAGACATGTCCAATAGGCAGTTAACGTTGCAGGGATCAGAATTTCAGTTCTCAGCAGTAGTGAAGGTAGTGGGCACAGTGGGCAAAAGTGCTCAACTCAGAGTCAGGTGGACTTCAGTACAAACACTACCTCAAACCTTTACTAGCTATGTGACTTCTGGCAAGTCACTTAACCTCTTATAGCCTCAGTTTCCTCATCTGTAAAATGAGGAAAGGTTGCTGTGAAGATTAATAGACAGCAATATATGCACACTGCACTGTGAACCTTAAAGTGCCTAAGACCAAAAGAGCAACAGATCTTGCATTTGTACCCAGCTGCAAATCCAGCACTCTTTTCACTGCCCTATGCCACCTCTGATCTTTCACTTCTGTGACATGACCTAGTCCAAAGAAGTTTCTGAATAAATGAGGTATTTACTCTATGAGAATATATTACAACTTGTTAAATTAATTATTTCAAATACAACAGCCTTACTGGTTTGGGGCAATGGAACTAAGTCAGGTTTTACCTTTTTCACATACATGCCAAGGAAGGCTCTGAATGGACCTCTGGTCAGAACATCTGGAGGACCAAATTCCAGCCTTAAAAATCCAAATCAAATAGTTTTAAGTTTGAGGTCTTTCTGATCTGCGTACGTGAGGGGAAAGCCACAAGTTACCTTTATGATTGAATCATAAAGCACTTTTTCAAGCTGAAAAAGACTCACCTGTATGGACTGATTAAAAGGTACCCATACTTCACATGGAAGTTCAGTTTCAGGCACAGACAGCAAGAGCTCAAAACAACTCCTATAATAAAGAAAGACAAATAACAGTAAAAAGCAGTTCTGGTTGCAGTCGATATTTTGTTAGTATAATTACAAAATATTCAGACAATGGGCTGGTTCCACGAAGGAGGAGAACCACATCTTTCCTATACCTTTGCATCACCCTTCAGGGCCTAGCGTACAGAAGAAACTTAACAAATATTTGCAGAATTTATACCTCTTATATAAAATCACTTCATCTCTGTGGTGAAGCATAAATTCTCCATCAAAACGTTCTATCCAGGTAATAGCCGTGTGACATTGGGCAAATCACTTAACCTGTTTGCTTCAGCTTCCTCAATATGTAAAATGGGGATAATATGAACATTTACCTATCAGGGTTATTTGAGGTTCAAAGGAGATGACATTTATAAAATACTTAGCATGATGCCTGGCACATAGAAGGCAAGATAAATGCTAGCTATTCTTATTATTAGCAGAGTGACAAACCTGTTAAGAAATCAATTCTGAGGAAATATTTCTTTTTGCCTTTTCATTCTCAGGGCCTAGCATAATACCATGAGCACTTGGGAAGGGAATGAGTGATGGAGTAGTGCTTGTAAACCTCTGACTTTACGAAATATCAGTAAAGACACTCCTATTAATGTAGATCTAAAACTTCTCCAACTTCTAGGCTCAGAGAGCTACCAAGCAAACTGAGGGTCTAAGTGACTTGCTCTTGGGTCCAAAATCAGTATTTGCCCAAGGAGAGAAGGACTTGAATCTAGGCCTTCCTTTGTGACTCTCAGGCTGGCTCTCATCCACTATGATGAACATGCTGCTATGAGCATAGTAAACATATGAACATTTTACTAGAGAGTCTGTATTCCAGGTACTTTAGAAAAAGAAAGAAAAGGCAGGAGAGGGGTAAAAGAAACAAAGGATGTCATAGTCTATACTCTTCTGGTCCCTTAATCCTTCCCAGGGGGTATTTGCAAAAGTACCTTGTTAAGCCAAATGGATCTCTTAATTGGTAAAATTTCAGAGTAATATAATACTTAAAATCATAGGTCTTTTGGGATCACATAGTATAATTTACTAATTTTACAGCTGAGAACACACACTGTGTGGAGTGAAGTGATGCACCCAGGAGCACATATTTATGTTTAAGCTTCAAACTTCAGGTGCTATGAAATAAGTTATTTGGGGGCCCAGGGCCACTTGTAGGATCAGTTTTCCTAAACTATTCCTATTTTCTCAGAACCTCTTCCTTTTCTGATTTCATATGCAAAGACATAGTGGTAATAATCTCTTTAAGTATCCTCATTTTTGCAGAACAAACTATAAAAGAAGAGATCTGAAGAGCAGGAAAAAATATAAGGGCAATACTTTAATTAGCACTAACAACCCAAGCAAGGGAAGAGATGCACATATGCTGCTAATTTAATCCACCTCTAAGCAGCTCCATTTCCTCAAGAAGAGGTCCTGGAAAACATTAAAGAGACACAACTGGGGAGAGGAAGAGGGTGAAAGATTAGGGACTAAGACAGGAATGCAAAATAACAGTAAAGCAACAGACAAACTTCAGTATATCAATTAATTTGCCAATGTTTAGAATTCAGTTGGTAAAATATTGGGAATATGTAAAAAAAACTTCCAACTTAGATATGAGAAAGTCTTCTTCTCTTTCTGACCTTTACTTAGGAATATCAGAAAACTGGAGATATAGGTTACTTGCTACTAAGTGGGAACAAAAGGATTATAAAATTTGGAGGGCTAGGGCATGCGCAACTTGGGCCAAAGGACTTTAACTGTGGAGAACTAGAAGTACCACCTAGAAAAGGAGATTGCTTCAAGATTTGCTTCAATGCTCAGGGGTCCAAGGTAAAGATGCCCATCAACTTTCCTTTTAGGGATATGAACAGGCAGTTCTCAGATGAAGAAATTAAAGCCATCTATAGTTATATGAAAAAATGCTCTAAATCACTATTGATTAGAGAAATGCAAATCAAAACAACTCTGAGCTACCACATCACACCTATCAGATTGGCCAACATGACAAAACAGGAAAATGATAAATGTTGGAGAAGATGTGGGAAAATGGAACACTAATGCATTGTTGGTGGAGCTGTGAAATGATCCAACTATTCTGGAGAGCAATTAGGAACTATGCCCAGAGGGCTATAAAAATATGCATACCCTTTGACCCAGCAATAGCACTTCTAGGGCTATATCCCAGTGAAATCATACAAATGAGAAAAGGACCCACATGTACAAAGTATTCAAAATATGTACAAAAATACATACTTTCACATACACATCTAAAAACTTAAAAGGTTATGGATAAATAAATAAGAAGTAGTAACAGCTAATATAACTGATTAGAACTCTTATGTTGTAACTCTGAATAATGAGTATTCTCCCCAAAAGTAATATCTCTTAAACACTTTCAAAATTACTTCATGAGTATTTCATATTGACTTGACCAAGTTCTTTGTACCGTGACATTTAAAAGTTCGAGAGACATAATTTCTTAGTAATTAGTAATTTTAATAATAATGTTAGCATTTTAGTAAAAGAGGTCAATGGAACTCTTGAATGCCAAAAACAATCATGGCTGGGTCATGGCTTACATACCCTTAGAAAGGGGATGTTCCAGAGGGTGGCAATCAAACTCTGATTGGTTAACAGGTAATGAAAGAGAATGAATTAAATACAATGTGGGGCTGGACCTATTTTAATGAACTTTGATTATGTCATTTATTTCTACATTACCTCCAGCCTTGGATCTAATCAAAGAATTCATCCCTACACAAACTGGAGTTAAACATAATAGTTTTCCCCACCTTAGATTAAATTCCTAGTAAGGCTGGGTGGAATCTGACCAAGATGGAGAAGAGTTATTATTCAATCTCATTATCAGTAATGTCCTTCAAGAGAATGAACTCTGTAATGAGGACTACAGAAAATGGGGAATTCTGGATCTCCCCAAATCACTCATTATGAATAACTATTTCTCTCATTACCCACAGCACCTGCCATGTAGTAGATTCTTAATAAATGATTGTTGAATAAATGAAAGAATGAATGCAGTGAAGAGAGTACAGAAGGTGAGAAGCTCCAACACCAGACACAATGAAAAGTGGCTGGCAACTACTCCTAGGAAGGGTTTTTGATGGCAAGCTTGCCTGAACTTCTGGAGGCATCTGAGGAAGAAATGGATTCAGGGCAGGTTTATTTAAAAAGCATGGTTATATATAGAAAGGTAGCATGGGGTAGAAGAAAGAACACTGAATATGGAGTCAGAAAACAGGTTCAAATATTGATAAATTAATAATAACTCTGTGGCCTTGAAGTAATCCATTTATCTAATTAATATGAAATAGTGAAACAATTTCAGTAGCTGTAAAATGAAGATTTTTATATTTGCAATATCTACCTACCAGAGGAGATGTAAGGATCAAATGAGATAATGTATATCAAGATACAGAGTAAACCATTAAAGGGTAGTACAAATTTGTCATCGGTTGTTACTGAATTTGAAGTCATTTTCAAGTTTTGACTCAGCCAGTTAGTAATTATGTGACAATAAGAAGACATTAAACTTTTCTAAGCCTCAACTTCTTCATTTGTAAAATAAGGACAGTAATATTTATGCTACCTTCACAGAACTGTATTGAGTAAAAGTGGATGCTTTTTTCAAAGTGCTAGACTTGCTACTTTCATAATAAAATAAGAATGAGACAAAGCAGTGGTAACAGCTAAGATAACCTGAGAGAGATATTGGCCCATACCGAAGTACTTACTACTTTACTCTTGTACTAGATCAATATTTTGCCCAACTAAATTAATTTTCTTTCTTTTTTTTTTAAATGTAATTTACTTTTCACTGGTGAGCCATGATCTTCAATAAAATTAAAGAACTAAAACTCTTATTACAGAGGCAACTTGAGTCACAGATATATGCCATCCAATGAAATTTAAATAGGAAGAACCTCTCAATGACATAAAAATTAAATCACAGAGCAGAAGGTAATGAACAAAAGATTGATAAAATACAGATGTAATACATATACTCACCAAAATTAAATAACTCATTTTATAAAAGCATGAATTATTTTTGAAAACTTACAGTACTAGCCTGCCCAGAACGAGGAGAACATCTTCACATTCAGTAGTTAAATATGGCCGAGCACTGGCAAAGCTCTGGATTGAGAGTCGATATACTTCCAGAAGGCACGCCATGTGTTCTGATGTATTCCTGTTGCCTGCATACTGAAGCAAAGTCTGCAAGACAAAGACCAAGTTAAAAAAAAATTTTAATGACACTCATCCAGACATACCACTCCCATTTTTTATTCACATTCTTAGCTCGTTTCTTTTTGTACTTTCTTCATCACTTAAGCCTGTTTTCTATTCTAATTGAAAGAGTAGAGAGTGGGTTATCAACCCCAGGGAAAGCACTCTGGGCTTGACAACATTCTAATATTAGAGCCCCAGGGCTGCTTACATGTTACACTGGAGTAACTGGAGGAGGACACTGGAGGTAGAGCTCTGCTATCTTTTTGACTTCCCTATTCCTGTCAGGAGAGATGTAGCATGGGGTAAAGTATCAAGAGCTGGCCTTGGAACTTAGGAAGACCTAAGTGCAAATCCAGCATGGCAGCCTCTTACACATATTGGTTATGTGACACTAGCAAGCAACTTCAGGGGTTTCCTCAAACCAGGAGTTCTCTATACCAAGGAAATGACAGTCTAGCTCTTACTTCTATCCTGCAAATAGCTTAGTTGTGAAACACTGTCAAGTCAACCTGCCTACACTATCACAATAGAGGAACTCCCAACCCATCAAATCCAGCTCTACTTGATCCTTCAACATTGCTACCAGACCAATATTACCGTAGCACAGATGTGATCATGTCCCTGCTAAGCTCAAAGCCTTTTCAAAGGGCCTCTGTGTCAGTGAATAAACTTTAAAAATCACAATGATAAGCTAGCACTTGGGTGGCACTTTAAGGTTTGCAAAGCACATTACACATATCATCACAACAAACCTGAGAGGTAGGTGCTATCAGTATCCTTATTTTACAGATGAGGAAACTGGAGGAAGACAGAAGATGAATAACTGACCCAGAGGTCACACAACTGTTTTAAGTGTCTGAGGCTAAATGTGAACTCGAGTCAAGCTGACTCCAAGTCCAGTGCAGTGCCCAATCCCCTACACCACCTAAAGAGCCTAGTTTTAATCCAGTTGTAACTCCTTAAAGTGCCATTTCAAGACCAACCACAACCTGCTACTAGCCTACCATTCTAGTTTCATCCCCCCCCTGCCTCCCATCCCCAATTTGCACACTACACTTAAGCCAAACTAGATTGCTTGTTGTCAGACCTCAATGAATTTGATGATGATGCTCCCTATACGTAGAATGCCCACTTTGCCCCATTTTTACCTACTTGATATCCTACTCATCCTGTTTAAAATTCAACACTTGTCCCCAAAGCCTTCCCTGATGGATAAAGATCCATCCCTCCCCCAAGAGTATTGCTGACCTTCACCCTAGGACCTCATGAAACACCTGGTCTAAGCTGGTCAATCCCAGAGCATCCATCTCTTGCCTAAGGGCTGTTTCTTCTTCTGCTTTTTTTTTTTTTTTGTATTTTGTTTTTTTGGTCTAGGCAATGGGATTAAGTGACTTGCCCAGGGTCACACAGCTAGTAAGTGTTATGTGTCTGAGGCTGGATCTGAACTCAGGTCCTCCTGAATCCAGGACTAGTGCCCTATCCACTGTGCCACCTAGCTGCCCCAAGGGACCTGTTTCTTTGCAAAGTTTGTCACAGCTAGGCCTGGAATGCTCTCTCTCCTCAGTTCTGCCTCTTGCAACATTTAGATCTGTTTCAAGTCAGCTCAAGTACCACCTTTTCCTGATCCCAATTCATCAGTGCCCTCATGCCCTACCACTGACCGTGCATATTTTCTTTTCCCTCTTTGTCTCTAAACATGCAGTGAACCATCTATCCCCTCAGTAAAATGCTAGTTCCTTGAGGTCAAGGACTGTCTCATTTTGATGTTTATAACCACCACACATGGCAAAGTACCTAAGCATAAAGTGTACACATATAAATAATTCCAAAAAACAATCCTAAAATATTTACTTCAAAATAGATGTAATTAAATATATTTTTCTAAATTGTAAGCTCCACCTGGATAGTTTAGATTCCTCCCTGGATTTTTATGACAAGGTTACATCATGGCTCTCCTATGAGGACCGACTGATCCTTTTCACTGACCTTTGCAGGATATCCTATATGGATCTCATTAGTGCCTTAGTGATCTCATTCATAGTCAACTAGCATTGATTAAATACCTACAATATGCCAGATACTGTGCTAAGGGCTGGGGATACAAAGAAAGAAAAAAAAAATTAGTCCCTGCCTTCAAGGAGCTTACAGTCAGATGGAGGAAGCAACATGCAAACAGCTGCATACAAACCAGCTATAGACAGGACAAATTGGGGGGCCAACTCCAGTTGTCCTGATCTATATCTTGCCACTAGAGCGAGATGGCTCTGAAGGAAAAAGTGAGGCTGGTGACTCTGCACAGTCCTCTCTTACGGTAATCCAATTCACAACAAGTAATGGCATCACCTTCCTGATGTCATGGTCCTCCTCAAGAATGAAGGACCAATAACAAGAAGACAGGACAAACTGGAGGTAGTTTCAAAGGGAAGACACTATCATTGAGGAGGCCTGGGAAAGGCTTCTTGCAAAAAGTGGGATTTTATCTGAGACTTAAAGGCAGTCAAGGAAGCCAGAGGTAGAGAGAGATGAGGAGGGAGAGAGTTGCAAGTACAGAGGACAGTTAGAGAAAACATTCCCAATTAGTTGTGTGGTGGAAACTCAAAGTAGAGAATGAATATAAGGTACTAAGAACAGCAGTGTCACTGGATAGTGGAATACACAGAGGGGAGTAAGGCAGAAGACAAGAAAGGGGCCAGGTTATAAAGGGCTTTAAAAGTCAAACAGAAGAGTTTATATTCGATTCTGGAGGCAATAAATAGAGAGCCACTGGAGTTAAATAGGAGAGTTCCAAGATCAGTCCTATGTTTTCAGGAACATCAGTTTGACAGTGGAGTGGAAGATGGACTGGAGTGGAGAGAAACAGGCAGTTACTTGCCAGTAAACTACTTCAATAGTCCAGGTGTGAAATGACAAGGGCCTGTATGACAGTGTTTGCAGTATCAGAAGAGGGTATATATGAGAAATGTTACAAAAACAGAAACAAAAGTACTTGACAACTCACTGATATGGAGGTGTGAGGTAAGAAAAACTGAGGAGTGAAGGATAATACCTAGTTTGTGAGTCTGGGGAACTGGAAGGATGGTGTATCCAAAACAGTAATAGGAAATTTAGGAAAAGGGATGGGTTTTTTTTTGGTTTTTTTTTTTTGGAGTGGGAGATAGTGGGTTCTATTTTGGACATGTTGATTTTCAGATGTCTATGGAACCGATCCAGTTCAAGATGTATAATACGCAGGTGGAGATTTAAGGCTGGCAATCTGGAGAGAAGTTTGGGCTGGACAAGTAGATCTGAAAGTCATAAGCACAGAGATGATAAATGAATCTATGGGAGTCGATGAGATCAGCAAATGAAATAGTATAGAAGAAGAGGGCTCAGGATGGAGCCTTGGTGTCAGCAAATGATACTGAGAAAAAGAGCCATCTGGTAGGTAAGAGTTGTGAAAACCTAGACAGAATACAGTATTAAGGGAAAGGTGAACAAGAGTGTCAAAGGTTGCAGAGGTCACAAAGGATGAGGACTAAGAAAATGTCGTAGATTTAGTAATTAAGAGATCACTGGTAATTTTGGAGAGAGCACTATTGGTTGAAAGATGAGATTAGAAGCCAGACTGCAGAGAGTTAAGAAGAGAGAGAGAGGAAAGGAATTGGAGCCACTTATAAGCAACCTTCAAGAAATTTAGCCATACAAAGAACTGGAAATTGAGGGGAAGCCCATCAACTGGGGAATGGCTGAACAAGTTGTGGTTTATGAATGTAATGGAATATTATTGTGCTATAAGAAATGATGAGCAAGTGGACTTCAGAAAAACCTGGAAAGACATGAACTGACGCTGAGTGAAGTGGGCAGAATCAGAACATTGTACACAGTTAACAGCCACGTTGTTTGATGACTGATTTTCATAGACTTGGCTCTTCTCAGCAATGCAAGGATCTAAGACAACTCCAAAAGACTCATGATGGAAAATGCTATCCACATCCAGAGAAAGAACTTTGAAGCCTGAATGCAGATGGAAGCACACTACTTGCTCTCTCTCTCTCTTTTTTTGTTTTGTTTTTTCTTTCTCCTGGTTCCTCCCATTAGCTCTAATTCTTCTTTACAACATGATTAATGCGAAAATATGTTTAAATATGAATGTATATGTAGAGCCTATTATCAGATTGCATGTTGTCTTGGGAAGGGGGAGAAAATTTAAAACTCAAAATCTTATGGAAGTGAATGTTGAAAATTAAAAATAAATTAATTAATTAAAAAAAAAGAAAAGAAAGAAAGAAATTTCGCCACAACAGGCAGAAGAGACATAGGATGACAACTAACAGGGGAGACACGGATATGTTTGGAGGCAATAGGAAAGGAGAGATTGAAGATCAGTCAGAAAGTAGGGATGATAAAGACAGAATCATAGAGGTTGGAAGCTTGGATGACAAGATGGAAAGAGGGGAAGGATAATGAATTCCATTTTGGAAAAGTTGAGTTTAAGATGTCTACATGAGATGACACAGACATAACTCTAAGCAAGTTCCTTGCCTGGACCATCCATTTCATCAGCTCCCCTAGCACACTGTCAAAACCTCTATCAGATGCCTCAAACACACCCTGAATGGTAGCCTGCCCCCACCCCTTTCAGCTTTCCATCTTCATACCACTGCCTGAAGCCTGGGGATGGCTCCACTGTGAAGCTGACTCAATGACTGCTGAGTCTCTGCCTGGAACTTCCTTATTATGAGAAGGCCAAGCCTTACTTCAAAAACTCTTTGATTTTGTGTAATCAAAACAGTCTATTTTACCTACTGTGATCTTCTCAATTCCTTTTCTGGTAATGAACTCTTCCCTATCTATAGCTGCAAAGTGCATTTTAATACTTGCTCTTCTAATATTTATAATATGACCTTCTTAAAAAATCTAGGTCACATCCATTTAAAACTTATTGTAATACATGGAATGAAATGTTGGTCTAAACCTAATTTCTGCCACACTGTTTTCCCATTTTCCCAGCAGTTTTTGCCAAATATTACCGACTCTATTCCAGTAACTGAGGTATTTGGGTTCAATAAACGCTATGTTACTATGTTTGCCTATGTACGTTGCACACCTATTATGTCCAAGTGGTCAACTTTTCTAATGTTTTAGTGTGTCCCAAATAGTTTTGATATTTTGTGATATAGTTTCCCTTCCTTTCTTAAATTTCCCTTGAGATTTTGGACTTTTTTTTCCCTCATCAGATAAATATTTTCATTTTTTTCTCTCTAAAGTAATACTTTGGTAGTTTGATTTGTATAGAACTGAATAAATTAAGCAGCATTGTCAGTTTTTATTATACAATGGCATGGTGCAACCATGAACAACTAATGTCTTTCCACTTACTTAGGTCAATCTTTTTTTTCTGTAAGGAGTGTTTTGATACCTAAATATTTTATACATTCTGTAGATAATTAGGAATTTCCTAATCTCTTCCTGCTGGATTTTGTTAGTCATATATAGAAAGACTGATGATTTGTGCATGTTAATTCTTCATCTTGATACTATGCTTAAGTTATTGCTTCAACTAATTTTAGTTGATTCCAGGATACTCAATATAGATAGTCATACTATCTGCAAAAAGCAATAATTTAATTTCCTATTTACCTATACTTATTCCCTCAATTTCCCTTTCTTGTCTTAATGCTACAGCATTTCTAGCACTATGTAAAATAATACTGGTGATAAGAGGTATCTTTTACTCCTATCATAGTGGAAAATCTCCATTGGTTTTACGTAGATTCTATTGACCATACTAATTACAAGCCTATGCTTTTAGCTTTTTCTTTCTAACAGACATGGATATAGTCAGTTAAAAGCTTTTCCTGAATTTTCATGTAATCATACACTTTTGATTGTTCTTGCTATTAATGTAGCCTACTACACACAAAGTTTTCTTAATATTAAGCAAACCTTGCATTCCTAGTAAAAGTCCTACCTGGTCATCATGTCAAACTATTTTTTATTACTATCTTGTTTACTAATGTGTTCTTTAAAATTTGTGTGTCAATATTCAGGATAATTTTCTTTCTCTGTTTTATCTTTCCCCAGTTTAGACCTCAAGACCATATTTGTACCACAGAAGGAATTTAGTAGGATTATTTCCTTTACAATTTTTGCAAACAGTTTATGTAATATTGAATTGTTCTTTGAATATTTGATAGACTTCATTGGAAAACCATCTGGTTCTTGGATTATTTCTTTGGTAGTTCATTTATGACTTGTTCAATTTATTTTTTCTGAGATTGGGTTGTTTAAATTCTCTATCTCTTGTTATGTTAATCTGGGTATTTATATTTGTCAGTATCTGTTTCATTAAATTGTCAATTTTGTTGGCATGTAATTGGGTAAATAGTTTCTAATTAGTTCCTTTATTTCTCCTTTTAAATTTTGATACTGGACTTAGTTTCAATTTTTAAAGATAATTATACCCTGGAACCAACCTCTTCCAGGCCAATTTGTTGGTATTGCTAACACTGTCATAGTGAATTTATTTATAAATATTTCAGAATATTATGTCATCCTGACACAAACAGGCTGTACTATCTTTTACTATTACCCAGGATTCATCTTCTCTTATATGGAGCTAATCCCCTAAAGAAACGAATACTTTTTTTTATACATTATATATTTATACATTATATGTCTTTGGAATATGTACAAATCTGTGGTTTCACTAATGTAGGGAACTCTTAGTAAGGGAACTACCAACTCCAGAACAGGAATTTTCTGCAACTTGTATTCTTTGAAGTTGCCTGGAACACTGAAAAGATTAAATATTTAATTTATGTAGGGATGTGAAGACAATGTGTACATGAGGAAGCAAAATGGAGTAGTGGATAGAAAGCAGACTTCCCAAATCAGAAGAAATGTGTCCTCTTTGAGAATGAAGGACAAACAACACCTTTATCTGAAAAAAAAAATGCTATTCCTTAAAAAAGCTAACTTCCATTATAAACTGTGAAAACAAACATCTTTCAGAGGTATATATTTGGAATAAGTGGTTGACTCCTACTCTGCCACTTACTACTTGAACTTGGCAAGTGACTTAACTTGTCTGGGAA
This sequence comes from Vombatus ursinus, assembly GCF_900497805.2. Classification (NCBI taxonomy): domain Eukaryota; kingdom Metazoa; phylum Chordata; class Mammalia; order Diprotodontia; family Vombatidae; genus Vombatus; species Vombatus ursinus. The sequence continues at coordinate 9,296,219 of NW_020954553.1, forward strand.
TGAATTTCTGTAAAACAAGGGCATTGTATGAGTCTCTCAGAGTCTTCCCAGCTATACTCCCAACTATTATCTTTATAAGAAAGAATATTTGTGAATACAAATGATATACATCAGTATTTTAACGAGACCTTGCTGCAATGACCAATCAACTTTTTCCAACATCATACATTTTGAAGATGTGTGTAACGTTTACGTAGCTTCTTTCGGAGGTTACCTGGGCCCAGACTATGGAATTCAACAGAGTAAAAAAACTAAAACTGGAAAGAGACTTTCAAAGTTATCTAATCAATCCCAGTCCCCATTTTACAGATGAGGAAAATGAGATGCAGATTGGTTAAGAACTTTGTCCAATTTAGTGTTCAAGATATATAAACAATTAACATGTATATGAAAGACCCAAAACCATTCCCTAAAAGTTAAATGGTCAAAGGATATAAACAAACATTTCTCCAGAGAATAATTTCAAACTATTAACAATCAACCACAAGAAAGAATGCTCCAAATCCACTAATAAGAAAAATGCAAATTACATTCTGCAAATTGGCAAAGGTAACAAGAGAGGTGAATAGCTGATGTTGGAGAAATTGTAGATTACTGGTGAAGCTGTGCATCAATACAATCATTTTGGAAAGTAATCTGGAATCATGCAAATACAATGACTAAAATGACCCAGAGAATCCATTACTAGACTTATTAATCCTAATTATACACCAAAATATTCATAGCAACACTTAAAAAATTATTTCAACATTCATTTTTTAAAAATTAGTTCCTAATTATCTGCCTCCCTTCAGTCCCTCCCCTACCCAGTGAGAAGGCAAACAATACGATCAATTAAACATGCAAAATTATGCAAAATGTTTCCATACTAGCCACGTTGGGAAGGAAGGAAGGAAGGAAGGAAGGAAGAAAAGAAGGAAAGAAACAAAAGAAAAAGAAAGAAAGAGGGAAAGAAAGACTTTAATCTGCACTCAGTTCATCAGCTCTCTCGCTAGAGGTGTAAAGCATTTTTCATCATGAATCCTTTGGAACTGCCTTAGATCCAAGAACTGATCAAGTAGCTAACTCACAGCTGATCATCTTTATACTATTGCTGTTACTGTGTAAAACGTTTTTCTGGTTCTGCTCCTTCACTTTGAATCAGTTCATAAAAGTCTTCCCAAGGTTTTTCTGAAATCATTTTGCTTGTCATTTTTGTGATTTCCATCACAATCACATACCACAACTTGTGTAGTCATTCCCATTTACCAACTGATGGGCATCCCCACAATTTCCAATTCTTTGCCACCACAACAAGAGCTGTATGGCTGCACTTTTTGTGATAGCACAGAATTGGAAATAAAATAGATGCCCATCAAATGGGCAACCACTAAACAAATTGTAGTACATGGATATAATGGATTACGACCGTGCTGTGAGAAATGAGTCTTATGAATCCAGAGAGACTCATGCAAACATCTACATGAACTGACGCAGAATAATGTGAGTACAGCAAAGAAAACAACATACACAGTGACTACAACAATGCAAAGGAAAAGAACCACACACAAAAAAAATCAAAAGTGAACACTGTAAAAGTATAAATAACAAGCATGGTCTCAAAGAAGAGATGAGAAGACAACTCCCACTTCTAGGTCCACAAGTGTTATATATTGCAAATTTTTCCCACATTTTTCAATGTACTGATCAATTAAGCTGATTTCCCTTCTCTCCCCCCTTGTTTTTGCTATTAAAAAATACTATTTGTTAAAACAAGACAGCTCTGGGGGAGGAGGTAGGAAGAAACCTATTGAATAAATTATGCTGATTAAAAAAAAAACCCAATAGGCATCAATGAAAACATTTTAAATAAAAGGGATTTGCCCAAGGTCACAGAAGTACAGTTATTCCTTCCACATTTTCAATTTCCTCAATGCGGTTTCACTATATCATAGATCGGCCTATGAAATTATATGGGAATTTGGGGGCAGTTTTGTGGAAGACACAGTTAACACATGAAAGTGAGCAGATGATATAGAAAAAGTTTAGAAACTCAGAAATGTATAAAATATATGTATAGTATTATATAATATCTGCTCAAATTTTACAACAAGGTACTGTAAACACCCCATAAAAGAAAAAATTCAGACTTCTTCTCTGGTATGAAGGGAAGACCAAAAAATTATACACAGATGTTCCAGATTGCAGGGGGTGACACACTCGGAACTCCTGTGATGTGGCAGGGATAACTATAATAAGTGATAGATCCTGTTATGTTCCTCAGAACCAGATGTCTGGTTTTCCATCTCAATATTTTTCTAGTACTCCCCACTTATAGTTGTGGCATGGCAGAAAATGTCCGTAAAATTTTCTGTGGTTCTATATTATCCTAATTAATTTCACCATCACCATGGACAGTTAGGAAACTGTATCATGGTCTAAATTAACTTTTCTTACTTAACATACTATATATTTTGTTTTGGCGAAGTAGATAACCTCCCAAGAGACTAAGTAACCCACATTACAAAGTACATTCCCTAAACACAAGAATGCAAAATTGCCTAATGATGTGACTTACATATCCAACATTCTTCTCATTAAAAATTTACAAAAAGTAAGGTTTCTATAACTTAGGATGGTGACAGAAGAATAAGAGCTAAAGAATTTTTAAAAATGACTCCGGATGACTGGGAGAATGGTGGGTTCATTAACAAAAACTAATGTTATAGGGAAGGGTAAGTTTAGGGGTAAAATTTCCTATCTCTTCCTGAAGAATGACCCCACAATCATTCCCTCTCTTATCTTCAACCACTCCCCTCCTAACCTACCAGTTCCTTCCTTACTGCCTACAAATATATCCACAGCTCCTCCAAACTTAAAAAACAAACCTAACCCACCAAATACCATTCTCTATCTCTACTCCCAAATCTTAGAAAAAACTTTCTACAATTCTTGCTTTTATTTCTTAGCATTCCTTATCCCTTTGCAATCTGCTTCCTTCTGACCTCATCACTCAACTGAAGCTGTTCTCTCTACAGTTATCAATATCTCTTAACTGCTATATCTGATGGAGCCTTTTCTCATTGCTCATCCTTCTTGACCTCACTGTAACATTAGACACTACTGAACACCCAAACCTGCATATTCTCTCCTCTCTAGACTTTCTTGACGCTTTTCTCTGGGGTTTCCTCTTAATGGTTTCTTTTCAATCTCCTTTGCTGGATCATCATCCCTAAACCATGCCTCCCTTTAACTATGGCTCTGTTGGAGGCCCTCTTCTTTCTATATATTCACTCAGTGATCTCATCAGCTCCCACGGGTTTTAATTATGATCTCTACGCTCAGATGACTCCCATACCTATATATCTCACCATAGCTCTTGAGCTCTAGACTTACACCAACTGCTCACTGTCCCTTAGACATTTCTCTCTAAAAGAGAATTCATTATCTTTTTTTTAATTAAAAAAAATTTTTTACGTTACATATGAGTTCCAAGCTTTCCCCTCCCTTCCTCCCAACTCCGGGAAACTGTACAATACATAGTTCCGTATATTAGCTCTTTCTCTAGATGTGGCTAGCATCTTCCTTTGTAGTTGATTTGAATATTCATAAACTCAGAAAAGCTTAGTAATTCACATTTACTCTTCAAACAGTATTGCTGTTCCTGTATATGATGTTCTCTTGGTTCTGCCCATTTTACTCTTCATTATTTCACAGAATTCTTTCCATGTTTTCCTAAAATCCACCTGCTCATCATTTCTTACAGCACAGCAGTATTCTATCACAATAATACACAATAACTTATTCAGCCATATCCCCTCAATTCCAAGTTCCTTCTACCACAAAGAGAGCTGCTATAAATACTTTAGAACATATTAGTTGTTCCTTTCCCCTGACCTCCCTTGAGAAACAGACCTAATAGTGGTATTGCTAGGTCAAAGGGTACACAGTTTTATAACTCTTTGGATATAATTCAAGATTGCTTTCCAAAATGGTTGGATCAGTTCACAGTTTTACCAACAGTGTTTCAGTGTTCCAATTTTTTCCACATCCCCTCCAATATTAGTCATTTTTCCCTTCTATGATTTCAGCTAATCTGATAGGTGTGAGATAATATCTCTATTGTTTTAATTTGCATTTCTCTAATCAATAATGATTTAGAGTTTTTTTTATATGACTATATATGGTTTTGAATTCTTCCTCCATCATTTATCAATTGAGGAATGACTCATTCTTATAAAAGCTCTCTATATAGTTGAGATATAAGGACTTTATTTGAGAATTGTCTATCAATTCCCCCCTCCCCAATTTTCTGTTTTCCTTCTAATTTTGGCCACATTGATTCTATTATACAAAACCTTTTTAATTTAATGGAATGAAAATTATTCATTTTACATGTCACAACACCAACTCTTACTTATTCATAAATTCTCCTATCTATAAATCTGATAGGTAATACCTTCCATGTTCTTTTATTATCTTTCCCCCAAAACACAACTATTCAACTAACTTTCAAGATTCTCTATTTTTGTCGAGGGCCCTTCCATCCTTCCAACTTGCAATCTTTATGTCACATTTGACTCACTCCTGTTCACCCCAAATATTCAATCAGTTAACAAATCTTTTTAATTCCTCAGAACATTTCAAACATCTGTCTCCTCTCCACTCATAGAGTAACTACTCTGGTTCAGGATCTCATCAGCTCTGACTGAACAATTATAATAATTTCTTAATTGGTCCCTTGCCTCAAATCTCTCCCTGACTAGTATATCTTCCACATACCTGCCAAAATGTTTTTCCTATAACACAAGTCAGATTCTGTCATACCATGAGTAGGGATTCCAACTCCAGTGGTTTCTGATTATTTTTAGGTTCAATCATAAAATTTCTGGTTTGGCATTTAAATGCCCCCAGCATTTGGGATCTCCTCACCCTGGAATATCCATCTCTCCCTGTGGCCTTCTCTACCGCCAACATCCCTCCTCCAAGCCAAGGGAAAAACCCTTGGTGAATTCCTCCTGAAGTCTCTATTTTGGGGAGAAGCCCAGGTCAGACAACCTACATTCCCCTGTTGGCTCTGCTTCTGACATTTAGAATTTGTCACCATGCTTCAGCTGCCCTCTCATCTTGGAATTTAGGATTGGCCTCGATGCCTTGGGTCTGACTTTCTGGACTTTTGACACCATGCCCTCTTCCAGTTATTGTACTTGTCTCTTTTTCTGACTTATAGTTGTAACCCCAGGGCTTAGCACAGTGTTTGGCACCTAGTAAACACTTAATAGATGCTTACTGCCTTGCTTTGCATTCACAATCTTGGCCCCAATCTACCTTTACAGCTTTATTTCACATCTCTTTCCTTGTTGCCAAATTGGCCTTACTCCGCTTCACAAAGGACACACCAATTTCTATTTCTGCGCCTTCTGCCTCTCAGAATATCTTTTGTCCTTCAAGACTCAGTTCAAGAATGATTTATGGCATGAAACCATTCCTAGTTCCCACAGTTGCCAGTGGTTGCCTCCAACAGAAAGTAAGCCTCCTCCTCTCCTCTTTTTACATCAGGTATCATTCCCTTACCTGAGGGTACTCTGCCCAGAGGAAGGTAAATTTTGATGGCTCAAGCCTACCTTGATGTGTGGAGTTTACTGGCTAGATTTCTTTCTTAAAGACCAGGCCTGAAACCCACTAGCTCTCACTGACTGGCTAACAATAGGTCACTGCTCAAGCACCACTTAATGGTTATTTTTTGGGCCCTAAGAACTCACAGCATATGAAAGTAGTAATTGTTTCTCTTTTGGCCAGAAACAACCTTGAGGGTCTCCTCCACCAAGTTTGATTCTTTTTCTTTTCTTTTCCTTTTTTAAATTAAAGGTGCCATCCCTTGGCTTACTCCTTAAACAGCCCTCATGACTGAATGGGCATCGACTCAGTCAAAGTGAGAACTTAGAAAGACCTTAGCTTGAAAAGGCCAAGGTCTCCCACTGCATCCTGGGCCACCTCCTGTTGTCCTAATCTATATCCGGCCACTGGACCCAGATGGCTCCAGAGGAGAAAGTGATACTGGTGATCTCGCACAGCCCTCCCTCACTGTAATCCAATTCACTTGCAAGTCACAGCATCATCTTCCTGGTATCATGGTCCTCTTCAGGAATGAAGGACAAATCACAACCTTTGCCTTCTACAACAAGGAGAATGACCTTTGGTACAGAAAGGACAAAATACAAACAGCAAGAAGTAAAACTTGCAAAGAGACTTTTCAGAGACTGGGCTGCCCTCAATGAGTTTTCAGTCTCCAGGCTCAGATAAACTACATCCCAGAGTACTGAAAAAATTGGTCTATGTGATCGCTAACCCATCAATAATAACCTCTGAAAGATTAGAACAAGAGAATGAGAGGGAGGGAGGGAGGAAAGAGAAAGTAAGAGTAGATTCTGCAAACAAGGTCAATGAGCTTGACTGATATCTCGCAAAAATCTAGAATGTATTATTAAAGAGATGGTTTGTGAAAAGAAAAATGGTAATCTCTATGAGCCAACACGGCTTCAGGAACAGCAGATTGTCCTAGACAATCTTATTTGTGTGTGTGTGTGTGTGTGTGTGTGTGTGTGTGTGTGTGTGTGTGTGTGTGTGTGTGTACCAGATTTACTGGTCTATAGACTCTGGTTAAGACTGTGGTCTGTAGAACAGTCTATAAACTATTAAATAGAAAACACAGAAACTGTACAGAAGAATCCCTGTAGGCCACATGTTGACTTAGAAAACTACATATGAGCATTATCTATGTGCTTCTATATTTTCATTTATTTTGTTAAATATTTCCCAATTATATTTTAAAATGGTTTGGGCTGCACTAGGAAGTACTGATTGCTTGCTGCTTGTGTTTGATACCTCTGTATCAGACCATCAAATCAGGGAAATGCTGAAGATAAAAAACAGTTTTCCTGTGTTCAAATCTGGCCTCTTCAAACATTTACTAGCTGTGTGACCTTGGACAAATCACTTAACCTGTTTGCCTCAGTTTCCTCAACTGTAAAGTGGAGATAACAAAAACACCTACCCTGCAGGGCTGTTAAAAGGATTAAATAAGATAATATTTGGAAAGTGCCTGGTACATAGTAGTCCCTTAATAAATGCTTATCCCTTTTCCCTACATTACAGCAAAGCATTCAACAATCTCTCCTGCTGTCTGTGTGGACAAAATGGAGGGATGTAGACTATTACAGTTAGGTAGATTGAGACAGAGTTGAATGACTGACTGCATCCAAAGGTTTGGTGTAAACCTGAACAAAATCTTTAATGGAGTGAGCTTCAAGGATCTGTTCCTGGCATTGTACAGCTAAACAGTTTTTTTTAATCAGTTACCTAGCATGTAGGCATAGATGGAATGTTTATAAAATCTGCAGATGACAAAATGCTGGGGTAGTTAGCATACTGAATGACATAGTATTAAAAAAATAAATCTATTAAAAAAATAAATCTAGACAGGCTGGACTATTAAACCGAATCTATGAACATAAAATTTAATAGGAAAGGATAAAAATAAAATTCTACATATGAATTCCCCAAAAAATCAACTCCAAAAGAACAAGATGGTAGAGAAATGGCTAGACAAAAGTGCCTCTAAAAATGATATACGAGTTTTGTTGTAGTCAATAGCACAACAGAAGAATAAAAACTGGTACTATGGTAGGTAACATTGAGAGGTTTAGTTTCCAGAAAGTGGGAGAGGATAGTCCTGCTGTACTCTGCTGTGGTCAGACTATGTTTGGACTCCTGTGTTCACGTCTGAGCACAACATTTCAGGAAGGACACTAAAGAGCTAGAACAAGAGTTGGCAAACTGAGACACAATTCATGGCCTTGGTGTTAAGAACAGCTGTTACATTTTAAAATAAAGTTTTGTTGTATTGTAAAATGTAAAAATCATTTGTCACTTGAGTGCTGTACAAAAAGAAGGGGCTGATTTGACCCTCCCATTGTGCTTGCCCCGTCATGAGCTAGAAGATATCTGGTGAAAGCTCTCAACACTATGCCACAGGAGGAGTGGTTAAAGAAATTGTGCTTATTTTGTCTGAAGAAAAGAACAAACAGGACAAGATAGTTACCTCCAAGTATTTGAAAGTAATACCTAAAAAAGGGATTAAATCCATTCTGTTTAACCACAGGGAACAGATTGAAGCCAAAAAGAAAAACTTTCTAAGAACTGAGAGTTATTTAGCACAAAGTAAGTGTTAAATAAATTTGACTGTTAACTGAAAATGCAAAGGTGGAATGGGCTACACCTCAACATAATGAGGTCCTCTCACTTCAGAGCTATCTTTTTTGTGTTTTATTTTTTTTTTACTTTTATATTACAAATACTTTTACATTATCTCCTTTCCATGAAAGGTCTCTTCAAACAAAGTAAAGCAATTAAGTATAACTAACAATATATAGTGACCTCATTTGAAAGTGTCCGTCTCTATTTTTAAAAATTAACATAATTCAATTCTTTCCCTCCCACTCCACTGGGGGGGGGGGGGGAAACCATTTCCTGTAACAAATATCCACAGTCAAGCAAAACAAATTCCCTCACTGGCTGTACACAGAAATGTCTCATTCTGCACCTGAACCTATCACCTCTCTGTGAGGAAACGAACAAGTGTGCATCATCCTTAGGTGCCTGGAATCACAGATGGTCATCCTACTGTTCACAGTTCTTACAGCTTTCAAATTTGTCTTTATACTGCTGTTGTATAAATTGTTCTGGTTCTATTCATTCCATTCTTCAGTTTGCAAAACTCTTCCAAATCATTCATTACAATGCTGATGGTATAAATTGTTCTTGTGATTTCGCTAACTCTGCATCAGTTCACAGAAATCTTTTCATGTCTTTGAAATCATCCATTTCTTAAAGAACAACAACATTCTATCACACTGATAGCAAAAATTGCTCAGTCATTCTTTAGTTTTCTTTTTCTTGCCACCACAAAGAATGGCTATAAATGTTTTTGTACACATAGGATCTTTTTCTTCTTCTCTGATCTTTTTAAGATATTAAAAGCCTAACAGTGATATAAAGGGGTCAAAGGACATACATGACCTAGTAACTTTTTGTGAATAATTCCAAATTGCTTTCCAAAATGGTTATATTCATTCACCAGCAGTTAGTGAATCAATGAGTCTATTTTCCCACAACCCATTCAACATAAATTTATCATTTTTATTTTTTGTCATCTTTGCCAATCTGAAGAGCTTGAGGTGGAATCTCAGAATTGCTTTAATTTGCACTGCTTTATTAATGATTTTGAATATTTTTCATATGGCTGTTGATAGCATGGATTTCTTCCTCTGAAAACCACCTCTTTTGGTATTCTTTGACCATTTAACAATTAGGAAAGGCTTTTATTTTATTTTTTAAATTTATTTATTTTCAGTTTTCAACATTCACTTCCACAAGATCTTGAGTTCCAGATTTTCTCCCCATCTCATCCCTCCCCCCACCCCAAGATGGCATTCATTCTGTACACCACTTCCCCTGATCTACATTCCCTTCTATCTCTCCCCCCCTTCTCTTATCCCCTTCCCCCTTCAATTTTCCTGTAGGGCAGGACAGATTTCTATACCACAATGCCTGTGTATCTTATTTCCCAGTTGCATGTGAAAACAAATTTTTTTAAACATGTTTTGTCTGTTTTTTAAACATGGAACTTTGGGTTCCAAATTTTCTCCCTTCCTCCCTCCCCACCCACCCTCATTGAGAAGGCAAGCAACTTGATACAGGTTATATATGTGTAGTCATGCAAAACACTTCCATAGTAGTCATGTTGTGAAAAACTAAGTATATTTCCCTTAATCCTGTCCTGCCTCCCATTTATTCTGTTCTCTCTTTTGACCCTGTCCCTCCTCAGAAGTGTTTGCTTCTGATTACTCCCTCCCCCAAGCTGTCCTCCCCTCTATCATCCCCCTGCTTTCTTGTCCCCTCCCCCCCCTATTTTCCTGTAGGGTAAGATAGATTTCCATACCCAATTGAGTGTGTATGTTATTCCCTCCTTAAGCCAAATCCAGTGAGAGTAAGATTCATTCATTCCCTCTCACCTTCCACCTCTTCCACTCTATGGTAAAGGCTTTTTCTTCCTTCTTTTATGTGAGATAATTTACCCCATTCTGCCTCTCCCTTTCTCCTCCCTGTACAATTCTCTCTCCCCCCCTTAATTTTATTTTTTAGATGTCCCTTCATATTCAACTCACCCTCTGCCTTATGTCTATATATATTCCCTCCTATTACCCTAATACTGAGAAAGGTCTCATGAGTTACAAATATCATCTTTACATGCAGGAATGTAAACAGTTCAACCTTAATAAGTCTCTTATGATTTCTCTTTCCTGTTTACCTTTTCCCACTGACCTTCTAAGTTGTCTTTGGTGTTCATTGGTTGAGAAGTCTGAAAACCACCACAGCTGCCTGAGATTCAGTCCTCTGAGGCCTGCTCTATGTTCGCTGGGGCCGGCTCTGCCTTTGCACTCACACCTAACTGTGCTCCTCTCCCCACCCCGCACAATAGACCTTTCCAGTCAACCATCCAGGCTGTCTTGGTCTGGAAATATGTTTCACTCTGTCTTTCTGTGGGTTCTGTTGCTTTAGAATTTGTTTGGAGCCATTTTTTACAGGTATTTGGGGGAGAGTTCAAGCAAGTCCCTGCTTTTACTCAGCCATCTTGGCTCGAAAGGCTTTTATTCTAATAAATTTGAATTTGTTTCTTATGTACTTTGGAAGTGAGATCTTTGTCAGAGAAACTTACTGCAAAGATCTTTTCCCAATTGCTTCCCTTTTACTCTTACTCTATTGGTTTGGTTTGTTAAAAAAAATATTAATTTTGTGTAATCAAAAATAATCTATTTTATCTTCTGTGAGACAAAAACAATCTTTAAAGAAAGACCTAAATAAAATGGAGAATATTAATTGCTTGTGGGATAGGCCAATACAATGTAATTAAAATAATACTACCTATAATGACATACCAATTAAACCATAAAGAATTACTTTAGAGGACAAGAATAATAACAAAATTCATATGGAGTCAAGAATCTGAAGAGACAACCAGGGAATGACCAAACAAATTGTGGTAAATGTATGCAATGAAATTTAATTGCTCTGTAAAAAGTGACAAAAAAGATAATTTCAGAGAATACAGTTTAGCAAGAACTGAAGCTCAGAGAAATGAGCAGAACCAGGAGAACAATTTATACAAGGAAAATGATATTGTAAAGAAAAACAACTATGAAAGATTTAACCCCGATTAAAGCAATGATCAGCCATGTCCCCAGAGAACCTAGAACGAGTCATGTTATTCCTAACATAACTGTTACTCCTAACAGTAGATGGATATAAAATGTAAAAAGAGACAAATATGACTGGACTTGGCTGCTATGAGGATTCATTTCGTCTGATAAAGCTTAAGAAGCCAGTTCCCCACACAATTCTTATCCAAGTTAATTGGGAGGAGGGGTTACCAAGTGATCCCTTCCCAAAGGAAGGCCATTGTAACGTTGTTTTTAAAAAATGCAAAGAACACAAAGAAGCACGAAAAGTTCAGTTTTTGAAAAGAATATGTATAACTTATATACTTTCCCAGAAGTAGTATAAAATAGAGATTCAAGGTTTTATATGAAATTCTCTTTTCATGTTCTGCTATGTGCATGGAAGTATTCCTTTTCCAAGTACTTAAGTCCAGAATAAATATTTTTAAAGAGATCATTTGTAACTTTGGAGAAAGTAGTTTCAACTGAGTTATGAAGTCTGAAAAAAGCCAGATCACAAAGGGTTGAGGTTATCCTTCATTTTCCAAGAAGACTAATGATACAGAGGGGTGGGCTTGGGGAATCTTGACTAATAAATTGTATTTAAGTGAAGCAGAGTTGCACAAATTCATCAGATGCACTGAATAACCTTGATGTCTTCAATGTCTGAGTAAGCTCTAAGTACTCCACAGTGCCTACCTCAGCAGCCTTCATAGTCCTTGGAACAAATTGTTCTCAATCACCCATTCCATCCAGGGAAGGTGAGTGAAAGGAGAGGAAATGGAAGCAATGTAGACAGCTTTCCCTACTAGAGTGGCTGAGAAAGGAAGGAGAGATATAGAATGACAGATACTTTGAGGGGATGGAAGGGTCTACTGAGGGTTTTTTAAGGATGGGGGAGACCGGGGTGTGTTTGTAGGCAGCAAGGAAGGAACCAATAGATAGGAACAAGTTGAAAATTAAAAAGGGGCAGGGGGAGGAGAGGATGAATGACTGTGGGTACAAATTGAAGGAAGAGCCAGGAAGGGATGAGACTAAGGATAAGAACAGAAAGACTGATATCAATTGGGAATAGGTAAAGAAATTGTTGTACATGAATATAATGGGATATAACTGTGCTGTAAGAAACTATGTCTATGAAGAACTCTGAAATTTAAAAGCATCCTATTTTCTCTAGAAAAATTCTTGTCTTGCCAAGATATTCCACATGTATCCTTTGTATTTCTTTTACTTTAACTGCATCTATTGTCTTTGTTTGCATTACTTTCTGCAGTTTCAATGGATTTGTTTCCCAAGCAAATTATGTAGTTATACGAAGGGTTATTTTACTTTCTAAAAATCAGAGAAAATAAAAAATGTATGGCAATTAAATTTAAATTTAACTGTTGAAAATCTGAAATGTTTTTAACCACTTTAAAGTTACTTCCATTTTTTATTTTTAAAAAAATGTTGGGAGTTCTGCTTCTGGGAGCCAAGATAGTGGAGTAAGAATTAAGTCACTCTCACCGTCCCTTTCCCTCTGAAAGCCCAGAAAATATTGCCCCAGGAAAAAACCCTGGAACAACTGAACCAGCAAGGGGGCGCAGCAGCAGGACAGTAACCCAGGTAGTTTGAGGGATTAATGGGAAAGGATCCTCTTGCCCTGGGGGAAGGCGTCCCAGCAAGCCAGCTGAAAGCCCCACCTCAGCATACCAGGGAGAGGTCCTAAACCTCAGGTGGTATGGAGCAGGCAAACATCAATACTAGGACCCCCGAGTGCCTCAGTAAGGGTAGGGGAACCAGTGGAAATAGGCTCAAAAAACCACCACGGGACTCAGCATTCCACAACAACAGTCTCCCAGTGCCTCAGCAAAACTCTGGGAAGTGCTCTAAGGGCTCCAGGCAGAGAAGCCAAAGAAAGCAAAAGGAGGGAAAGGAAAGATCCAGGTGAGCAGGCAATCTCCAGGGGTCGGACTACTCAATCCTACCTCCAGAGTTCCAGTGTTGCTGATTCTAGCCCAACACCAGGTAAGCTGCCAGAACCTTACAGCCTCCCACTGCCAGCATCAGGACCAGGTCCCGGGCTCCCAACACAACAAGCTTACAGTGCCCCCTACTCCCCAGCAGGAGAGCTCAATCTCTTTAAAGGACAGGAAATAAGCAAACAACATGAGCAAAAAAGAAATGGTACTATAGATTCTCATTATGGGAACAGTGAAGATCAAGGCAGAAATTTTGAAGAAGACAACATTGTTAACAAACCCACATCTGGAATCTCAAAAGGGAATATGAACTGGTCTGAAGCCCTAAAAGCCTTCTTGGAAGGGCTCAAAAAGGATTTTAAAAGTCAAATAAGGGGCAGCTAGGTGGCACAGTGGATAGAGCACCGGCCCTGAAGTCAGGAGGACCTGAGTTCAAATCCAGCCTCAGACCAAACAGTTGACACATACTAGCTGTATGACCCTGGGCAAGTCACTTAACCCTGACTGCCTCACCAAAAAAAAAAAATGTCAAATAAGAGAGGTAGAAGAAAAATGGGGAAAAGAAATGAGAGGTATGCAAGAGACAGTCAATAGCCTGGAAAAGGAAGGACAAAAATTAACTGTAGAAAACAAGCCCTTAAAAAATACAATTGGCCAACTGGAAAAAAAAAAAAGTACACTGAAGAAAACAAGTCCCTAAAATATACAATTGGCCAAATGCAGAAGGAGGTACAAAATCTAATAGAAGAAAACAATTTGTTAAAGATTAGAATTGGGCAAGTGAAAAGCTAATGACTCTATGAGAGAGTGAGAATCAGTCAAACAAACAAAAGAATGAAAAAATAGATGAAAAAGTAAAATATCTCACTGGTAAAACAACTGACCTGGAAAACAGATCCAGAAGAGACAATTTAAAATTTATTGGCCTACCTTAAAATCACGATGAAAAAAAGAGCCTGGACAACATCTTTCAGGAAATCGTCAAGGAAAACTGCCCTGAGGTCCTAGAACCAGAGGGTAAAATAGCCATAGAAAGAATCCACCAGTCACCTCCTAAAAGAGATCCCAATTAAAAAAGCCAAGGAATATAGTAACTGAATTCCAAAATTACCAGGTCAAAGAGAAAATACTGTAAGCAGCCAGAAAGAAACAATTTAAATATCATGGAACCACAGTCAGGATTACACAGTACCTTACAGCTTCTACATTAAAAGATCGTAGGGCCTGGAACATGATATTCCATAAGGCAAAGCAGCTTGGACTACAACCAAAGATCAACTAACTACTCAGAGAAAATGAGCATAATCTTTCAGGGGAGGAGATGGATAGTCAACAAAATAGGGGACTTCCAAACCTTCCTGATAAAAAGACCAAAGCTCAACAGAAAATCTGATCTTCAAATACAAGACTCAAGAGAGACATAAAAAGGTAAATGGGACAGAAAGATATAATATGTTGTTAATAAGGGCAAACTGTTTACATCCTTACAGGGGAAGATGACACTTCTAACTCTTGAAAACTGTATTGTTATTACACCATTTTAAAGGGGTATACAAGGGGCAGCTAGGTGGTGCTGTGGATAGAACTCCGGCCTTGGAGTCAGGAGGACCTGACTTCAAATCCAGCCTCACACACTTGACACTTACTAGCTATATGACCCTGGGCAAGTCACTTAACCCCATTGCCTAGCCAAAAAATAAGTGAATGAATAAATGCTTTAAAAAAAAAAGAGGGCTATATACAGAAGGGGTGGGTATACGTTGACTTTGATGTAATGATAAAAAAAAATTAATTAAGTGGGCTAAATGGAGCTAAGTAAGTAGATTAATCCAATCTAACTAAGGGAAGGTACTGGGAGAAAAGGAAAGGAAGAGGCAAACAAAGGTATAAATTACAACTACAGGAAAAGGCACAAAAACCTATTACAGTACAAGGAAAGAAGGGAGGGAGATGAGCATTGTTTGAACCTTACTCTCTCATCAGATGTGGCTCAAGGAGGGAATAACACAATTAGGTATAGAAATCTAACTTGCCCTATAGGCAAGTTAGGAGGGAAAAGGGGAAAGAAAATAAGTCCTTAAAAATTACAATGGAGCAAATGGAAGCTAATGACTTTGAGAAATCAAGACATTATAAAACAAAACCAAAAGAATGAAAAAATAGAAGAAAATGTGTATTATCGCACTGGAAAAACAACTGAGCTGGAAAACAGATCCAGGAGAGATATAACTTAAAATTACTGGACTACCTGAAAGCCATGATAAAAAAAAAAAGCCTAGACATCATCTTTCAAGAAATTATCAAGAAAAACTGCCCTGATATTTTAGAACCAGAGGGCAAAACAGAAACTGAAAGAATCCACCAATCACCTCCTCAAAGAGGAAAACTCCTAGGAATGTTGTAGCTAAATTCCAGAGTTCCCAAGTCAAGGAGAAAATATTTTAAGTAGCCAGAAAGAAACAATTCAAGTATTGTGGAAACACAATCAGGATAACACAAGATTTAACAGCTTCTACCTTAAATGATCATAAGCCTTGGTATATGATATTCCAGGGGTCAAAGGAATTAGGATTACAAACAAGCATCACCTACCCAATAAAACTGAGTATAATTCCTCAGGAGAAAAAAATGGACATTCAGTGAAATAGAGGACTTTTAAGCATTCTTGATGAAAAGACCAGAGCTGACTAGAAAATCTGACTTTCAAATACAGGACTCAAGAGAAGCATGAAAAGGTAAACAAGAAAGAGAAATCATAAGGGACTTATTAAAGTTGAACTGTTTACATTCCTGCATGGAAAGATGATATTTGTAACTCATGAGACCTTTCTCAGTATTAGGGTAATAGGAGGGAATATATATAGACATAAGGCAGAGGGTGAGTTGAATATGAAGGGACATCTAAAAAATAAAATTAAGGGGGGACAGAGGATTGTACAGGGAGGAGAAAGGGAGAGGCAGAATGGGGTAAATTATCTCACATAAAAGAAGGAAGAAAAAGCCTTTACCATAGAGTGGAAGAGGTGGGAGGTGAGAGGGAATGAATGAATCTTACTCTCACTGGATTTGGCTTAAGGAGGGAATAACATACACACTCAATTGAGTATGGAAATCTATCTTACCCTACAGGAAAGTAGGGGGGGAAGGGGACAAGAAAGCAGGGGGATGATAGAGGGGAGGACAGCTTGGGGGAGGGAGTAATCAGAAGCAAACACTTCTGAGGAGGGACAGGGTCAAAAGAGAGAACAGAATAAATGGGGGGCAGGACAGGATTAAGGGAAATATACTTAGTTTTTCACAACATGACTACTATGGAAGTGTTTTGCATGACTACACATATATAACCTGTATCAAGTTGCTTGCCTTCTCAATGAGGGTGGGTGGGGAGGGAGGAAGGGAGAAAATTTGGAACCCAAAGTTCCATGTTTAAAAAACAGACAAAACATGTTTAAAAAAATTTGTTTTCACATGCAACTGGGAAATAAGATACACAGGCATTGTGGTATAGAAATCTGTCCTGCCCTACAGGAAAATTGAAGGGGGAAGGGGATAAGAGAAGGGGGAGAGAGATAGAAGGGAATGTAGATCAGGGGAAGTGGTATACAGAATGAATGCCATCTTGGGGTGGGGGGAGGGATGAGATGGGGAGAAAATCTGGAACTCAAGATCTTGTGGAAGTGAATGTTGAAAACTAAAAATAAATTTTAAAAAAGAGAAAAAAAATGTTGGGAGTTTTTTGCAAAACCAGATTTTTTTTTTCTTACCAAAATGAATAAGATTAAGAACTATAATAGCTATAACTGTACTTTTATTTTTGGACAAAATTTGTTTAACTTCAAGTTTATACATTTCAATTTCAAATGCAGAAAGCACAGATACCACACAACTCAACATAAGCCTATGCTCAATGCCAGTGACACTGGCAGATCATGCTCCCAATAATGAGATGTACTGACGCAAATCTGACCTCATTTGCAAAAGCTATTTTAAATCCTGTTGCTTCACTTACTCTTACTTTGGAGTGAATTCGTAGTATTAATTTTCTGTTGGTTTTAACTTGAACTTTTCATTTAAAAAGTTCATTAAAAAAATGCAGATGCATTTATATGGGTATTGGAGTAGAAAATATCTAATAATTTTGGCCACTTTTCCATATATCAACAAGCCCAACTTTGAAGAACTCTGCCTTAAATAAAGCATAAATGTATTTCTTTGTAACTCTTATATATTCCTCCTAGTTCTGAAATATTCCTTGTAGGAGTAAGAACTATCTCTAGGGAAGGCTGCATTATACCACTATTCCAACAAAATTTATGCTCCTTGAGAGCAGGGACTTCCCCCCCTTTTTGTCTTTGTATTTTCAGCATCTAGCACAATTCCTGGAACGTAGTAGTCACTTAAAACACTTGTTTAAATGAAGTGATTTCAATATAGGCAAAAAACCTAGAGTCTCCTACATCAGCTACCCAGAAAAACTAGTCTCCTAAATTACATGCATAGTTACTTAAAAGTTACTTAAAAGTTACTTAAAAGTTAGGCCTTCCAGTCCACGCAGGAAAAAAAATCAAATGGATAAAAAACACCAATTGGCTAAAACTGTATGACACATAATTGAGTAGAAGGCCCATTGAGCTGGTCTATCAAATTCAATTCAATTACACAATCACATACTAAATAATTACTATGTACCAGAGGCACTGAACGAGGCCCTAGGAATATTGGCATGAGGCGCGGGGAGGGACAAAATAATCTCTAACTCAATAAATTTACATTCTACTCAAAGCATGCAAAATGTTAGCAGATAAATAAATGTAGGTCTCCTCAAAGGGGATGAGTCTTAAAACCAGGAGTTCCAGAGACGTAAGATTAGAGAAAATATTCCAGGCACAAGGAGAGCTATACAAAGATGCAGAAGTGGGAGATGGCATGTCACCTATGGAGAATAGCAAGTAGGCCAGTTTGGCTAAAGAACAAAATTCATGAGGGAAAGTAATGTGTAATCTGACTGAAAAGATAGCCTAGATCCTGATTGTGAAAGGCTTTAAATGCCAGAGAGTCTGCATTTTATCCTAGAAGCAGCAGTGTTTCACTAAAGGTTCTTGAGCAAGGAGGAATGATATTGTCAGACCCATACTTTAGGAATATCAATATGGCAACTGTGTGGAGAACAGACTGGAAAGGGGAGAGGGCTAGATGCTGAGAGTGATTCAGGAGATTACTATATAATTCAAATGAGAATTAATGAGGGCCTGACCTAATGTTTTTGGAGTGTGAATGAAGAGAAGAGGATGGATATGAGATGCTTAGGAGGAAAATTAGACTGAACTAGGGAGAGGCTTGACCAACTAGGAAGCTTTTGTAATAATCTAAATGAAAGGCAATAAAAAGGCCTGAACTTAGGCGGTGGCTGGAATAGAAAGAATCGTAGGTCAAGAGATGTTGTGAAGATAAAAATACAGCAAGATTTTGCAACTAATGGCAATACGTGGGGTGAGGGAGAGTGGGGTAGATTACAAAACCTTGGAAGCAAAAGATAGCAAGATGCAGTCAGATAGACTGGAGGACTGCAAAAAAATAGTATCATAAAAACTCAGGAAGAAGGCCTGGATATCCAGTAGGTGGAAGTTGTCACTAATTCAAATAGCTGCAGAGAGGTTCAGAAGGATAAGGACCAGAGAAAGGTTACTGGATTCAGCAATACAGAGATCATTTATTGGTGACCCTTGAAGTAGGCAGTTTCAGTAGCGTGGTGGAAATGGAAGCTAGACTGTAAGTGAGCTGATAAGTGAGTGGTAGGTAAGTAATTATGGAAATGAGTGTAGACAACCAGCTTTATTAGGAAAGAGGAAAGATAACAGGACTATAGTTTGAGAGGATGGCAAGATCAAGTGAAGGGTTTTTATTGTTTTGTTTTTTAAGGAGAGAGACCTGGACATAAACATGTAATCCTTAAAATAAAAGGTGCCTGTGTACAAAGAGAATTTGAAAATTAGGGAGACATGGGGATAATTAAAGGGATAAAGTTCCTAAGCAGGCAGGGATTGTCTTTCTTTTTATTAGTTGTATCCCCAGGACTTAGCACAGTACTTGGCACATAATAGGCGCTTAATAAATGTTTAATGGATTGGACAGGATTCATGGGAAGGGATTGGACTAGGTCACAAACCAAAGCTTTTAATGCAGAAAAGAAAATTGGAGGGGGGGGGACAGAGATGTTGAGGTTACAAGTATAAAACTGGGGAAAAGAGGAATTGGGAGATAGATGTACATTTTTTCCATTAAGTAATTTGAGGTCTTCTGCTGAGAGGAAGGAGTGAGGGGGTGGCACAGGTGGCTTGAGGATGAAAGAAAAGATTAGGACCAGACACTGTGCAGAGTAGTTTACAGTAGGAATGGGCAGCTAGGTGGCATAATGAATAGACCACTGGGCTTGGAATCAGCAAGACTCATCTTCAGGAGTTCAAATCTGGCTTCAGACACTTACCAGTTGTGTGACTCTGGATAAGTCACTTGACCCTGTTTGCCTCAGTTTCCTCATCTGTAAAATGAGCTGCAGAAGGAAATGGAAAACCACTCTAGATTCTTTGCTGAGAAAATCTCAAATGGGGTCATGAAGAGTCAGACATGACTGAGAAAGTACTGAAAAAAAGAAGAAGGAACAGAAAAGGCAGATGGTGAGAATAATCCAAGGGTGGAATCTGGAATGGGATGAGATGTAACAGGACAATGGAGTAAAGGAATGTTGAGGGCTGCATTAAGATTGAAATGGTTAACTGTAGGGTCAAAATTTTGAAGGGAGAAAGGTTAGGCCAGAGCAAGGGTGATCACCTGAGTAAGCAAGGAGGAGTAACATGATAGAAAACAGGTTTAGAAAGGCTGAAAGAGGAGAAATGGAAGGATAGGAGGCTCTAGTCAGCTAGAAGAATTTCAGCATGTATAGGTAATAATCGCTACATTTGAAAATTAAAGTAAACTGAGAGACCATGTTCCCAGCCTGTCCAATTTATTAGACTACCAGTAACTACTAAATTGGATCAATGACCTCTCTTAATGATCCAAGACTCCAAATGAGGGCCAACAGGATCTTTTATAATAATTAGCAAGATAACGGAAAACCTTGAACAAGACAGATGTGTCTTCTTCTGATTAGCTATTGATGACAATGAGAAATGAGATTACAAGGTTTGGAGAGCCCCTTCTGAAACCCACTTAACCACACCCAAGATATGTGATTTCAGTCAAAAAAGTTTCCAGGCAATGAGAGTAGTCTTCAAAGAAGAGTGTTACTACATACAGTAGTTTAAATTGATGAGATTTGACCTTTAGGTTAACAAAGTTTCACTGGAAAGTAGGTGATTGATGGAGTTGCAAAGGAGGAGGTAATTACAATACCAAAGCTTGAATTTTAGGGAAGTTTCTCCCCTTTGTGCACTGTAGGTCAAGTTTACATGGGGAAGGAACCTCAAAAGGGAGTATTAAATCTAGCTTGACTAAGTTTCAATTTTCAATTTTCCATAATGAAATCAAAGTTAAAGGGATCTATATGTATAGAGCGGAGGTGAACTAAAGGAATAAATCAGGTGGTGTTTGAGGGGATATCACCACGTAAACTGAATTTCCCAAGTATGAGGGTTAGGGTGGAGAGAAATCAATTTACTTTTAATAAATGAGACTTATAACTTTCCAGGAATACCACCTACTTCATAGGCAGGACTACATATCAAAGTACACAGTTATAACTCATTAGCAAAAGTAGTCTTGAATTCAAAATAGTATTTCTTTAGAAAATTTTATAAAATAGGTTAACAAAAAGATCATATGGTACTCTGAAAATGTAAAATATTATATAAATGACTTAGGATGCTATCTTGTCACGTGGTATTCAGGCTGAGGTATATGTAAAAGAGCAATGCATATATAAAACTAGGTGGTGGTTTTATGGGGAAAAAACCCAAATACAATAAAATAAACCACTGATTAATTTGATTTTTTATGTAAACATTTTTAAAACAGTGTATCCCCCCAATTACATGTAAAAACAATTTTTAACATTCTTTTTTTAAGTTCTGAGTTCCAAATTCTATCCCTCCCCCTTCACTGGGATGGTAAGCCACCTGATATGTTATACATGTGCAATCATATAAAACATTTCCATATTAATCATTTTGTGCAGGAAAGAAAGAAAGAAAGAAAGAAAGAAAGAAAGAAAGAAAGAAAGAAAAATAGTATGCTTCAGTCTATTCAGACAACAATCAGCTCTTTCTCTGGATGTGGATAGGATTTTTCACCATGAGTCCTCTGGGATGACTTGGATCACTGCTGCTGAGAACAGTCAAGTCATTTGCAATTCTTTATCATACAACACAGCTACTACATGTACAATTTTCTCCTGGTCCTGCTCACTTACTTTGCACCAGTTCATGTATGCCTTTCCAGGTCACAATAATATTCCATTACAATCCTACACCACAACTTGTTCAGCCATACCCTTAATTTCTAGTTCTGTGCTACCACAAAGAGTTGCTATAAATATTTTTGTACAAATGGATCCTTCTCTTCTCCCCTCTTTTTTAATCTCTTTGGGATACAGACCTAGCAGTGGTATTGCTGGATCAAAGGGTATGCATAGTTTGATTGCCCTTTGGGCATAGTTACGAATTGCTTTCCAGAATAGTAAGATCAATTCACAATTCCACCAACAGTGCATTAGTGTCCTAATTTTCCCACATCCCCTCCAGCATTTATTATTTTCTTTTTCTGTCATATTAGGCGATCTGATAGGTGTGAGATGGTACCACAGAGTTGGCTTAGTTTGCATTTCGCTAATCAATAGTGATTCAGAGCATTTTTTTCATATGACTATAGATAGCTTTGATTTTTTTCCTCTGAAAACTGCCCGTTCATATCCTTTGACCACTTATCAAGTGGGGAATGACTTGTTTTCTTATAAATTTGTTATAAATTTGACTCAGCTCTCTATATTATCTATTGGAGAAATGAGGCCTTTATTGGAGATACTGATTTTGGTTACATTGTTTTTGTTTGTGCAAAAACTTTTAAATTTTATATAATGAAAATGATCCATTTCACATTGTGTAATGCTCTCTATATCTTGTTTAGTCCTAAATTCTTCCATTATCCATGGATCCAACCGGTAAACTATTCTATGCTCTCCTAATTTGCTTATGGCATCACTCTTCGTGTGTAAATCATATACCCATTTTGAGCTTATCCTGGTATACAGAGTAAGATGCTGGTCAAGACTTAGTTTCTGCCATACTGTTTTCCAGTTTTACTAGCAGCTTTTGCCAAATAGCGAGTTTTTATCCAAAAAGCTTAGATCTTTGGGTTTATCAAGCACTAGATTACTATGGTCATTTACTATAATGGATTGTGTGCCTAATTTATTAATGACCTACCACTATACTTCTTAGCCAGTACCAGATTGTTTTAGATCTGGTATGACTAGGCCAGTTTAAGATCTGGTATGACTAGGCCACCTTCCTTCACATTTTTTCCACATTTATTCCCTGGATATTCTTAACCTTTTGATATTATTTTTTCTAGCTCTATAAAATTACTTTTGGCAGTTTGATTGGTATGACACTGAATAAATGGATTAATTTAAGTAGAATTGTCATTTTTATTAAAATAGCTTGGCCTACCCACGAGCAATTATTATTTCTCTAATTGCTTAAACTCCAATTGTTTAGATCTGACTTTATTTGTGTGAAAAGTGTTTTGTAATTGTGTTCATACAGTCCCTGAGTTTGTCGTGGCAAGCATACAACCAAGGATTTTATACTGTCCACAGTTATTCTGAATCTAATTTCTCTGTCTCTTCCTGCTAGACTTTGTGGGTACTATGTAGAAATGCTGATGAATTATGTGGGTTTGTTTTGTATCCTGCAACTTTGCTAACATTGTTAATTATTTCAATTAATTTATTACCTTATTCTCTAAGATTCTCTAAGTATACTATCATATCATCTATAAAGAGTGATAGTTTTGTTTCCTCACTGCCTATTCTAATTCCTTCAATTATTATTCTTCTCATTGCTACAGCTAATATTTCTAGTACGATATTGAATAATAGTGGAGATAATGGGCATCCTTGCTTTACCTCTGATCTTACTGGGAAGGCTTCTAGTTTATCCCCATCATAGATAATGCTTGCTGATTTCGGATAAATTTAATTATCATTTTAAGGAAAACTCCATTTATTCCTATACTCTCTAGTGTTTTTAATAGGAATAGATATTATAATTCTGTCAAAGGATTTTTATGCATCTATTGAGATAATCATATGATTTCTGTTGGTTTTGTTATTGATATGGCCAATCTATGCTGATAGTTTTCCTAATAGTGAACCAGCCCTATATTTCTGGTATAAATCCCATCTGCTCATAGTGTATGATTCTTGTGATATATTACTGTAATCTCCTTGCGAATGTTTTATTTAAAATTGTTGCATCAATTTTCATTAGGGAAATTGGTCCATCTTTCTTCTTGTTTTTACTCTTCCTGGTTTGAGTACTTGCACCATAATTGTGTCATAAAAAGAATTTTGTAAGACTCCTTCTTTGCCTATTTTCCCAAATAGTTTATATAGTATTGGTATTAATTGTTCTTTAAATGTTTGGTAAAATTACCTTATGAATCCATCTTTCCCTGGGGATTTTTTCTTAGGGAGTTCATTGATGATTTGTTCAATTTCTTTTTCTAAGATGTGGTTATTTAAGTATTCTACTTCCTCTTCTGTTAATCTGGGCAATTTATATTTTTGTAAATATTCATTTAATTCATTTAGATTGTTAGACTTATTGGCAAATAATTGGTCAAAATAGCTCCTAATAATTATATCAAGTTAACCAGTAGTTTATCAATTTTATTGTTTTTCCCCCCATAAAACCAGCTTCTAGTTTTATTTACTGGTTCAGTGGCTTCCTTACTTTCAATTTTATTTACTTTTCCTTTGTTTTTCAGGATTCCAATTTGGTGTTTAATTGGGGATTTTAAATTTGTTCTCTTTCTAGGTTTTTTTAGTTGCATGCCCAATTCATTGACTTGCTCTTTCTCTATTTTATGTAAGCATTTCACGATATAAAATTTCCCCTAGCACTCTTTGATTGCATCCCATAAATTCTGGTATGTTTTCTCACTGCTGTCATACACTTCATGAAATTATTGATAGTTTCTATGATTTGTTCTAAGACCCATTCATTCTTTAGGATTAGATTAGTTAGCTTTCAATTAATTTTTAATCTATCTCTCCATGGCCCTTTGTTACATGTAATTTTTATTGCATCATGATTTGAAAAGGATATATTTAATATTTTTGCTTTTCTACATGTTGTTGTGAAGTTTTTATGTCCTAATACATAGTCAATTTTTGCGTAGGTACCATGTGAAAAAAGGTATATTCCTTTTAATCCCATTCAATTTTCTTCAGAGATCCAGCATATCTAACTTTTCTAAAATTATATTTATCTCCTTAACTTCTTTCTCATTTAGTTTTTGGTTAGATTTATCTATTTCTGTGAGGGAAAAGTTGAGATTCTCACTAGCATAGTTTTATTGTCTATTTCCTCTTGTAACTCACTTAACTTCTTAAAGAATTTAGATGCTAAGTCATTTGGTACATATATGTTTAGTAATGATATTACTTCATTGTCTATGGTACCTTTCAGCAAGATAATAGTTTCCCTCCTTATCTCTTTTAATTAGATCTTTGCTTTTGCTTTATCTAAGTTCATGATTTTTTTACCTCCCCCCCCCCTTTTTTACTTCAGCTAAAGCATAAAAGATTCTGTACCAGGCCTTACCTTGTCACTGTGCTTCAAATATGTTTCTTATAAACAGCACATTGTAGGAGTCTAGTTTTTAATCCATTTTGCTATCTGCTTCCATTTTACTGGTGAGTTCATCTCATTCACATTCACAGTTATAACTGTGTCTCTTTCCATCCTATTTTTCTGTTATTTGTTCTTCTCTCTCTCACCTTTCACTTTGTACCTTCTCACAAGTATTCTACTTCTGATTACCACTTCCTCTGTCTATGGATATACTCTTAATTGCTCCTATAGTGATAAAGGGTTTTTTTTTGTTGTTGTTGTTGTTTTTTAGTGAGGCAATCGGGGTTAAGTGACTTGCCCAAGGTCACACAGCTAGTACATGTCAAGTGTTTGGTCTGAGGCCGGACTTGAACTTAGGACCTCCTGACTTCAGGGCCCGTGCTCCATCCATTGCACCACCTAGCTGCCCCAGGATAAAGTTCTTAAGAGTTACAAACATCATCCTGCCATGTAGGAATACAAACAGTTTAATGGTTCCCTTATGTTTTTTTCTTTCTTATTTCTTTTTTTACCCTTTTATGCTTCTCTTGAGTCTTGTATTTGAAGATCAAATTTTTTATTCAACTCATCTTTTAATTAGGAATGATTGAAAATCCTTTATTTTATTGAATATCCATTTATCCCGTGAAGGACTATACTCAGTTTTGTTGGGAAGGTGATTCTTGGTTGTAACCCTAACTTCTTTGCCTTCTGGAACTTCATATTCCACGCCCTCCATTTCCTTCAATATAGAAGCTGCTAAAACTTGTGACTGTGGCTCCATGATATTGAAACTGTTTCTTTCAAGCTGTTTGCAGTATTTTTTCCTCGACTTGGAAATTTTGTAATTTGACTATGATATTCCTGGAAGTTTTTTCATTTTGGGATCTCTTTTAGGTGGTAATCAGTGGATTCTTTCAATTTCTATTTTGCCCTCTGGTTCTAGGATATCAGAGCTGTTTTCCTTGATAATTTCTTGAAAGATGCTGTCCTGGCTTTCTTTTTTCTTTTTTAAATCATGGCTTTCAGATACTCCAGTAATTCTTAAATTATATCTCCTGGATCTATTTTCCAGGTTAGTTGCTTTTCCAATGGGAAACTTCACACTTTCTTCTAATTTTTTTAGTCTTTTGATTTTTATTATATATGATTTCTATTATTTATGATTTCTTGAAGTTTCATGGAGTCATTAGCTCCCAACTTGCCCAATTCTAATTTTTAAGGAATTATTTTCTTCAGCAAGCTTTTGCAGCTACTTTTTTCCATTTGGCCAATTCTGTTTTTTAAGGAGTTATTTTCTTCAGTGAATTTTTGTATATCTTTCCATTTTTTTTTGTTTCTTTCACCATGCTGTTGATTCTTTTTCATGATTCCCTTGCATTACTCTCATTTCTTTTCCCAATTTTTCTTCTTCTCTTATTTGCTTATTAAAAGCTTTTTAAAGTTCTTCCAGTTCTTTTTGGGCCTGCGAGCAATTTATATTTTTCTTCAAGGCTTTTACATGTAGCCTTTCGACACTACTGTATTCTTCTAAGTTTGTGCCTTGAACATCCCTGTCACCATAGTAACATTATATGGTCAAATTTTTGCTCATTTTTTTTTCTGCCTATTTTGTGATTGCTTTTATGGAAGACTTGGGCTCTGTACCCACATTGTCCCAAGCCTCTTGTATCAGGGCTGGGGAGTGGAGGGGAGGAAGGGGTACATCCCTGCTGGTTTAGTTTGGGGTGGGAGGGAAGAAGTGAGGGGGGCCCCCCTCGACTGGTGGATTGCACCAGGGCTTGAAGCCTAGCTACAGGCTGCTTCCCTCCAACCTCAGTGAGATAGACCTTTACTGCTGTGCTGTTAGAGCCACTTCCCCACTCGTAAATTGGTTCTGAGGCATTTTTTTTCCCAAGGTTGCTTGGAGGGGAATTTGGTAGGGCTCCAGGAAATTCCTTCCTCACTCTACCATCTTGGCACCAGACGTCATGGTTAATTTGATTTTTTTAAAAAATAAAGAAAACCAAATTGCCAATATCAAAAATGAAAAGAGTGAATGCACAATCAATTAAGATGAAATCAAAGCAGTGATTACAAGCTATTTTGCCCAATTACATGCCAGTAACTGACAATCTAAATAAAATGAATAAATATATTTTTAAAAGCCCAGATTAACAGAAGAAGAAATAAAATACTTGAATAACCTTATCTCAGAAAAAGAAATTGAACAAGCAATAAATGAGCTCCCTAAGGAAAAGAAAGAAATCTAGGATCAGAGAGATTTACAAATGAATTCTACCAAATATTTAAAGAATAAATTCCAATATTATATAAACTGTTTGGGAAAAAACAAATAAAGGAGTCCTACCAAATTCTATGATGCAAATAGGATTTTGATACCTAATCTAGGGAGAGTAAAAACAGAGAAAGAAAACTACAGAACTTTCATAATTAATACTGATGTAAAAATTTTAAATAAAATACTAGCAAAGAGATTACAGCAATATGTCACAAAGATCATATACTATGTCAAGGTGGGATTTTACCAGGAATGCAGGGCTGATTCAATATCAGAAAAAGTATAATCAGGGCAGGTAGGTGGCCCAGAGGCTACAGTGCCAGGCATGGAGTCAAGAAGACTCATCTTGGGGCAGCTAGGTGGTGCAGTACCCTGAAGTCAGGGCACCGGCCCTGAAGTCAGGAGGACCTGAGTTCAAATCCGGCCTCAGACTAAACACTTGACACTTACTAGCTGTGTGACCCTGGGCAAGTCACTTAACCCCAACTGCCTTAAAAAAAAAAAAAAAAAGATGACATTTTTCCTTGAGTTCAAATCTGCTCTAAGACACTTGCTAGCTCTTTGATCCTGGGCAAGTCATTTGACCCTGTTTCCTCATCTGTAAAATGAACTGGAGAAGGAAATGGCAAATCACTCCAGTATCTCTGCCAAGAAAACCACAAATAGGGCCATGAAGAGTTGGACAGGACTGAAAAGATTGAACGGTCCTTTCATATATGAATAATTAGCCATATTAATAACTAAAACAACAAAAACCACATGATTATACAGAGGCAGAAAAGGCTTCTGATGAAATACAACACCCATTCCTATTAACTACTCTATAAAGCATAGGAATAAATGGAGCTTTAAGTAGTATCTCTCTAAAACCAAGAACAACCATTCTCTGTAATGTGGATAAATTAGAAGCCTTTCTGGTAAGATCAGGGTTGATGTTCATCACCGCATTATAATTCAATAATGTACTAGGAATGCCAGCTATAGCAATAAGACAAGAAAAAGAAATTAAAGGAATAAGCATAGGTAACAAGGGTAACAAAATTATTTCTTGCAGATGATATGATGGTTTACTTAGAGAATCAACTAAAAAACTAGTCAAAACAATGAACTACTTCAGCAAAGTTGCAAGATATAAAATAAACCCACACAAATCAGCATTTCTATATATTACCAACAAAACCTAGTAGAAAGACATTGAAAGAGAAACTTCATTTAAAATAACTACAGAGAGTGTAAAATACTTGGGCATCTACTTGCCAAGATACACCTAAGAACTATGTGAACACAATCATAAAACACTTCACACAAATAAAGATCTAAATAACTGGAAAAATACTAATTGCTCTTGGCTAAGCAGAACCAACATAATAAAAATAACAATACTACCTTAATTAATTTATTCAGTGCCACACCAATCAAACTACCAAAGAATTACTTTATGGAAGTAAAAAAAAATTACACGGGGGGCCAGCTAGGTGGCGCAGTGGATAGAGCTCTGGCCTTACAGTCAGGAGGACCTGAGTTCAAGTCCAGCCTCAGATACTTGACATTTACTAGCTGTGTGACCACGGGCAAGTCACTTAACCCTGACTGCCTTGCAAAAAACAAACAACAACAAAAAAACCAACCCAAAAAACAACAACAGCAAAAATTACACAGAACAAAATACATCTGTAGGAACAAAAGATCAAGACAATTAAGTGAATCAATTAAAAAAATGTAGAGGCCATATCAGATCTCAAACTATATTGCAAAGCAACAAATCACCAAAACAATCTGATGCTGGATAAAAAACAGTGGTTGATCAATGGAATAGATATACAAAATATGCACAAGCAAATGAGCACAGAAGTCTAGTGTTTGAAAAACTCAATGATCCCAGCTACTTTATAAAGCAAGAATTCATTATTTGACAAAAACTACTGGGAAAACTGGAAAGCAGTCTGGCAGAAACTAGGCATAAAACAACATCTCATACCATATACCAACATAATTTCAAAATGGGCACATGATTCAGATATAAAGAGTGATAACATAAGCAATTTAGGGGAACATGGGAGAAACTGTCAGATTTATGGATAGGTAAAGAGTTCATAACTATCAAAAATATCAAGGGAATTAATGAAAAAAATGCAAAAGAAGATAGTATAGCCATACCAGACCTAAAACTATTTTATAAAGTAGCAATCATCAAAACTATTTGGTACTGGCTAAGAAATAGAGTGGTGGATCAGTGGAACAGATAAGGTACACAAGACATAGTAGTAAATGACTATTGTAATCTATTGTTTGATAAACCCAAAGACTCCAGATTCTGGGATAAGAGCTCACTATTTGACAAAAACTGCTGGGAAAACTGGAAAATAGTATGGCAGAAAGTAGGCATAGACCAATATCTTACACTCTATACCACGTTAAGGTCAAAAAGGGTATATGATTTAGACCGAAAGGGTGATACCATAAGCAGACACGACACCAAGGAATAGTTTACCTGTCAGATCTATGGATAAGGGAAGATCTTACCCATAGACGAATATGGATAAGGAAGACCTTATGACCAAATAAGAGACAGAGAACATTAGGAAATGCAAAATGGATAATTTTGATTACATTAAATTTAAAAGTTTTTACACAAACAAAACCAATGCAAACAAGGTTAGAAGGAAAGCAGGAAACAGGGAATAAATTTATAGCAAGTTTCTTTGATAAAGGTTTCTTTTTTTAAATACATAGAGAACTGGACCAAATGTACAAAAATAGGAGTCATTTCCCAATTGATAAATGGTCAAAGGTTATGAATGGGAAGAAGAAATAAAAGCTATCAAGTCACATGAAAAAATGATCTAAATCACTACTGACTAGAGAAATTCAAATCAAAACTCTAAAATACCATCTCACACATATCAGATGGGTGAACATGACAGAAAAGGAAAATTACAAACGCTGGAGATGTGGAAAAAGAGAGACACCAATGCATTGTTGGTCGGGTTGTGAACTCTTCCAACCACTCCGGAGAACAATTTGGAACTATGCCCAAAGGGCTATAAAACTGTGCCCAAAGGGCTATAAAACTGTGCATACCCTTTGACCCAGCAATACCACTACTAGGTCTGTTTCCCAAAGAGATTTTAAAAAAAATCTGTATGTACAAAAATATTTATAGTGGCTCTTTTTGTCGTGGCAAAGAATTGGCAATTGAGGGGATTCCCATTAATTGAGGAATGGCTGAATAAGTTGTATCATGACTGTGATGGAATATTCTTATGCTATAAGAAATGATGAGCAGGATGTTTTCAGAAAAATCTTGAAAGACTCCTATGAACTGATACAAAGTGAAGTGAGCAGAACCAGGAAAACATTGTACAACGTAACTGCAATATTGTAACGATGATCAACTGTGAAAGACTTAGCTACTCTGATCAAGACAATGATCCAAGACAATTTTGAAGAACCCATGATGAAAAATGCTATTTCCAAAGACAGAACCAATCAACTCTGAATGCTGATTGAAGTACACTTTAAAAAAACCCCCAAAACAACAACACTTTGTTTTTGCCTTAAAAATTTTGTTTGTGTCTTCTTTTGTCACATGGCTAAAATGGAAATATGTTTTGCATGAACTCACATGTATAATCAAAATAAAACTGCTTGCTTTCTCAGGGAGGAGGGTAGGAGTAAAGAATCTGGAACTCAAATTTAAAAAAACAAAAATAATTTTTTAAAATAGTCATATAAAAATGCTTCAAGTCACTAACAATTAATTATAGAAATGTGAATTAAAACAACTCTTATATATCACCTCACACCCATCAGACTGGCTAAAATGACAGAAAAGGAAAATGACAAATACTGGGGGTATATGGGGAAATAGGTACACTAATGCAGTGTAGTTAAAGCTATAAACTAGTCCAACCATTCTTTAGAACATTTAGAACTACAATCATAAGGCTATAAAATTGTGCATACCCTTTGGCCCAGCAGTAAGTGCTATCAGGTCTATCTCCCCAAGGAGATCAAAGATAAATGAAAAGGACCCATATGTACAAAAATATTTATAGCAGCTCTTTTTGTGGTAGCACAGAACTGGAAACTGAGGGGATGTCTATCAATTGCAGAATGGCTGAATAAGCTACAGTATTGAATGTGATGGAATATCATGGTGCTGCAAAAAATGATGAAGAGGATAGTTTCAGAAAAACTTGGAAAAACTTATATGAAATGATGGAAAGTTAAGGGAGTATTACCAAAAGAATAATCTTCTACACAGATAAATGCAATATTGTAAAGATAATCAACCGTGAAAAACTTAGTTACTCTGATCAATACAATGATCTACCACAACTCCAAAGGACTAATGATGTAAAATACTATTCCCCTCCAGATAGAGAACTGATAGAATCAGTGTAGACTGAAGCATTTTTTCTTCATATATTTTTCTTGCTCCCCACACCCACACCCATACCCCAGAATATGGCTAATATGGTAATTTGTTTTGCATGGTTGTATATGTGTAATGGCTATCAATATTATGGGGTACCGCTATCTTGCCTTCTCAATCAGTGGGGCAGAACTGGAGATTGGGGGAAGGACTGGAGGAAGAGAACTGGGAATTGAAAACAAAACAAAACAGAAAAAAGAATGTTAAATATGAAATCAAAAGACCAAGGTACACAATCCAGCTTTGTCACTTACCAGGTATGTGACCTAGGGCAAATACCTCCCTGAGCCTCACTTTTCTCATCTATAAATAGGGACAACAGCAATAACTGCACTGTAGAATATGAAATAGTGTATTTCACCATATAAATGTGAAACATAATTGTTATACATATGTAAATCTGTAAGCAAGTAGATCTTTAAAAGAATGTTTTAAGTAGTAACTTCATTGACAGAGGTTTAAGTAGAAGCTGTCAGGGAAACAGAAGAGAGGATTCCTATCCCAAGGGTGGCAGAGTAGAGAAAGAAGGTAAGATCTCTTCTGAAAACCATTTCAAAATAGATTCTATGAAAACACAGCTAAATTTTTTACAAGCTTCAAAATACAGCTGTGTCCAAAGTCAAGTTCTGACATACCTTATAGCTGATAAAAGCAAATTTCATTATCAACTAAATATAACCCAAAACACCACAAAAGAGCTGATAAATGAACCAACTAAACAGAAACTTAAATCAGTTTTCTCACCCGAAATTAGATCCTCTGCTGATTTCACCTTTTCTGGGTGATGGTACCACCATCTTCCCAGTCACTTAAATTTGAAATTTCAGTGCTATATTTGGGGGGGAAGAGAGAAATTTCTTGGGGGAAGGAAGAGGAGAGGAGAATAGACGAAGAAAATTAAGCAATCAGTTGCCTAAATTTGCTCAATTCTACTTCCAAAAAGAATTTTTTTATTCCCATTACCAACCTGAACATAGTCTAGGGTTTCATTCACCTCCCCCACCTGGACTATTTATGTAGTCATACAACTCCTCAGTTTAGCATTTAATCTTGCTGCAACTAATTTTTCCAGCCTTTATCTACAACTACTATACTTGACACTTGCAACCAAATTAGGCTACTCACTCTAATTCTTCTACTTCCAATGAATGCTTGATCTACCCAGAACGCTCATCTTCTCTTCTACAGGTGTCCAAATCCTACATTATTATCACTGAAATCCTTCAAGGCTCAGCTTAGATATTGTCTCCTCTACGAAATCCTCGTTGAACTCCCAAATGGCTATTTCTCACTCTTCTGAACCCTCACAACTCTTTATACTTCACTCTTACAAGAATATTTTCTATGCTTTTCTTTACTCCCCCACAAAATTCTAAAGTAGAAGAGGCAGGACACAGTTGATGGTACACTGGATGTATAATCAAGTCAACCTAAATTGAACCCCACCCCAGATAATTACTACCTGCAGGACCCTGGGCAGGTTACTTAATCTAAGCCTCAGTTTCCTCATCTATAAAATGGAGATAAACCATAGCAACTACCTAACTGGTTTGTTGTGAGGAAAAAATAAGATAATGTATATAAAGCTTTTGTAGACCTCAAAGCACTTTTGTGAGGTATTCCTCATCTTTATATTCTCCTCGAGTCCTAGTTTTGAAGAGTCCACATTCAAATATTTCTTCAATGAATGAATACAAATTCTCAAATACTTCCTTATGTCTCTGGGCCTCAGTGTCCTCCGAGATAAAAGAAAGGGGATGGATGAGATGACCCTAAATCCATCCAGCTCTAAATCTATGATCTTCTCTTTCACATTTCAATACAGAACAAATCTGACAGCAGGATCACACTGTTGGAAATTATTTTTCCAGACTCAGATGGGCTCTTTCTGAATGGGAATAACTCTTCAAACAGAAAAGTTTCTCGATGTTTCTGGTAATAAAAACGCAATGTGATAAAGTATTTTTAAAAACTGACCTGGGGGCAGCTCTAATGTGGTAGGTTCTAATGCCCTCTGGCTAGCTTTGTGACTACAGCCTAGCCCACTCACTTCTTTAAATCGCATTGTACTAAACACTAAAAAGAGAATGACCATCTTTGCATCATCTTGCTCACAGGGAAATCCTAAGTAAACCTCAAAGCAAAAAAGTAATCTGTTTCATTATGTCTGCCTGAGGCAAGTGGGGATACCTAGTATAAAGCAGTTGTGTCAAACTCAAACCGAAGTGGATACTGACTTAAAAAGCCACGAATTCACATCACCTGTGTTCTATTATATTTTTATTTACTTTGTTCAACCAATTCCCTGCTGGCGAGTTTGACATCTGTCCGGCACAGTGGCTAGAATGCTAACGTTCTAGTCAGAGACACCTAAGATTCAAATCTCAGCTCTGACACTTAAGAGCAGATTACAGAACCATAAGCATCGGCTCATCTGTTAACTGAGATTACTGGTTGCTTCTATCACAGGAGGTTACTTTAAGACTAAAATGAGAAGATACTTTGTAAATTCTGTGGATTTATTTTGTGCTCAGTGATTCTTCAAAGTGCCATAAAATGCTGTAGTCAGGGACTCGACTCTTAACACGGAACAATAAACAGAGTTGATGTTTATTATTAAAAATGATAATAATAGCTCCAATTTACGTGGTGCTTTTATACTGGCAAAGCCCTTTACATATATTATCTCACTTGATATAACAATAAATGAAAAGGAAAAAACTAGGAATCAGAAGGCAGAGGTTCTGGCCCTAACTGTCATTACCTCGCTCTGTGACCTTGGGCAAGTGGCAAGTCAATGAACCTCTTTAGGCCTGTAAATAAGGTTGGACTAGATGATCTTTAAGGTCCCTTTTCAGTTCTAATATTCTACAAACATCCTCTTCCCTCAAACCTCCTTCATTATATGCACTTCCTCTCCATCTCCCTATACCTGTCTACTTTAATGAAAAAAGAGTTCATCTCTGCTACAATCTCAAACCCCCTCTATATCATCCCCCATTTTGCTCCTCTTTATTCTGGTATCTGACAAAGAAATGGCCCTTCTCCTTGCCAAGGTCAACCCTGCTACTTGTATGCCTTGTTTCTTGCAGGAGTTTGCTTGCCCCACCTCCTCCCTGGATATCATCCCTCTCTCTGATCTCTGATTTCTCTGTATCTACGTACTGCCTCTTTCTTTGCTGACCATTAATGTGTCTCCAGTCTCCTCTATCATTTAAGAACAAAAAACCAAACAAACAAAAAAAAATCTTGACCCTGCCATTCACAGTCAAGTTCCTAGACAAAGTCTTCCACACTCTTTACTTCCACTTCCTTACCTCCCAAGCCCTGGCAATCTCCATTCCCATCCTACCATTCTTTTCCCCAAATTACTAGTTATCTCATAATTGCTAAATCTCAAGCCTTCTTTTTGGTCTTTATCCTTCTTGAGTCTCTCTCTAGTTGTTGATACTACTAACCATCCTGCACATTTTTTGCTCCTTCAGCTTTAGAAACACTGCTCTGCCCTGGTTCTCCTCTCAACAGCTCCTTCGCAGTATCCTTTGCAAGATCATCATCTGTCCTGCTCTCTACACTCTCCCTCTTGGTAATTTCATGAGTTCCCATGAGTTCAATTATTATCTCTATGCAGATGACTCCCAAACCCATATGTCTAGTATAATCTCTTTGTTTAACTCCAATTTCCAGAGTCAACTGCCTAAAGAAAAACCTCCCTTGTGAACATTCCAAAGGCATCTCAAATTCAGCATGTACAAAATGAAAGTAGTGAATAAAATGCTGGATTAGAGAGCCAAAAAGATCTAGTCAATCAACAAACATTTATTAAGGGCTTAGTACGTACCAGGCACTGTGCTACGAAGTGGAAAAACAAAGTATGGCAAAAAACAGTCCCTGCCTAAGGAGCCCACAGTCTAATGGTGGAAAACAACATGAAAACTACGTAAAAACAAGGAGAGAGGATAAACTAGGGAAAGCCTAGAAAGAAGACACTTTAAGATTAAGGTGGACTGAGAAAGGCTTCTTGCAGAAAGGGTAACTAAAGACCAGGAGGCAGAGTTGAGGGAGTAGTCCACTGCCACTGAAAATGCATGAAGTTGGCAGACAGAGTGTCTTGAGCAAGTAACATCACGGCAGCCAGTATCACTGGATCAGAGTACATGGAGGGGAGTAAGGTGTAACAAAGCTGCAAAGAGGCCAGGTTATGAAGGACCTTGAAAGCTAGAGGTTTTTATATTTGATCCTGGAAGTTACAGGGAGTCACTGGAGCCAAGTGGGAGGAGGCTGTGTGAAATGGTAAAAACTATGTTTTAGGAACATCAATTTTAACAGCTGAGTGAAGGATAGACTAGAGTGGGGAGCTATCAGGCAGGGAGACATAACCAGCAGGCTATGAACAGTCCAGGTATTCAAATCAGCTTCCAAGGGTTCAATTAACATCTCTATACAGATGATTCCCAGATCTATAGCTAGCCCTAACCTCCATCACCAACTGCCTTTTGGATATCTTGAATTGGACATTCTGTGGACCTCTTAAACTTGTCATGTCTAAAAGGTGAACTCATTTTCTATCTCCCTCCCCCTTAACCTTAACTCTTCTGAACTTCTCTATTATTCTGGAGCACACTATTTCTTTTCCCAGTCACTCAGGCTTGTTGTCATCCTTGATTCGTCCACTTATCAAGGCTTCCAGGATCAAATCCTGGTTAGCATGTAAAATCCTTCACAATTTCCCCTTTCCTACATTTCCAATCTTTTTACACTTTACTGTTCTCCATGTCAAAAACCTCCATCTCCTAATTCAGTGCCTTTTCACCGGCTCTCTCACATGCCTGAACACTGTATCCTCACCTCTACCTCCCTGGCTTCCTTCAAGACTTAACTCACGGGCAGCAAGGTGGCACTGGCCCTGAAGTCAGGAGCACCTGAGTTCAAATCCTCAGACCAAACACTTTACACTTACTAGCTGTGTGACCTTGGACAAGTTACTTAACCCCAATTACCTTAAGAAAGAAAAAAAAAGACAACTCAAATTACACCTTCTGCAAAAGCCCTTTTCCCCCCAATCTCCCCACTGCTAGTGCCTTCCCTCTGAGAATTCCTTCATTTACGCTGTAAAAATTTTATATGTACAATTTTTTGTATGTTGTCTCTCTCATAAGAATATGAGGTCTTTGAGGACAGGTATTGTTTTTGCCTTTTTTTGTAGCTCCAGCCCTAAGAACAGTGCCTGGAACATAGTAAGAACTTACTAAACACTTACTGACTTACTCAAATCCAATCTCAGATTCCTGCTATCTTGTGTGACCCTTGGATAAGTCACAACCTCTCTCTCAGCCTCCATTGCTTCACATGTAAAAAGAACTTCAAAATCTGGATCCCAATCACCTGTCCAAGTTTACCTCACATTCTCTTACTTTGCAGCCAAAATGGCCTATCTCCTGTTAGTCCCTCAAACTCAGCATGGCCTCTATTTCTTTGCACAGACATTCCATCATGCTCCTATACCCGTAAAACACTACTTGCCTTTTCACCCCCACAGCTGCCTGGCATCACAGTGCAGACTGCTGAATGTGGAGTCAGAAAGACTTAAGTTTGAGTCTGGCCTCATATACTCACACTAGTTGTGTGATGCTGGATGAATCACCTAACCTCTCTTGGCTTCAGTTTCCTGATCTGTAAAATGGAGATAATAATAGCACCCTACCTCACAGGGTTGTTGGGAGGATCAAATAAGAAAACATAAATAAAATGCTTTTGTAAACCTCAAAGTACTATATAAATGCTAGCTATTATTATCTCTTAGAATCCTTAGCTTTCCCACCAGCCTCAGCCTCAGCAGCTACCTCTTAGAAGACACTTTTCCCATTCTTCCCATTAGTGGTTTTCCCCCTCTTTAAAACCCAGTAACTGGTTTGCTTTTTTCCCCACTGAATATAGCATAGTGCCTTGTGTACAGTTGATGACAAATGTTCACTAAGCTGAAGTGACTAAATAAACAATATGGTTTTTGGCCTTCAAAGAGGCAATTTCTGTTTAATGCTTTCCTGATCATTCTCTTTTTTTGTTTTTAAATTCCAAAAAAAAAATGAAATCAAGATTTTGCAGTATGGGAAAACACCAAGTTAAGACTGAGAAAGAAGGGAGTCAAAGTTTGAAACATTATTAGTGTAAACAAATGTTGCAGTTCTATTTAGTAGAAAATCCAAGGGGCAGCTTAGGTGGCACAGTGGATAGTGCACCGGGCCTGGAGTCAGGAAGACCCGAGTTCAAATCCTGCCTTAGACACTTGACATAACTAGCTGTGTGACCCTGGGCAAGTCACTTAACCCCATTGCCGTGCCAAAAAAAAAAAAAGAATTTTTAAAAATCCAGTAATAATCAATTTCTAGTAGACAGTTAATTCACTGAATTAATATAATTTTAGGACCTAAAAGAATCTTAATGATCATCATATCTAGGTCCCTATTTCATAGATAAGAAAACTGAAGCTCAGAGTCCCAGAAGTGACTGATCCAAAGTGAAATAGAGATTTAGTGTTATGAAGGAGTTATAAAGGTTCCAATCTAGGAAAAGAATACAGCTCAAAAGAAGTACTTATATATTCCAACTGATTTAGCTGTGTGGTCCCATAGTTATGAAATACTATACAATTCACAAATTTCTTATAGTCATAACCAATTACTTCATTATGCCACATATTCCACTCACTTTCAGTTCAGGTGGCAACCACAATCAATGAAGTTGCTTATCTTTTGTAATAGCACACCATTTCCTGAGAGCCTTAAGGCTGCTCAGATTTAAAGATTATATGGTGATATTGCTCTAAGGCTGTAGAAAAATGTACGTTTCAGAAACTTTCTACTATTGAAAATTCATTAATTGTGGGAGGAAGAGAAGACAACCAAATTATTGAAAAACACATCTTGTGGGTTTCAAGCAAGGGTCATATTTTAATAACTGGTAAATAAGCTGAGTTAAGTTAATGAAAAGTTAAAATTCAAAACAGGCTCACTTTACACAATAAACCATGTCCCAAGTGTCACAAAGTCCTTATTAGGGCTGTCCAAATTAATGAGACTTTACTGTACCAATTAATTTCACATTCAAGCATAAGTAAGCAAGCTATGAAATATAATGCCAACAGTAGTAGTAGTAAACTACTACAGCAAAAGAATGCTGAAAAAAGCCTTGGGGTGACAAATGGGCACAGTAGGAAACAAGAGGTGGCAGGGAGCAAAGCAAGACATCCCTAAGGCTGGCCTGTAGAGATAAAGGCAAATGACTCAACTGAGAACTAAACCTAGGCCACCAAGACTTTCAAACTCTTAGCTCCAGAAGAATGACAAATTTTCAGGAAGATTAAAAACCATAATTAAAATTCAGATGCACAAAAGGAGAAAAGCACAGGTATTACATCAAACTCAGTCAGACTTTAGGGTTGTAACACTAAATGAAAATTCAGTCACATATGAATCATAAAAAGAGCACAAGTTAGAGTGCTTTGAAAGTAACTACCTATCTTTACCTCGTGATGAACCTTCAGGAAAAAGAAGCATGTGATAGGTGTGTGGCCCAGGCTCCACATTTA
>NW_020954553.1:9335585-9343121 GCF_900497805.2 Vombatus ursinus
AGGAAAAAGAAGCATGTGATAGGTGTGTGGCCCAGGCTCCACATTTAATACAGGTATCTTTTTCCTTCACTTTATGCCAGCAAACAATTTGACAGGTGCTTAATAACCTACTATATGCAAACAAGAAACTTAGGAACTCAATCCTTTGCTTTTAAAACCCACTTTTCTCCTTTCCTTACTGTGAATGACAATTTCCAAAAGTTTCAGTATGTCCAAATGTACCCAATGTATAAAATCTGGAAGCATCACTGGCACCAGCAGTTTATAAATGATGGAGGGAAGTTAATGGGACAATTACACATGCAGGATGATTTTTCAAGATAGAAAGAATTTCTCAAACAATTTTGACAGCATCTTGCAAGAATTTTAACTTCAGTCCTATTTTCCCTATCAACATCAACTTTAAAACAAGTTCCCTTAAAACAGATGCCAATACAAATATTTGCTAGACATTTTAAAGACAGAAGAGGAAAAAAAAAGTGGGGTTTTAAGGGAAAAGTCTTATATTAGAAAAAACTGAAATGAACATATGTAAAAAAATTTAAAGCACTTTACTTAGTATGAACAAACAGTTCTCAGAAGAACTGCATACTAACAATCAAGATTATGAAATATTGCTCCAAATTATTAAAAACAGTAACAGTAATAATAAAATAATTTAAATGTTTGGGGTTTTACCGTAGTAATAATAAGCAAATTTGAAAAAAGAAAAAAGATGAAAATAAGATAACGCGTGGGGGGGGGGGTGCTGCAAAAAGACAACCACTTTAATATCTATTGGGACAGCTATGAACTGGTCCAAACAACTACTATGGAAAGCAATTTCAAATAAGTTAAAAACTTTTGACCAAAGTTCCCATTACTAAAAATGCACTCAAAGGAGGTTAAGAAAAAAAAAAGGTTCCACATATAAATATATTAAAATAGTCATAGTACCACTTTTTGTTAAGCAAAGACAGAGTGACAGGTGATTGGGGAACAATTAGCTTTCCATATCATAACAAAACATTACTCTGCAAAAAGACAAATTTAGAATTCAGAAAAGAATGGGGATACATATGAGAATAAAAAAAGAATCAAGTACGCAGAACTAGAAAAACTGGTAAATCCAATAATTAAGAGAAACAAACAGTACGTTGTGTAATTAGAATGACCAAACTTGGCCCCAGAGAAGTTGAAAAAGACACATGTTTTCCTTAGTTGCTGAAGTCATGGATACAGACTACTGAGTATACATACTATCATGTGTTGGCTGGATGAGCTATCCTTTTTTTCTCTTTTTAAATCTTTGTCACAAAGAATAGCTCACTGGGTAAAAAGGATATATTTGGAATTGAATGTGATGCAAAAACCAAAAGGTATTAAATAAAAACCAGAAAATGTTTTTTCAAGTCAAATCATTAACCTAGCATTCAAGGTTCTTTAAAGTCTGGTTCCTCCTTACTTTTCTTTTCATATTTTGTTACATTTTTCCCTTTCACATTCCGGCCAAACTAATGCAAATTGTTCTCTAACTTCTTCATATATCCCTCTCTCAAATCCCTACGAATTTCTGTAAACTGCTTCTCTCACCTTGAATGAACTTCATTTTCAACTCAGAGTATCAAAAGCTTTCCTTTCCTTCAAATTTCAACTCCTTCAAGCATTAGTTGCTCTGCCTCAATGAAGCTTTCCCTAATTTACCCAACTCAATTGGAGTTTGCTCTTATGACATGCACAGCTGAAAAAGGACTAGACTTCATAAGAAAAGTGGCCTGGGTTTGAATCCCATCTCTAACACTGCGTGTCTCTGGGCAAGTCTCCTAACCTCAGTTTCCTCATCTATAATACAGTGATAACGTCAGTAGTACCTACTTCACAGGTGTGTTGTGTAGATCAAGCCTGAAGTATTATAGAAACATCAGATATTATTATTTATGATAATAATGATGATGTTTTCGTCTCTCAGTATAAAACTCAAGGACTGAAAATGTAGCATTATTCACCTCTGAATGTCCAGTGTGCACATTAGC
The DNA here is from genome assembly GCF_900497805.2 of Vombatus ursinus. Lineage (NCBI taxonomy): Eukaryota > Metazoa > Chordata > Mammalia > Diprotodontia > Vombatidae > Vombatus > Vombatus ursinus. Next base: position 9,337,598 of record NW_020954553.1, read on the forward strand.
AGGTTTTTAATAATAATAATAATAATAATGATGATAGCTAAATTAAAGTTGCTTTCCTAAGTCAGAATTCAAAAGCATATTAAGCACAATTCAATTTGCTCATAAATTTATTCTGGTACATTAAAGAACAGTTTACTCAGGCAATAACTATTTATTAATTTAATTTACTCTTGATTTTTTTTATTGTAACAAATAGGGTTATAAGTTGCTGAACTTTTAAGACATAGGAAGCATCTTAATTTATCAGGCTGCACGGAAACTTTGAAAACAGAATGTAAAAACTATTCCTATTATAGTAAAAAAGAAAGAAAAATAGGTTACTATGTTTCTAGATATGGTGCATGGTGCTCTGAATTTGGAGTGAAAAAATTCAGGTTCTGAGTCTCAACTCTGTCACTTTCTGATTGTGTCACCTTAGGCCAGTCCCCTAACCTGAGTGTTTCTTCAGAGCAAGTATTATTTCCTCCCTTTACAAAAAAAGCACCACCCTGATTTGCTGTAAACATTAAATGAGATAACATATCCAATGAGATAATGCACACTGAGATGCAAGTAGTGGATAGAGACCCACACCTCAAACAAAAAGACTTGGATTTTCCAAGTCTTACCTCTCACACATCTCAACTTATCGCCCACACCTGGAATGCTCTCCTTCCTTACCTCTACCTCTTAGTTTTCATCAAGACTCAGCACAGAGCCCACTTTCCAAAAGAGGGCCTTCCCCAGTGTTTCCACCAAGGGCCATCTCTTCGGGATTACCTCCCATTTATGGTGTGTGTTTGCTTGCATGTTGTCTTCTCAATTAGAATGTGAGCTCCTGAGCTCAGTAACCAGGATTCTGCTCCTCTTACTTAGCATACTAAGTACTCCTAGTGCTTAGCATACATGGTAGTTAGGGCTTAACAAATTCCAATTGATTAATCTGTGACCCTGGACAAATCACTTAACACAGGCAACTAGGCAACTCTCAAAGGCTATAAAGTTGCAGAATGGGGGAGGGGGTACCTCCAAACTCTCTAATTACAACTCTTGTTTGCCACATGGAATTTTGTCTAAATTGGATCATTTTCAGCTGGTTTTTGCTGTTCCTGAGGTTTCATTTTTTCCATTTTCATCCTCATGAACTTGAAAACTGAAGCTTTGCCCAGATGAAGAGCTTCTATATCCTTCCATGTGCTCATTTATTTCTCAATGGATTGCAGTGTTTCCAAATGCAAACTTGTTCCTTTCACATGCTGCAGAAGAGAAAGCAATCTGAGCAATGGGAGAGAATCAGGCATCAGAGTCTGGGTTACAGAAGGACTCTGTCTCCATCTTACAAGAGATGTGCTTGCCAGGACCAAAGATGGCATGACTCGATCAAACATGTGAAGATGTTTAATAGTACACAGTTTGAAAGGACTTCCCAACAAGTCTTGAATCTACTGAATAGTTTGTAATAAATTTTAAAGGCAGGGACAGTACTCTCATCCCTTATATTTCTGCACAAAGACAATCCAGCATCCAAAAGACCTCCAGCACCACAAAACTGACAACAAAGTTCTTCCTGTTTTTTTCATAACCTATTTCATTTTACTTTCTTCTGTACCTAGAAGGAAAAGAATACTTTGATTCTGAAAAAAATGGCTCACCTCGATCTCTAATAACAAATATCTAAGACATAAAAACCTGTCTTGTTGCATGGTTTATATAATTCTGGGGTAGTAAAAACTGAATGAGGCCTTATCTTGAATATTAGTTGTCACTCCAAATATAAACCAAAATTTTTCATGAAAAAGAACCAAAAAAAAGGGGGCCCTAGAATAAACTGAAATTTTAAAAAAACCTGATTTATGTTTTTACATATCTAAATGGCACCAAAATTCAAGGTAAGATAAGAACACATTTACCAAGAAGTACATCCATTGTCCCAACCCTCCAGAAGCTTATAAACTAACTTGTATTTATTCTAAAAATGTTTAAGTGTATGTCATATGAATAGAGAACAATTGCAGACCATTATTTAAAAGTACACCAGAGTGAATACTAAAAATACAGAAGAATGAGAAGACATAAGATGCAAAGTGAAATATTCAGAAAGGAAAATGACACCTACTACAACAATGTAAATGGAAAGAAAAATGGAAACTGAACACTTTGTAATTTTAATTACCAAGCTTGGCCACAGAGAGCTATGAGAATGCATTTCGGTCCCTTTGCCAAGGTTCAAAATCTATAGGTATTATATACTGTTAGTCTGGACTAATGTGATGGTTAGTTATGCTGAACTGCTTTTTTCCCCCTTTATTCTTTGTCAATATGGATGGCTTTCCAAGTGAGGAGGGAAGAGAAGAACCCTGGGAAATGAAGGTGGTGAAAAAACAAAAGATACCTGAAAAACTTTTAAGTGCATGAGAATACTCTACACACACACACCCCTTAGATAAATTATCCAGAATCCCAATCATTTGAAGGTATTTTTAAGGGACATCTAGGTGATGCCCATAGAGATCCGGCCTGAAGTCAGGAAGAATTATCTTTCTGGGTTCAAATTTGACCTCAAACACTTTCTAACTGTGTGATCCTGGGCAAGTCACTTCATCCCATTTGCCTCAGTTCCTCATCTGTAAAATGAGCTGGAGAAAGAAAGGGCAAACCACTCCAGTAGCTTTGCCAAGAAAACCCCAAATGGGGTCACCAAGATGCCACACCGCCTCAACAATTTTTAAGGAGTTGAGTAGATCTCTGCCTTCGGGACAGGATATGAATTCAGCAAAGTGAAAGTGAAGAATTGCTAATTAGGTAAACATAAGAATAACTGACATTTGTAAAGCACTTTAAAGGTTATAAAGGGCTTTACATATCCATTATCTCATTTTAGCCTCACAAACCACTCAGTGAAGTTGGCACTTCAAGTATCTGGCATTTCCCCACTTTACAGTAAAGGATACCAAAGCAAGAAGGGGTTAAGTGAACTGCCAATGACCACAATAAACTATAAAGGGTCAGAGGCTGAATCAGAACTCGGGATTTCCCGATTCCAATTCCAGCATTCTATCCAAAAGGTCACACTGCCTTCTCCATAAACTATACCATCGACTCTAAATTATTTGTACTAATAGAGAAAAAGCACAAAGAGATTAACCAAAAATGATTTATGTAAATGTGGGAAAAATTTACTTTTAAAATCCAGATTATTCCGTTAAATCCTTAGCAGTCTAAGAAAAACAAAGTATTAAGTTTGCAATCCAAGAACACATGCGAGCTGAACAGCAGAGGTAGCTCAGAGTTGTGCTATAGTGATGGGGAGAAATCAGCAGGGATTAAATATTAACAATAACTTATATTTGCATAGCTCTTCAATTTTCAAGGGGCTTTCTGACACACAAAAAGAAAAGCTGCAAAGTAGCTTATGCATCCACGACCTTCAAGATTTGACTGCAAGATTCAGAAATGAGCTAATTTAGTCAACTTCACTACTAACCTCTTCAGAACCACTAACGAACTCCGACCCAGGATGACTACTAAAATGCCTTATGTTCCTCCACCCCACATAGTTTCAAACCACATGAGATTAGGGGGACCAAATTAACACCTTAAACTTAAAATATAACTGCACGCAAACAAAAATCTCATTCCAAACTCGCTTAATGAGAGAGCTAGAGATCACCTTTCAAAGACTGGCTGTCACCTGAAGAGTGGGGAAGGTAGATATTTACTGAAGACACCAGACATCTCGAACCGAGCTAAATCGCTCCGAAGGGGCTGCCTCGTCGGGGCACAGATCCTCCAAGTGTGGCAGCATCCCTCACAGGGACAAGAAAGTGTCGGCTTCGGGCAAACCCAGTCAGGCGGGGGCACTGCCCACTCTGGGCGGTGAGGATCCCAGGAGGGTTGGGTAGTGAAAGGATCGTCCCTCCCTCGTCCCGTGGGATGCTACGGCATCGCAGGGCGGGGAACACGCGTGGGGAGGCTCCCCTCCTCGCCAACATCGGACACTAACAATAGGGCCCCGGCGGCCTCCCGCGGCCGACACCAAGAAAGATCACCCCCGCCCTGGGAGCTCCTGAACCAGCTTCTCCTCCTCTTCTGGGGCAGTCCTTCCCTCCCCGCGGCCTAGGGCCCCGGAGGCCTGGCCCGGCCTGGCCTCGCCCACCCCACGCAGACTGGCGACCCAGCTCGGGCCTCGAGCCCGCCCGCGCCCCCGCGGCCCAGCCTCGGAGGGGTGCGGGCCCGTCAGCCCCTCACCTGGCAGAAGCTCCGGCAGTAGACGCGCGACGAGCCCTCCGACACTTCCTGCTCGCGAAGTTCCGTCTCCAGCTGCCACAGACGCGACCAGAGGCCCGGGGGCCCCAACGCGGGCGATGCCGGGCGGCAGCTAAGGGCCCCGGCTCCCGACCCGGCCCCGGCCGGGGCTCCAGAGGCAGCGGCGTCTCCCTTCCCGTCCGCCATCTTCCCACGGCCCAGCGGCGCGTAGGCAACCAAGACACGTGACGTGCTCCTCAGCGGCACCGCCCCCTCCCGCTCCCTTCACGGTCCCCGCCCCGGAAAGGCGTTTAGGTTCTGCGACTAAGGGCGCGGGTTCCATGACGTCACGCAGGCGCCTAGGAAAGCCCCAACCTACGAAGACTGCGTGCTCTCCTCCTCTCTCGACCCAAGCCCACGCGGCGCCATGGCAACAAGCAGGGCCACGCCCCTCTTGCACTCCTACTATTCTCCCTTCCGTAGGCGCTCCCTGGAGAATGCTCTGCCTTTCGTTCCCCTACACTGTCCTCTCTACTCCCTCTTCCCCTCTAGCAACAATTTGACCAGTCTCTCCCCTCCTTAGGACTACTCTCGGCCAAGATCTAGCCCTGGCCCCTAGTGGGAAAGCTGAAGAAATGGACCCGCCCATACGCGCAAAGGGGAACCTTGGAAAGGGCTTCTTCACTCTACCGGCCTCGGCAACAATCCTACCTCCTCCCCTAACGAAACCCAGCAACAATATTCGCACTCTAACCCTTCTTCCCCCTTTAGCGATGTGGGAGCGACTTTCCCTAATGACTGTGGCGACATCTGGAGAACTACCCCGCCCCCATCCCCCAGCCGCAGCGCCCCAGTAACGGCCCCTACCCTCCCCCCCATGGCGGCCCCTTAGGAATGGCCTGGCCCCGCTCCCCTTCCCATCATGGCGGCACCCCGCCATGACTCCGCCCCCTCTCCCCCTCCCCGTTCCAGTTCCTCTTGTCAGCCCCGCCCCTTCCCCCCGTCGACGCCCTAGTAATGACCCCGCCCCCTTCATCCTGGAGACGCCCCGCGACGTCTCCGCTTTCCTGTTCCTCGTGGCGTTTCGGGTTACCTGCCCTGTCCCTTGCCCTCCCATAGCGACGCCCTAGTAACAGTCTGGTCCCCTAGTAACAGCCCCGCCTTCTTCCCCGATTAACTACCCCGCGCCCCAGCCCCACCTCCCCAATGATACCCTAAGAGTAGGAAAACACTAGTAACGGCTCCGTCCTCTTCCCCCGGCGCTCTCGTTAACAGCCCCCCCCGCCCCTCCAAGGCGGGG
>NW_020954553.1:9343131-9359021 GCF_900497805.2 Vombatus ursinus
ATGGCCGGCCCCCGGTCCCTTGGGTGCCCTAGTAACGGACCCGCCCCTGCCCCATGACCCGCCCCCTGCCCCGAGGGGCTGCCCTAGTAACGGCTCCTCCCCCTGTCTGCCCCATGGCCCGCCCCTTGGTCTCAGGCGGGCCCTCCTAACGGCCCCGCCCCGTGTCCCCACCCCCTGCAGCACCCACCTCTTCTTATCTACTGCCCCCTACCACTGCGACTCTCTGTGTAATGACCAGCCACGACCTCCTGCCTCCCCGTCGCCCTGGCAACGTCCCTTTCCTCCTCTCCCCTCCCCAATCCTGCGGGGGAGGGGGGGAAGGGAGGGGGCCCACCACCACCACCTTATAGTCCTGGCAAGCCCTCCCCCTCCCATCCAGGACGCAGAATCCTCCGAATCCTGGAGCGGGCCTCGTCCGCGAGGAAGCCCCTGCCCTTTCTTTCATAAGGCTCTTTGTGATCCCTCTTCACCATCCTTTTTCATCCATTCACACTAATCACTTCTGCACCAGCCCTCTGAGCTCTCCATACCCACAGATCTCAGAGCTGGTGAGGTGCTTAGAGATTACCAAGGCCAGTCTATTTTACAGCTGAGGAAACTGAGGCACAGGGAGGGAAAGTCAATTCAATCCAACAACCACATATTTATCCGCAGAGTTCTGTGTTTTATCAGAAAAGATTGGGGCAGCTAGGTGGCGCAGTGGATAGAGCACCGGCCCTGAAGTCAGGAGGACTTGAGTTCAAATGCGACCTCAGACCAAACACTTGACACTTACTAGCTGTATGACCCTGGGCAAGTCATTTAACCCCAATTGCCTTAAAAAAAAAAAAAAGATTTACAAGCCCTGGCCTCATGGAGCTCAGAGTCTAGGAAATCGTAGAATCATAGAATGCAGGGCAGAAAGGAAGCTTAAATAACATACTAGATTGTGAGTTACATGGAGCCAAGGATTTTGCCCTATCTAAACATCGTAAATATACCACACACACATTGCTTCACACGGTAGAAGTTAATAAGTGGTCATTAAATTGAATGGAATTCAACTCCATCATTATAAGGATAAGAAAACTGAGGCCAAGAGAAGGGGAAAGATTTCTCCAAGATCATAGAATATCAGAGATAGAAGATACCAGTCTCGCCCTCTCATTTTACAGCACAGTGAAAATAGAGGCTCAGAGTGGGGGAAATGATTTACCAAAGGATCCTCAGCTAAGTTTCATGAGTTCCAGGGCTCTGGTCTACTTTCCCACATTGTGTTTACAGTGTCAGGCAACGGGCAAGTAGGGAGGTTGGGGTCAACTAGGCTCTGGACAGTAAGGAGACAGCCAACTAACCCAACTAACCTAAGCCAGCTAACCTATTAAGCAGCATGAACTCAGATTTACACATGACAGAACCATGGATAGCTCCACGTTCAGAAAATGGTCAGATCTTGAGGCCCTTTTGGTATGGCATACTCAAGCTATCCTAGCTGGCTAGATAACTTCACCCCAGGGCAACTTCTCTGAATATTTAAAGGAGCCTCACACAATTCTGGAATAGTGCTGAAAGAAGCCACACAACCATTTATGGTATCTAATCTCAAATGAGCACTCACTGCTGCCAAGCAAAGCTCTTTCCCTAACTGAACTCAATCTCACTCCCCGCAGTAGCTGTTGTCTGGAAGCCTGGAAATAAAGCCAGTGCCCATCAATTAGGAAATGACTGAATAAATTGTGGTAAATGAATAGAATATTATTATCCTGTTAGAAATAAGGACTTCAGAAAACTATGGGAAGACTTATGTGATCTGGTGGTACACAGTGAAGGAAACAGAATCAGGAGAATGATGTATACAAGGACAACAGTAATGCAAATTACAACAACCCCCAAAGGTGGCTCAGTTTGAAGGCAATAATCAATGTTGGTTCCAGAAGACTCATATATACCCATCCCCCTTCTTAGGAGGGAGACAAGGAACTATAGAGGCTGAAAGTTGCATAGGGTTGACAAACATGATCAACCTGTGGGTTCGTTTTGCTTTACAGGTTTTCGTTGTTATAAGGGAAAGCACTATTGGAGAGTGGTAATTAATTGGAAAACACTAGTGTAAAAATCAAAAGCTTCAACATACATGAAGAAAATTTGTAGTCCAGATGGGTAGTAGAAAAAATAAGGAGGAAAGGAGGGATGGGAGAGTGTTTCTAAAGGTGAAATTGACAAGACCTGGTTCAATAGGATTTGAGAAAGGAAACCACTGTTGCAGTTTTTGAAAAGGGGAAGAGGGAGGAGTCCCAAGACTAAAGGCTTGTGTGAGCTTCACTTAAGCTTCTGGTAAAATCTTAGAATATATGATTAAGGGAGGGTTTTATTAGCCTTTAGAAAGGGAAGTGGTGATTATTTCTAAAGAGCCAGATCTAGTTTCATCAAGAACAGGTCATGCCAGACTAACTTCGTTTTTTTTTTGGGTAGAATTGCTAGACTGGTTGGTTGATCACGGGAATGATAGAAACAGAGTATATCTGGATTTTGGCAGTTTTTCATCATATTCTTGTAAACAAGATGGATAAGCAGTTTATCCAATAGTCTAGTTGTATGAACTCAGAACTAGTTGAATGACTAGCCCTGAAGGATGATGATGAATAGATGAATGAAAGAAAGAGGGGGAAAAAAGCATTTCTCCAGTGCTAACTATTTTTCAAGCACCCTGTTAAGCTGGGAGTAAACAAATAGAAAAGGAAGACAGTCTCTACTCTCAAGGAGCTCACATTGTTAAAAAAAAAAAGGGGGGGGGAGATAATGCATATAATGGGACTCATCTCCAGGGCAACTAAATCAGGTACTGTGGCATGAAATATACTTGGTATCTACCTACCTACCTACCTACCTACCATGGTCAGTTGGGTGCAACTGCAACACCAGAGCAAATAATAGGTAATGTAACTTCCTTAATGTGGGGTCAATTAATAAAGTTTTATCAATTTTTGAAAAGCTATTTGCCAGTGCTGAGGACTTTGGTGGTAAGAATGGGGTTTTTTTAGGTCTTCAGTAACTTTAGAGGCTGTGTGTTAGCTAGAGGGTAGCATGGGGGAGAGAGAGGTGCAGCACCTGCCAGGATATTTGTCTAATTGGATCTCTACAAAGTTTGCTGCCCTGAAAAATGGTAGTAGGGGCCAGTCTTGAGATCATGACTATTCCCAAAACTCTTACACAAAGAGTCCTAGACTGAAAAAGAAACAATTCAAGTACTGTGGAAACACAATCAGGATAACACAAGATTTAGCAGCTTCTGCATTAAGGAACCAGAGGGCTTGGAATATAATATTCCAGAGGGCAAATGAGATAGGATTACAACCAAGAATCACCTACCCAGCAAAACTGAGTATAATCCTTCAGGGGAAAAAAATTAATATTCAGTGAAATAGAGGACTTTCAAGCGTTCTTGATAAAAAGACCAGAGCTGAATAGAAAATTTGACTTTCAAATACAAGACTCAAGAGAAACATGAAGAGGTAAACAAGAAAGAGAAATCATAAGGGACTTATTAAGGTTGAACTGTTTACATTCCTGCATTGAAAGATGATATTTGTAACTCATGAGATCTTTGTCAGTATTAGGGTAGTTGGAGGGAAAAAGTTATATGTATGTATAGATAGATAGATAGATAGATAGATAGATGGGCACAGGGTGAGTTGACGATGAAGGGGTGATATCTGGAGAATAAAATTAAGGGGTGAGAGAGGATTATACTGGGAGAAGGAGAAAGGGAGCAGTAGAATGAGGTAAATGATCTCACATAAAACAGACAAGAAAAGGCTTTTACAGTGAAGGGGAAAATGGGGGAAGGTGAGAGGGAATGAGTGAATCTTATTCTCATAGGGTTTGGCTTAAGGAGGGAATAACATACACACTCAATTATGGAAATCTATCTTATCCTATAGGAAAACAGGGGGGAAGGAGGCAAGAGAGTAGGGGGATGATAGAGAGGAGGGCAGATTGGGGGAAGGGGTAATCAGAAGCAAACACTTCTAAAGAGGGACAGTGTCAAAAGAGAGAATAGAATAAATGGGGGTGGGTGGGTGGGATAGGATTAAGGGAATTATACTTAGTTTTTCACAACATGACTACTATGGAAGTGTTTTGCAAGACTACACATGTATAACCAGTGTTGAGTTGCTTGCCTTCTCAATGAGGGTGGGTGAGGAGGGAGGAAGGGAGAAAATTTGGAACCCAAAGTTTTAAAAACAAATGTTAAAAATTGTTTTCACATGCAACTGGAAAATAAGATATACAGGCAATGGGGTATAGAAATCTATCCTGCCCTACAGGAAAGTTGAAGGGGAAGGGAATGGGGGGAAGATAAAAAGGAGGGTAGATTAGGGAAAGAGGTATTCAGAATGCATGCCATCTTGGGGTGAGGGGTGGAATGAGATGGGGAGAAAATTTGGAACTCAAAATCTTGTGGAAGTGGATATTGAAAACTAAAAATAAATAAGTTAATAAAATCTAGCAAGAAAAAAAAAACAGAGTCCTAGGCTGCCTCCACTTAGGTCTGAGGAAAAGTGGTAGAAAAGTGGTGTTAATGATCTGACCTCTTCTTCTCTGCCCTTCTCATGCCTCCTTGCTCAGTTTAGAAGAGATTTTCAATATAGTACCCAAGGGAGCTGTCTTTGGCTCTGAGTTTTTAACAAAAACAGTGTTTTTTATGCAGACTTATAGGGAATACTGATAATAATTGCTGATAAAGACATAATATTTTAAGGCTAATGAAGTGGAGAATTAAAATCTCCCTCACATCTCTGTGTACAGGTGAGAAAACTGAGGCTAAGAGAAGTTTGAATGACTTTCCCATGGTCAAGTAGACAGTGTTGGAGGCAGGAATCCAACCTAGGTTTTCCTGAGTCCAAGTTTAGAACTTTGTCTGCTTTGACACTCATATGACACAAGATGATGTTTTGAATGAAAATTAATATTCAGGCAATTAAATTTGAGTCAATCAATTTATTAGCAAGGCTAGAAGTTGCACAACAAATCCCATCCAAGATCAAGTAGGTACAAGGATACCATTTGGCAGTTAACAAGGTTTTCTTATAGTCAGTAATGAGAAACCAATCAACTTACACAATCTTGAATAACATGGGCATTCTCTCTTCTGATTGACTAGAGTTTTACAAATTTTGAAGTTGTTTCAAGATATCCTAGAACATACTATGGCTATTATAAGAATATCCTGGAACATTCTGTGGAACATTTTGTGGTCAGCATCCATTACCCAAATTCCCTGAATCATATCAACTCCTTAATTTCCCCCAAATTATATCTTTTATATCAAAGCAAAGCCTAGCTCAAAAAATGGAGGATAATTACAGAAAGGAACCAAACAAAATTGAATAAGTTTTGATTCACAATTCCTCCCTTTGATTCTTAAAGGACCTGCTCTCCATGAATCACTTAAGCTTCACTGTGTCATATTTAAGATTGATATTCCCAAGAATCATCAAATTTTTAAGGAATTAATTTTGAACAGGCTTTGATACAACAATCAATACAATATCTAAGACAAAGTAGAAAAACGACCATGAGGACTAAAATGTTAAGAGCCCACTTGATTATTTTCCCCACAATTTTCCTCCTTTGGGGCTTTCCCAAATCCAAAATTTTTAGAGTAGTAAAAGCAGAAAAGCTGGGTTAAGGTATCAAAAAAAGTTTAAGGTATCAAAGGGAGCTCATGAAAACAGCCCCAATCAATAGAATTATCCTTCTTATTATGTATTTCATCCAAAGCCTGACACAAATGAATTATTTAAAACTTTAAACAACATAGATAACAAAGAGTATAGGTGGTCAGATTGGTGATATTGGGATAAATTTCTTAAGGAAACAAACCTCATTAAGCAAACTCGATAGGTACAGGTTACAAATTAAACTATATTTAGGATATGAGGAGATTTTGAGTGATAAAATATCAATCATCAATTAACACCAATTCGCCTCCTTAATTCCAATGTCCTTTATATCTGAATCATGCACTTTTGTATCTCAAGTCCTAAATGATCATGATCATCTGGTACCTGAAAACATCTTTCCTTAGATGTTCTAGAATAGATCTCATTCTCAGGGCAGCTCTGAAGGAGTCTTCTTTTAGATCAGCTTCTTTGGCAAGACTCAATACTATTTAATATAATCTTTTAAATTTGGTAATATTAACAGAAACTTCAAAATAAGGAAATGATTTCACTTTCTTTACAATTATCTATGTTATTTTATATGTATATCCTTCATCCATTAAAAAAAAATTGGAAAGCCCATAGTATGTATGTGTGTATCCTAATTCTTAGAGAAAACTGATCGTGCTGCTTTTTCAAAATTTAATACTCTAATTAGAAAACTTTTACATTTCTGTCTAATTTACTACTTATGAGGTTATTATCCCCATATTAACTCTGAAAGAAAAATTAAAATGTTTTGTACTTTGATTATTTTTATTTCTTATACCATTTTAAAAAAATATTGATACTTCAGGGCTCTTGGAGCACAAAATCTGGCTATTGTAGATACTGAATAAAATTAACCAGTGCTTCCTACAGATGCTTTTGTTTTCCAGCTGCTTTGTTTAGGTGGCAAGTCATTTAAAGCAGGAAAACAAAATACCTACATTTTATTAAGATGTATAATTTTATTGTGAGGAAACATAAATTATTATGTTTTATATTGTAACTATTGGGAAGTGAATGGTGGCCCTAAGACCTTCTTTACTTAGTAATTCAGAGGTGTTTCAGTATTAATCTATTAAATAGTAGATGTAGTATTACAAAATTTTCACAGTTCACCTGCCCTGATTATGAAAATTTGCTATGAAGGGAAAAGGAGGGACATGGTTATGATAGTACCAAGATTGTTCCCTCAAGGGCATAGACTGACCTGATGTAACAGGGGAAAAACTCCATTAGCTCTGTTAGATTCCAGGCAAGAGTCTTAAATAACAGCTAACCATGCAACGAAGTTCCACATGATTCACAGGGTATCACAGTCAGGCTCAGAATTAACCAAATGGAAAATTTTCATATTGGGGAAACTAAGTCAAGAAGATCTTACCTTTACCTTTGCAAGGTCCTCCCCTCAAATTTCCTCAGGCACAGACATCTACCTATAGCAGTTCTCAGACTGCACTCCCTTTGGGCAGACACCTGGCATTTCCCTTGAATGGTGGATTATTGGCTCTATAACAATTCAGACAATCATACCTGAAATCAAAACTCAGAAAAACATCAAATTATAGTTTCATAAATTTTTACCTCAAATAGAAAAATTTCACTAATCACAATTTAGATCTAAATTGTTGTTATTTTCTGAAACTTCAATAATAGTTAACAATGAGCAAGTATAAGGACATTTCATTTATTAATGTTAGGTCAAAGATGTAATTTCAATAAATATTTATTAACAGGTATAATTTTCCTAATTTTTATAAGTGATGATGAAACAGTCTTTCAGATAAAACTCACTCTTTACTATTTTTCATTTTGGCTAGGAGCTGGTCTTAGTTCCTCAAACTTCAGTGTTTTAGAATGTTACAACACAGGATCAGCAGGGCTGACAAGGTTTTATAATCTCCCCCAAGTAGAAAATCTTCGAGGAACTTCACAGATAAAAATAACTTAAGGGATCTATGCTGATTTTCTCCCAACAATAAATCCTTATTCATTTTAGAGCCAAATATCTCCAATTAAATATTGAACAGTTTTCAAATATTTTTATAATAATTTTTAACAGCTCAGTTCACAATCCAATAGCAACTGGATTAAAAGAGAAGTTGCTAGCAATTGCAGAATTTCTTGCAGATACCACAACTTCTCGTTTTAATCCAACAATGGCTCACCAAAGTTCACATTATAAGAAAACATTTTTTTAGAAACAAACTTATTACCATTCAGGTGACATTAATTCAGTCTAATGCATTTCCACATTACCTTTTGGCTAAAACCCAGAATAAAGAAATCCAGCAGGGAGTAATTATATTCAATTAAAGAAGTAATAATAATAACAATAGTTAACATTTACGTATTGCTTACCACATGCCATGCTTTTTTTCTGGTTTTTAAGACTCAATTTAAAGAGTTTCAGAGCCCTGTCTTTTGATTTCTCAGTTGTTATTTGAATTTCTAAAATGTATCAGCATAACAATTTGCTAACTTACATCACAGGACATTTGTAAAACTGAAGTTTTTTTCTTTTTTTCTTTTTTTTTTCTTTTCTTTTTCTTTTTTTTTGGGGGGGGGGTGCTAGGCAATAGGGTTAAGTGACTTGCCCAGGGTCACACAGCTAGTAAGTGTCAATTGTCTGAGGCCGGATTTGAATTCAGGTCCTTCTGACTCCAGGGCCAGTGCTCTATCCACTGTACCACCTAGCTGCCCCTAAGTTTGTTTTTTTTTTTAATTTTTATGAGAAACAGAATCAATGCCAATTTAGAAAAGCACTCTTTGAATAGCAAAGCATTACCAAAGAAATATTTTGTTCAATTGAATTCCTATAAGTTCTGAATATTGTACTTTTCACCTTCTGGATAAGCCAGGCGCTGTGTTAAGCACTTCACAATTATATGATCCTCTCAACAACCTTGGGAGGTCAGTGCTATTGTTATCCCCTTTACAAATCAGGAAATTAAGGTAAACAAGGGTGAAGTAACTTGCCTAAAGTCATACAACTAACTAATTTCTTAAATTGGATTTTAACTCAAGTTTACTTGATCTTTGCCATTTTCATCATAGTGCTAAATAGCAAATGTATTTTGCACTAATTTCTTATTTACTCCAATTTTCCTAATTTTAAATGAGACCACATAATTTAGCTTAAGGCCAAAACTTCAGTTAATCAAGTTTGTGTTTACAATTTCAAATGGTAGTACTTAAAACCTTGATGAGATCAAAATCTCTTTCCCAAAACATTCAAAACACTTTACTTTCAAACATTCCATTCACACTCAGTATAAACAGATTCCCCACATCCCTTTATCTTCACTACTTTCTTAAGTCTATGCCAACTTATTTTCTAATCATATTCAATTTGGGAGACTTTACTAATTTACCTAAACAATTGAATTTTGTTAAATCATTTTACACTATCTTCAGTTCTGCTTAGTCTTGTGCTTCAAGGAGGAGGAATGATGTTGTCAGCACTTAATCTGAATCCTAGCTGCATACCTCTAAAAATTCAATAAGATTTTTTTAGCAGATACAAAAGCATTCAAATCACAATATGGACATTTATATTAGAGAAATTATATCTCAGTCACAAATTTAGTCTCCTATTTGTTTACAATGCCATAAATTTTTATACACTGGGAACTAAGATTCCCTTCCTTCTTATCTGTGTCTCTTGTCTCTTCCCAATGTGGTAAGAGTCAGGAATGCAGAGAGAAACTATATTTCTGAAGGTTTTCAGAGAAGTTTACATTATTATATTATTTTTTCCTGTAGATGATCACACCACAGGAAAAAGAAATTTACACAGTACAAAAACCATATGATAAAAGTCACACATCAAAAAAGATAGTTTTCTAAAAGTTTTAAATTTGATTAAATTTAATTAAATTTGATTCAATTGATTTGATTAAATTCTCAAATTTGGGAATCATCAAGATTCTTACATATCTTAGACCAATTTTGGAGCTCTTTTCTTAGTTATTTTTGGCCAAAATGTATAATCTCTTGCCACAGATGACTACTCTGGCAAACATCATCTATAACAACAGATTAAGTACTCCAGCCAGAGTATTGGATAATAATAAAATGAATTGAGGGGAAAGGCAATTTGGTGGTTTAAAGTCATGTTAATCTTTCTGATAAATTGATTGCATCCATGTTTCCTTTTTATTTTTATTCCTGAAATCCTATTTTTTTCTTTCTATAAACTTGGGTGAGGGGTGTCTTTTTTGTGACAGTAAAATCACCCACATTTTCCTGATGATGGCTGAGCAGCAACAAAAATAATCTTCATTTTTTACTTTGGTTTAGTCTTTTTTTTTGTTTCTTCCTTCATGAACATATTGGGCAATGTTTTTAAGCTTGCTTATGCTCTTTTCTTGCCATCTAGGGCAACTTTTGTGGATATAATTGCATGTTTCTAGCATGACTTGGTTAATAAAGGCAGAATTAATTAGCCTAGCATCTCTTAGATAGATGGGATCTAACCTTGCATACTGCTAGCACTTTTACACAATCTGTCATAAAAGTGGTTAGAGATTTCATTTTTCTCTTGAAAAGTTTCTTGAGGTGTGGGCTCATGCAGCTGTGGCGCCATGGAGCTGGGGCAGTGGGAGGAAGAGAAGGAGAAGGAGGATCATCGACAACTCACATTCATCCAGAACCTGAAGGTGACCATCCACTACATGGTGGGCTCAATGTGCCAGGAAGCTGCTGCTGGCAAAGGCTCCTGTTCACCAAACCGGCCATTGTGGTCATATCTGAGGTCACCTTCCAGCAGTGTGAACGTTTCGCAAAGACGTTGAGATGTTTGCCAGGCATGCAAAAAGAAGCACAGTTAACATGGAGGACGTGAGGCTCTTAGCCAGGAGGAGTAGCTCATTGCTAAATTACATCATAGAGAAGAGTGAAGAGATTTCTAGGGTTAACCAGAAACAAAAAGATAAGAAGAAAAAGAAGGCAGAAGGAAGAAACAAAAAATCCAGTAAACAGGAGGTAACAGAAATGGACATTGATGATTGAGATGATCTCCCACCACCGCAGGACACCTGCTCCAGCTGCTGTGGGTGGCATGGGGGCCAAAGAATGGACCACAGCAGCAATCGCCATCCCACAAGCTCTACTCTGGCAAAGCCACCTTGGAAGGGATGAATGGAGAGAAAATTGATGCTGGTGGGCATTTGGGGGCTAATCTTGCTCCTACTCTAAATAGTTGACTAATAATTTCAGCACATAAGAAAGCTGGAAATGCAAGATATTTCATTGCCTTTATTGGAATACTGAGAAAGCAGTGTTGGAGCAGTGTGGATTTAAATTATTATTATTTTTATTTTTGAATTAATAAAATGTTGTGTAGCTAACTGTTTCAGACTACCCCCCCCCCCCAAAAAGAAAAGTTTCTTGAAATTTGAATACCCTAATGCAATTCATTAGGTTGTTAGGTCTTGTAAAGGCCAATTAGGATGACTATCTGGGCCAGCAGATATAACAGCCACAGGGTTTTTTATTAATTTCAGGAGTATCCTTCCTCCAAGTGACAAAATCAAAGGGACTAAATGTTTGTTAGAGTCTTAAAGATACCATATTTCCCGTCTGTTTACATTCATAAGAACCTTTCTTGGAGAGGAAAGACACCTACATCTGGTCCCTCATGTTCAAAAGAAATTAAATCTCCTACTATAGAAAAAGGAGAGTAAAATGGAACAGAAGGTGTGAAAAGAGAAGTCAAAGAGGTAGAAGACAGAAAAAGATAAAGAGGAGTGGGCCCTTTAAGGAGTGGTGGGCATGACCCTTTAAGTACGGCATCCCAGCAAAACCAATAATTCATTTGGTAGGGGTAAGGCTGTTCAATGGCCAATCTCAATCAACAAAATTAATAACCAAAAAGTGCCAAACTTAGGTCAGGTTAAATTTAGGTCAGAATAATTTATCGGTAGAGTACAGGCCCTGGATTCAGAAGGACCTGAGTTCAAATCCGACCTCAGACACATAACACTTACTAGTTGTCTGACCCTGGGCAAGTCACTTAACCCCCATTGCCCAACCAAAAACAAACTAAACAAAACAAAAAACAAAAACAGAATGATTTATCAGCTGAATTCTTTGTAATTTGTTCTTTTGTCATCCCAGGCTAAACCAGTAGTTTTTCCTGGTCCCAAAACATGAGAAGTTTTTCTGGGGGGTGGGGGTTCACTTTAGTTGTTGTTATTCGTCCTTCATTCTCTCTCTCTCTCTCTTTTTTTTTTTGTTTTTTGGTGAGGCAATCAGGGTTAAGTGACTTGCCCAGGGTCACACAGCTAGTAAGCGTTGAGTATCTGGGCCTGGATTTGAACTCAGGTCCTCCTGTCTCCAAGGCCAGAGCTCTATTCACTGTGCCACTTTCATTCTCATAGAAGACTAATGACAACGCAAGTGTGATGTCTTGACTTGCACATTAATTGGATTTGAATAAGACAGAGCTGTGAAAAGTTTTGAGTCTCACTCTCTCTGGTCATCAGAGTCCAGTGGCAAGATGAAGGTGAAGAGGACCTTCATTTTGATATGCTATTACTGCATCCCATTCTTCTACTTATAAAAGGGATTCCTTTGAGAGATTTACTTGTCTATAACAGAGAAGAATTCTCTTCCCTATAGAAAGAATACCAAGAATTGACTTTCTTACCTATGTAAGGAATTCCCCAACTGATGGAATAGATTCCCTGACCTATAGAAGGAATGGATTCCTCTCTCCTACCCACAGAAGGAATGGGCTCTTTTCTCCTTATCTAGAACAGGAATGGTGCCAACTGTACTCTCCTTAAGGGATCAGGGGTTTACCTACTCAGAGAAATTTGAGATTGAAATCTAGAAAGAGTCCAATATCTGGAGAAGTGCCTCAGTGAAAAACCAACCTGAGCATGCTCTAGGTATTTCCTCAAAGAAACTGTCTCGGATCAAAGTCCTCTCTTGACCTCATTTTTGTATCACAGACCCTTTCAACAGTCTGGTGAAGCCTATGAACCTCTTCTTGGAATGATATTTTACAATGCACAAAATAAAATACAGGGGATTACAAAGGAAACCAATTATATTGAAATAATTGTCAAAATGTTGTGGTTTTTTTTGTTTTTTGTTTTTTGTTGTTAGGTTCATACTCCAGGTTAAGAACTCTTGCTTTAAAGTTTGCAAAGTAGTTTCCTCACAATATCTCTGAAATAGGTAGTAAAAAGTACTATCATTCCCATTTTACAGCTAAGAAAACTGAGAGGCTACATGATTTCTCTATGGTCACATAGCTGGTAAATGTAGGATGATTTGATACATATATCCCAATTCCAGTTTCAGCACTCTTTCCATACTGTGCTACTCTCTAAGCTAAACTCGAGCGCATAATCACAAAATTGGCCACATGGTGATGATTTTTTTCTCAGTGGAGGTGGAGAAGGAAGAGTTATCCCTCAATGAAGAGGGGTTGCTATGGGTAGTAATGGAGGGATTAGGCACTCACATGGATGAAATCACAGAAACATTAAATATGTGACTTACTAACACAGATGTTCATGTGACTCAAGGTCTAAGTCCCTCTGCTTTGAAAATATGAGCAGAAATTATTTCAGATGTAGCTGTTAACTGTCACAAGCATGTTTTGATCTGTTTCTGTAACTGATATCAAAGGGGCATCGAGGTGGCACAGTGGACAGAGGACCAGCCCTGGAGTCAGGAGGACCTGAGTTCAAATCCGGCCTCAGACACATGATACTCACCAGTTGTGTGACCCTGGGCAAGTCACTTAACCCCGATTGCCTTGCCAAGAAAAAACAAACAAACAACAACATAATTGAAATCAACTTTGGGATGGTATTACATGACATCATGCTTTGAAATTTATTCCAGAATCTTATGATTTATTAGCCATAGGAGCCTAGCCTTAGAGCTTGAAGGGAAACTAGTGGTCATCTAGTTAGTCTGTGAGGATCCATGAACTTACTTTTAAGAATATTTTGATAACTATTTTGTTTTCTTTTTTTTTTTTTTGGCTGGGCAATGGGATTGAGTGACTTGCCCAGGGTCACATAGCTAGTAAGCATCAAGTGTGGGAGGCTGGATTTGAACTCAGTTTCCCTTCACTCCAGGGCTAGTGCTCTATTCACTGTGCTACCTAGCTGCCCTGATAACTATTTTAACATAATTGGTTTCTTTTGTAATGCTATATATTTTATTTTATGCAATTAAAAATATGATTCTGGTTTTTAATCCATTCTGCTATCTGATTCCATTTTATGGGAGATTTCATCCCTTTCACATTCGCAGTTATGATTCACACACACTGTCTGTGTCTTTCTCTCCATCCGATTTCCCCCGTTTATGCTTTTCTTTCTCCTTTTTCTCCCTTTCCCTCCTCATTAATGTTTTGCTTTTGACTACTTCCTCTCTCAGTCCCCCTTCCCTTCTATTAGGCCCTTCCCTTTTCTTTCCCCTTTTCCATCCTACTACTTTTAGGGCAAGTTGAATTTCTATATCTAACTGATTATGTTATTCCCTCCTTGAGCCAAATCTGAGAGTAAGGTTCAAACAATACTCATCTCCCTCCCTTCTTTCCCTCTACTGTAATTGGTTTTTGTGCCTTTTCTTGTAATGTAATTTACTCTTGTCTGCCTCCTCCTTTCCTCTTCTCCCAATACCTTCCCTTAGTTAGATCTGATTAATCCACTTACTTAGATCCATTTAACCCACTTGATTAGATTTTTTTATCATTACATCAAAGTCAACTTATACTCACCCCCTCTGTGTATATCCCCTTAAAATTGTGTAATAATAATACAGTTCTCAAGAGTTACAAATGTCATCTCCCCCTGTAGGGATGTAAACAGTTTGCTCTTATTAATAACATGGTTTTTTCTGTCCCATTTACCTTTTTATGTCTCTCTTGAGACTTGTATTTGAAGATCAAATTTTCTGTTGAGCTCTGGTCTTTGTATCAGAAAGGTTTGGAAAGATTATGCTCATTTTCCCTAGGTAGTTGTTCCTTGATTGTAATCCAAGCTCCTTTGCCTTATGGAATATCATATCCCATGCCCTATGATCTTTTAATGTAGACAAGGTCCTGAGTAATCTTGACTGTGGTTCCATGATATTTAAATTGTTTCTTTCTAGCTGCTTGCAGTATTTTCTCTTTGACCTGATAATTTTGGAATTTGGCTACTATGTTCTTTGGCATTTTCAATTTGGGAGCTCTTTCAGGAGGTGATTGGTAGATTCTTTCTATGGCTATTTAACCCTCTGGTTCTAGGACCTTTATGATTTCCTGAAAGATACTGTCCAGGCTCTTTTTTTCATCATGAGACTAGAGAAGTGAAGCCCACTCTAAGTTATACAGGAATTTTTAAGAAAATGAGCCAGAATTCAAACCTAAATCTCCTGACTCCAAATCCAGGGCCGTTTCTACTTATTTCTAGCTTTCTTTAGACAATGGCAGTTTGCCCAAGTCATTAACAATTTCACTTGACATTACAAAACATTAATAGATCCTATGATCTTTTCCTATTGAGAAACCAGAGTTGCACATGACAGAACCTCTGAAGTGGAGATATGTCCAGAAAGTTGCTGTAATTTTAAGGGACTGAAACCCTTGGCCCACCACCCAAGCCCTGGGCTCTGATGGGCTGGATTCAACCTGGAGGCTTCTCCAAATATCATACTTCTTTGCCTCTTTTTTTGCTCCCAATCACTTTCCTTTGGAAATCTCAGAACATGGCTCCCACTTGAAGCTCTCCTGTAAGCACTCTAGGTTACAATGCATGTCAAGTATCTTGTTTTAAAGATATAAAGGCAAGGCTTTTATTTTACCCTACAGAAGATGCAAAATAACATTCTCTCTCTCTGTCTCTCTCTTTTTTTTTTTTTGGTGGGGGTGAGGCAATGGGGGTTAAGTGACTTGCCCAAGGTCACACAGCTCGTACGTGTCAAGTATGTGGTCTGAGGACGGATTTCAACTCAGGTCCTCCTGACTTCAGGACCAGTGCTCTATCCACTGTGCCACCTAGATGTCCCCTCTCTCCTCTTTCTCTGTCTCTCTCCTCTGTCTTTCTCTCTTTTTCCCTCTCTCTCTCTCTCTCTCTCTCTCTCTCTCTCGCTCCTCTCTCTGTCTCTCTTTCTTCTCTCTCTGTGTCTCTGTGTGTGTGTCTCTCTGTCTCTGTCTCTCTCTCCTCTTTCTCTGTCTCTGTCTCTTTT
>NW_020954553.1:9359031-9455917 GCF_900497805.2 Vombatus ursinus
GTGTGTGTGTCTCTGTCTCTGTCTCTCTCTCCTCTTTCTCTGTCTCTTGGTCTCTTCTCTCTCACTCTCTCTCTTTTTGGTCCGTGTTTATGATTTTTTTGGTATGGGGAGCTCCACAGGGAGGAAACTCCCTTTGGTAATGCAGATGTGGGCAATTGCTCAGCAAGTGAGGATCTTGGAGAGTTAGTTGTCTTGGAACTAAATGAGAGGGAACATAAAAACCTTACTCAGGATCACACAACCAGTATGTGGTTGTCCTGACTCAGAAACTGGCTTTCTAGCCACTAAAAGACTCATAGTAGTTCCTAAAGAGTCAATACAGCAGTCTTCCTTCTTAGTGAGTCCCAGCTTCTCCTCAGGGACCTGTACAATCCTCTAGACCCATAACAAAATCCTGTGTTTTGGAACCCCCTCATAATGGAAATAAATTTGGGGTAGCTAGAGAGGCAACCTCCTTTTTTCTTTCTTTCTTTCTTTTTTTTTTTTTAGGCAATTCAGGTTAAGTGTCTTGCCCAGGGTCACACAGCTAGTACGCGTCAAGTGTTTGGTCTGAGGGCACATTTGAACTCAGGTCCTCCTGACTTCAGGACCAGTGCTGTATCCACTGCACCACCTAGCTGCCCCAACAACCTCCTTTTTCATCCTAGCAAATCCAATCTTCATTCTGGGGACCTTCAAACTTAAGATACTAACCTGAAGGATTGGATTCTCCCCCAGAAGGAAGTGAGCCTACACTTGGTAGAGGGGTAACTGCGGTTTTCTGAAAGATCTCTTCTTCACCCCAGTTATACATACAAGTTTACAGCTTTATGATGCTACCCTAAGAGTATGAATTCCCTTTAGGAGAGAAACAAATTTTGGGTTGAGGATAAGGTTCTTTAAAGAAGAGGAAATGATGCTGACTTCTCCCTGAAAAAATTAACTTAGGTTGCATGAGAAGTAGCCCTTTTCTCATGGGACCTGCAAATATGAAATTCATAGTCATAGCAGAGCACAAAGTCCAGGTTTTTGTTCCTCTGCATGATGGCTCTGTCCCTTACAGTTTCTTTGACTGAGGCCACATGTGCTACCTTTTTCACCAGAAGAGTCTGACACATCCCAGGAATATTCCCTTTTTTCTCTTGAAAGCTAGATCCCTGTTTTAGTATCTTATTTCTTTTTCTAAATAAATCAGGGCTTTCTCTTGAGGCTTACAGAAAATAATCAAAGAAGTCAATTAATTAGATTCATTTATTCACGCACTGCTTCCTACATTTAGCAGCAACTGTCCTCTGAGTGAGTGCTTTTTGTGATGAAGACTAACACCACACCTAGGAGAGAAATAAACAAGGCACAGGCATAAAACTTGACAGATTTTAACCTAGGTTTACTGAAGGACATTCTTTGTATCCAACAGAAGTATCAGGATGGGTAGAGATAAGAGGAGAGGATCTTTAGGTCTATGTCTTAAGTTGATTCCCCACCAGTGTTTTGAGATCACAGAGGTATGCAGACTCAGGCCAGTGGGGAAAAGGGAATGAGAAAAGGGAAAAAGTAATAGATCTCCAAACTGTAATGGGGAAAAGGTAAATGGTAACTCCCAGGGATTTCAAGGATGGTTGTAGCAGCAAAGATGATATTTTAAAACTGTCAGGGTAAAGCAAATGACCACTATCTCAGGTTAACTAGTAGAGGGTAAGAGGAGGTAATAGCTCAAAACTCTTAAGAGAGTTAAAAAGTTTTTCCTTTTTATAAAAAAAAAGAAAGAAAAGATCTCATCTCTGATACACATCAGAAATGTTTCCATTTTCTAGGTCCCATGGATTCCAGAATGTAACTGACTACATCAGGGGTGGGAGAATCTATAGCCTTTTGACCAAAGCTTTACTGAACAAATCCTTTTATTAAGGGGATTTGTTCTGTTAAGTTTGGATTCAGGCAAAGGGCTGCACTTGAGGACCTAGAGGGCCACTGGCCTTGAGGCTACAGGTTCCCCACCCCTGGGCTAAATGATGCTATGAGAGTGGTACTAGAGGGGATCAACCTTCTCGAACTCTATTATGAAAAGAACTAGGATCCTACAAAAAATTTCACCAAGCTGAACATTGTCACAATCTTGGAAAGGGGGAAAGGTCTTCCCAACAGATTAGGTTTGTAAGGCAAAACAATGAGTTGCAGGTAAGAAGGAAAGCAATCAAAGTCCTCTAAGGAGTTTTTGTTGTCCCTAACCAGCTTGACCAAATGAATGTCCTTGCTCTACCAAGGAGGGAAATAGTCTTGGCCTTAAGGAATGATAGGCTTCTCTTTGGATTCTATATACTAACCTAGAAAGGAGTGGGAGAGGGGAAAAGGAGAGGGGAACTTCATAAGGATTGTAATGTCCAGGAGAAAAAGGACCCAATTTACCAATTTTGCTAGCTACATATGAATGCATATGTTCTTTAGTGAGCTTTTATCAATTCTTTTACATTCAAAAGGAAGGTTGGCATTTTCAATGACAAAAGTACTAAATAAAGATGGCAAAGACGTTTGCACATGCATTTTTTTTTTTGAGACTATCTCCCTTCTCTCCCAGGCTGAGTGTAGTGGCCACTCATGGCCAGATCCCATTACTGATCAGCAGAGGAGCTCTAACGTGTTACATTTCCAACCTTGACTGGTTCACCTATCCTTAGATAGCCTGGTGCTTCCCCACGCCTACCCCTCTGCTCCCTGAGGTTCACCTTCTTGGTGCTGGACTGTGTGTGCCCACTGTGGCTCAGAATTCCCAGACTCAGGGGGTCCACCAGCTTCACCCTAGCAGGGATTCTGAGCCTGGGCCTCCAAGCCCATTTATATATACCTTATTAGCAGGAGAATAGAACCACAGAGACCAGATGGAAGCATTGCCACAGTTAGAGTTCCTCCCATAATTCCCTACTCTATCCAGGAGGCTGGATCATGCAACTCCATGAATCAATGCAAAACATTTATTAAGCCCTTACTATGTACCAGGCACTAGACATAGAAAGAAGAGTGAGACAGTCTCTGCTCTCAAAGAGCTCACATCCTTTCTTTTACTTTTTGTGAGGTAACTAGGGTTAAGTGACTTGCCCAGAATCACACAGCTAGTGAGTGTTATGTATCTGAAGCCAGATTTGAACTTAGGTGCTCCTAACTCCAGAGTCGTTGCTCTATCCACTGCGCCACCTAGCTGCCCAAGAGCTCACATTCTAATACTATGAGACTCTAAGACCAGACATGTAGGATGGTTTGGCTTCCAGGTACAATCATAAAACAGGTCGTAAGGCCTGGTGTTCCAAATGGCAAGTAATCTCATTTGGTAGGAACACAGAGGGAAGATAAGGATGATGTACTAATAAGTCTTCTTTAGTGTCATTTGGATTGATGCATCTGTTTCTGATATTGAACTCTGTGTCAGTGCCAAGAATTTTGGGGATGATAACTCTTTTCTTCAGTAGGTTCGATAGCTGTGGCAGCTGAGGTGGCAGGGACTGCAGGATGGACAGGTCCCCAGGGGTTGTTCCTTTGGATGATAGCAGCAGGGCCAAATTGGGAGAAGGGGCAGGTGACTTGGGGAGCTCTGCTACAGCCAGAGGACCAAGCTGCTTCTGAAGAAGTTTGCGGGGAAGTGATGCTTATGCTTTCACATACCTCTCATACACCACTTCCTGTTTCTCCAATACCTTGATACTTCCTCATAGGATTATAGATTTTGAGTTGTAAGGGATTTGAGAGGTTATCTTGTCCAACGCACTCATTTTACAGAGGAAGAAAATGAATTTCAGAGACAGTAGGCGATTTACACAAGGTCACACAGATAAGAAGCCAGGATTTAAAAACCTGGTCCTCCAATTCCCAATCCTAATATTCTTTCCCCTAGGAAATTCTTTGTGGGGTGGAAAGGCTATTAAGGCTATTAGTATGTATAAACTTTTTCTGGCCCAAGCCCTAGGTCTACTCTTAGCTCTTCTCTTGTCTGATATGCTGTCAATTCTCTTAATATCCCTCTGAAAAAAGGAGTGACTCTGACTGACTTCCTTTTTTAAATGGCTCAGAGTCATTCCATCTTGAGCCAATCAATTCATTCCCAATTCAATAAGGTACCAATGGGCATGTTCAATCCACCCCTCCATAGGAAGATAGAAATTCCCAAACAAAGGCTCACCATCCTTTTAACTTCATCTTGCTGTTCAGGTTCCTCTAGACCATTACATATGTAGACATATTTTTCATGGAGTCTGAGGATTGACATCTTTGACAAGCAGTTTCCAAACCTACTCTTTTTTTTTTTTTGGCAATTGGGGTTAAGTGACTTGCCCAGGGTCACACAACTAGTAAGTGTCAAGTGTTTGGTCTGAGGCTGGATTTGAACTCAGGTTGTCCTGACTTCAGGGTTGGTGCTCTATCCACTGCGCCACCTAGCTGCCCCTCAAACCTACTCTTAAAGACCTATAGTGATGGGAAATCCACCAATCACCAAGGCAGCCCATTCCATCTAGGGACAGCTATACTCATAAAGAAATTGTCAAAAAATAAATTAATACCAAATCTACTTGCCTGTAAGTTCCTCCTACTGGTTCTAGTTCTGCTCTGTGGGTCCATGCAGAAAAACAGTCTAATCCTCTTCTATTTGGCTGCCCTTCAAAACTCTGAAGTGTTGAATCCAATATGAAAAGTTAATGTTACCCACTCACTTTTGCTGTCAGAAACACTCATGTGCTTTTCTTGGAGAGGGATTGAGGAGATGGTAGCTGAGAGTTGCTCCTTTCCATCCTAGAGCATGTACACAGTACTTCATTACTGGACAGGTTAGCGCCAATATTTGCTTCATTGGGAGTTGTCTCCTGGACAAAGTCTTCCTGTAATATTTTATCTTAGTGTGGAGGTGACCCCTGGGATTTCCCAAGGTGATTCCAGAGGAGTACAAGTTCTGGTAGGTCCTACCAAGTGGGAAAGACTTCACTTTACCTACAACATCTCCTTATTGGATCCTTACAACATCCCTGTGATTTGGGTGCTGTTATTACCCGTATTTGTCAGATGAAGAAACTGAGGCTGAGAGAGGTTGAGTGAGTTGCCCAGGCTCACACAACCAGGAAGTGTCTATCTGGGGCCAGATCTGAACATCAAATCTTCCTGACTCCATATCCATTACTCACTCTACCACTTCACTGCTGTCTCAGTGTGTGTCCCTCTACACACATATCCCCCTCTATGTCTATTCTCTGATCACATGTCTTCCCTACTTGTGTCCCTCTTCATATGTGTTCTCCAAGTGTGCATACTCCCTGCTGATGGTAGCGTATTTGTGGAAATGTGTGCCCCGGGTTTATGGAGGAAATATTTTACTCCTACTGTTCTTACTATGCTATTTCATTAAAAGCTTTCATATGAATTCATTGTGTCCTCCACGTTGACTAGTAAACATAAACATTGTGGTGAAGGCTCATGACCTATGATTTTGAGTGGCTACAGGCCCACTAAATACCTTGAACTGGGAGTAGCCTTGCCTGAGGGATCCATTATGAAAGCTGGAAAGTAACCCAGGGTGGTACATTTTTTTTTCTCTGAACATTTCATAGTACCTGGCACATGCCTGGTTAAGCTATATAGATATAGATATATACATATGTATGTATGTATGTATGTATGTATATATATAATGCTCCTCAGTCCTCAATAAACAGGAATATATCAATACATATTTTATTTGCTTCACTATGCATATTTGTTATAAGAATTTAGTTATTTTCTTTTTCAATGGGGGAGGCAGAGAGATTGTTGGGAAACAGAAAAATTAGATTTTTGTCAATTGAAAAAAATTTAATTTAATTTAAAAATGAAATTGGGACATGGTAAGCACCAAAAATCATCATAAATCATATTTGTTATGTTTAAAAATACAGGAAATGACTAGTTAATGAGGCAAGAGTCATTCCTGAATCAGCTGACTGTATATAGTCAGACCACTGCTTTGTTAGTACAAAGCACAAAATCACCAAATTAGGAGAAACAACAAAAATGAGAAGAAAAGATACGGTGCACTATTGAAGCAACTTGAATCTGACCTAGTTAAACGAGTGGTTGATGCTGAAAAATGGGAAATGGATTTTTAAACAACCAGATGTTGAGAAATGGATTTTAAAAAGCCAGACAGTCACCATTTTCTAGATAAGTTTAAATTACATAAAGTGTATGAGAAGACTAAAAGAGCCAAGGAATGGCCTCAGCCAGCAAACACTTGATTCCCTTGCCAAGGGGAGAGATAGTGACAAGTAACAGCAACACTGGTTTAGAATATAAACTCATTTGTCGAATCTTACAGAGGAGGACGGTGGAAGACTCTTAGCAGTATTACTTCATAAAACAATGAGAAGCAGTAGAGGAAAAATAAGTTTAGAGAAAGTTTGATGAGAGATCAAGGTATTTAAAGGGGAAATTGATTGGACAATAATGAATGAGAAATGGGAAAAATCTGTTAAGATTTTTTAGAGCAAACTTTTTTTTTCACTGTAAATGACAGTTGAATCACCACTCTAACACTATAGACCTTCTCATGAGGAAATGAAAAAAAACACTGAACAAAACAAACATGGGAAAAACAGTTGGACCAGCCAGAAGTATACACAAAAGAAATCTGTGCTGGTGGTGACACAGTTTTGAGACCATTCAGAGATACCAAAGGTTTCAAATAACTTCAGTTTATTGTGGAAAGAAAGAAAATAAAGAAAGAGATACAGAAAGGAAAAGGTAAAGAAAGAAAAAGAGAGAAAGAAAGGAGGAAAAAAGGTAATTAAGAGAATGCTCAATAACCACCTTTCATTTCTATAAAATTTATATGAAAGCAAGCACACATACCCTTAATCAAGATTTCAGAGGGAACAGGGAAGCTTTTATGATCAATATTCTATAGCAGACCACACTTTTACAATCACACAATTAATTGAAATGGTTAGAGAATACAAAGTAAAAGTGTGCTATTGTTTATTAACTATAAAAGAACATTTAATTTGGTAGAGCAAAATTCCAGCTTAAAGATGCTTCTCAAAAAAAAAATGTCTCCCACGTATGTTTTGAAATTACCCAAGATTCTCTGAAAAGTATAAGAACAGAGATGATTATATTCAATTAATCTCTGATTATTAATATCAAATGAGGCATAAGATAGGGAGACCTATGCTAGCCAAAGATGTTTGTAATTACCAGGTAAAGGGTCCAGTGCAAGTTCTGAATCAAAGAAGAATTTTCTATGAGTAGAGACACCCTCCAGATGAGAATGAGTTTGTGTTTGGTGCACCAAGCCCTGGAATGGTGTAGAACCAGCTAAATGAGATCAATAATAAATTAAAGAAGTTTGGCTTAGCCATCCACATAGGGAAAACAAGTAGATGAAAAATTCATATTGTCCAGATTGTGATAGCCAACTGGAGAAACAATCCACGAAGCTTATCCATCAGTATGTATAAATTGGACGGGTATTGTGGATTGTTAATGAGCTAGGTTTAGAGTTTGATAGTAAGAAGAAAGTGGGCTGGATTGCCTTTGGGAAATTCCAGAGTGGGAGTTGTGAATTGATCTAATTGTTCTGGAAAACAAATTGAAATCACACCCCCAAACTATAGTGCAGAAACCCTTTGGCCCAGCCGTACTCTTGTCAGGCATTTATCTGAAGGAAGTCATACACAGAAGGCAAGATCTCTCTCTGTCTCTCTCTCTCTCTCTCTGTCTCTGTCTCTGTCTCTGTCTCTGTCTCTGTCTCTCTCTCTCTCTCTCTCTCTCTTTCTCTTTGTCTCTCTCTCCCTTTCTCTGTCTCTCTGTCTCTCTCTCTCACACACACATACACACACACAAACACATTCGAGTTATAGTAAATTTTTTGTAGTAGTAAAAAACTGGGAGAAAAGTGGGTACCCGTCAATTGGGAATTGGCTGGAGGAATCATGGGATGTGAATGTAATGGAATGCTATTGGATTGTAAAAGGTAACCTTTAAAAATGCAGTACTCCATCTGCAATGTTTCCTGCCGTAGACTTCCATTTGCATTTGTGGTTAGGGCTCTAGAAAGTGGCTGCTAGTCCCAAGTTCTAAGGTATCCCACGGGTCTAGACCTCTAGAACTGTAGCTCACGAGCTCCCACCAATGAGCTTCCCCTGGACATTCATCTAGTGGACACAATTAGCTAAAAAGTCATGACATTCACTAAAATAGATACAGTAAGATACACATAGCTATGTGTAGCTGTAAAACATTCCCTCCCCGCCATAAACTTGGGACATAAGACACAGTCTCCCACAAACACATACAGCATCCATGGGAAAACTGGGCACACTATAAGACTTTGATGTCCTTTCTTCATGAAGTCCCTATCTAACTCCCCCTGGGCCCAACATCTTGTTTAAGCTTGGCTTCCAGAGATGCTCCTCTTTGTAGCTGGATTCTTGATTGGTTAAAGCTGGTTCTCCCTTGAATCTATGCTTGGCCCTTTTCTCTGCTCCTAGGGGTCACACTCCTCGAAGCTGCTTCCTGACTCAAGCCATTGCCTCTGTGTCCATGTTAGTTTAGAGTGCGTGTTTGTACCCCTTGCTGGTTGTGAAATCTCCTATCAATCTAATAGTTCCGAGCAATGCACAATATCTGATAATAATGCCAAGTGTAGAAAGAAGTGTTTCACCCTTCTTATTATTTGGGGAGGGGACGGGAAGCTCCTTTGCCCACCTCACTGCCCTTTGGGATAGGCACAGAGCTCACATTCCACAGATCTCCCAGCCTGGGCTGACAGCAGAGCCCCCAGGCTGGCTGGTGAATGTCTCACACAGCCCACAGATCTAAGTAGGCCCCATCTATGCTTCATTTTACTCTCCGGTCATCTTTTCACCTGCCACATAGTCCGGACACTATGCCCTGGACAACTTAACCCTTTCCAAACATATTTCTCATTCCCTTACTATGCTTTTGTTTTAAGTTAATTGTATTATCTGATTGACTATAAGGTACACACATCAGTGGGGGCACATGAAGTAGAGTTTTAGGGGTGTGGACCCACAAAGTACCTTAAAACTGGGTACTTGATTGATAACCATCTATATGATGATGTCTTTCCTAATACTGAATCATCTTTGCATTTTTAATGCAAATCTTATTTGATCATAACGAGCAATTTAAAATCTATTGCTGCATTCTATTTGCTAATAGTTTATGAATTGTTTTGTTTTGCATGAATGTTTATGAGTAATTTTGGTTTGCAGGTCTCATTTTCTGCCTTTTCATTGCTAGGAACATGGATCAAAACCATACTTGCTTCATATGAAGAATTAGATAGAGTGAAGGTTTTCTTTATTTTTGAAAACAGTTCATGGACTATTCGGTCTTTGAAAGTGTGTTAGAATTCATTTACTAATCCATCTGGTCCCTACGTCTTTTTCTTTTTTTTTTTTCTTGTGTCTTTTTCTGCAGCAGCTTCATAGTGGCTGTTTAATTTCTCCTTCTGGGGTTTCTTTATTTAGGTTTGCTATTTCATATTTTGTCAGCTTGGGTATTTTGTATATTTTAAAATTTTTTCTTTTTTTATCATGATCTTAATAAAAATCAATAAATGGGAACATATCAATATATAAACAAAAAGGATTATACTTGAAACTGTGACCTTCTGTTATGTATAATTTTTTCAATTATGCCCAGACTTTTTAAAAAAATAATTTATATTTAACATAGTAGTTCCAGCTCTGCCCTGTTCATCTGTAACCCTTTCTAAACTTTCTTCTGCTCTCTTCTGTGTGTTTTTAAATGATTCATTGATGCTCTTTCCTTTTCTTCCTTCTTTTTTGAATATCTCTTGCTATTCTTGCAATCTTTCCCAACTCCGCCTTTCTCGCCTAGAAGCCCTACATGGTAAGAATGAAGGATAGTCACACAAAACAAATCTACACATTGGCTGTGTCTGAGAGTAAATGTTTTGTGCACCCATAGTCTATCACCTATGTGACAGGAAGTGGAAAGCATGATTAATCACCAGTCTTAATTTGGTCTTAATCACTTATCACAACTGTCAATCTTAATCACTGGAGTTGGAATCAGTAATTACAATAATCATTGTTAAGTCTGCCAAAGTTGTTTTTCTTTACAATGCTGTAGTTATCATAAAATTGTTCTTCTGATTCTGCTTATTTTACTCTGCATCAATTCATATAAGTTCTCTCAGGTTTCTTTGAAACTGTTTCTTTGATTATTTCTTACAGCGCCCATTCCTATGCCGTAAGTTTTTCAATTGTTCCCTAATGGATGGGTACCCCCTTTGTTTCTAGCTCTTTGCAACAACAAAAAGTGTTGTTATAAAAATTTGTGTACATGTTGGTCCTTTTCTTCTTTTGGACTCTAACACTAATGGCGGAATTGGTAGGACAAAGGTTATGCATCATTCAGTGATTCTTTGGGTAGAGATCCAAACTGTTCTCCAGAATGGTTGAACTTCTTCACTGCCTGTTCTCCCCAACTCCTCCAACATTTATCATTTTCCTTTCTTTTAATATCTTTGTCAGTTTGATGGGTATATGAGATAGGAATCTAAATTTGTTTTAATTTACTTTTCTTATTTGGAACATTTTTATATGATTGTCATTAGTTTGCCTTTATTTGTTTGAGAAATGCCAGTTCACATTCTTTGACTATCTACTGGGGAGCTTGTCATGTTGTTATATATATAACAGGCAGCTGGTGAACGTAAACACTGTGCTTAGTTGATGCAATACCAAATGGGACAGGCTGGGGAACCTGCTTCTAGAAAGACATGATGACATGTAATGGAAGGGCACCGGTCTCCAACTGGTAGCGTGCACAGACATTCCATAACAAATTCCAGTGTACTAATCATGTGATAAAGAGCTAGACTGTTAATTGGTTGCATAGCCAGAACCAGGGTACATTCAAAAGGCACCAACTAGGGGCCACTAGGTGGCGCAGTGGATAGAGCACCGGCCCTGAAGTCATAAGGACCAGAGTTCAAGTCCAGCATCAGACCAAATACTTGACACGTACTGTGTGACCTTGGGCAAGTCACTTAACCCTAACTGTCTTACTCCACCCCCCAAAAAAGGCACTAACTGGATCAAAGGAAGGGGTCCTTATTCCTGTTTGGGTGAATGAATTAAAGTTCACTTGTAAAGGTTAGGACAGCAAGTAACCAGAAATCGTGGAGAGGTGGTCCATGCCAGCATTTGTTGGAAGCCAGATAATGAGAAATGAAATACGGAACTCACTACTTGACCTTGCCCAACAGTGGCTGAGTCACAGATTCATCCGGTGGCTTCGTCACAATTAGAAGTGAACTTGGTGGGACTAGCGCTATGCAGAAACTGATTTAAGTTTGAGCGAACTCTTCCTGGGGTCCAAGGTGGCACAAGTGTTTGGGAACTTGGAGTTTATACTTCTGTTTTCGCTATATCTTTACAGTAAAAATCCATTTGTAAAAGCTAATTGATA
Source organism: Vombatus ursinus (assembly GCF_900497805.2). Lineage (NCBI taxonomy): Eukaryota > Metazoa > Chordata > Mammalia > Diprotodontia > Vombatidae > Vombatus > Vombatus ursinus. The sequence goes on from NW_020954553.1 coordinate 9,370,489, forward strand.
TTAATTGGTTAAATGAAATTTGAGTGCTAATCACTAGTGGATGAGAGTGGAGGTAACCTATAGGAAAGGGAGCTCTCACTGATAGCATTTGAGAAGAATCATCCCACCCTTTCAGGGGCACTCTCTAGAACCCTGAGGGGGAAATGATGATGATGCTGATAACTAACGTTTATATAGTACTTTAACGTTTGTAAAGCACTTTACAAATATTATCTTATTTTATCCTCATAACAACCTTGGGAGGTAGTTGCTATTATTACCCCCCTTTTACAGATGAGGAAACTGAGGCAGACAGAAGTTAAATGACTTGCTCAGAGTCACACAGTTAGTAAGTATCTGAGGATGGATTTGAACTCAGACTTTCTTGACTCCAGCTACAGCATTCTACCAGCACCCAGTTTTGATCTGTGGGAATAAGGTCAGAATATTGCTTCACATATTTGTATCAATTCTCTATATATCTTGAATATATAGGAAATTAGCTGCAAAGATTGTTTTTTTCCTGTAAACTATTTTCCTTCTAATTCTGACTATGTTGATTTTGTTTGTCTAGTCGCTTCTGAATTCGATGTCATCGAAATTGTTCATTTTTGTGTCTTGTGATCCTATCTATCTCTTGTTTAGTAAAAAACTCTTTCTGTATTGATCTATTGCTGTGGAAGCTATCACCTTCTCTGTTCTAATTCGTATATGATATCTCTTGTAGGATAGGATTCAAGTTTTCCCTCCAATCTCTACTGGCTGTATGACCCTGGGCAGCTCACGTATCCTTCCAGTGCTCTTAGCAGCATTTTAGACTATAAGTTATAGAGAAGGTGATGACCTGCATTGCTAGAGGTTTTTTTCTCATTGAGAATTCTCTATGCCAATGTAATCAATGCCCAGCCTCTGACCTTTTATAACTAAGTCTTGTACCTCTTTAGGGCTTTTTATGGTCTATAGAATGATGTTGGTCTAACCTTAACTCCTGCTACATGTGTTTCAGCTTTCCTAGTTTTTATTTTTTGAAAAGTGAGCCTTTATCCCAGTCATTGGAGTCCTGTAAGTTCATTTAACATTTGTGTATCACATGTATGCATTCATTCCACTAATCAATTTTCCTTTTATTTAACCAGCACACATTATTTTTGTTGATGACTGCTCTGTACTGTAATTTGAAATCTGGTAGATATTTTATATTTTTTGGTAAGTATTTATCCATTTCTTTCACATCCTGTTTGGTTAGAACATAGCTATATGCCAGTATCTCTGACAATTTTCTTCATGTCTGTTGCATTCACGGTGATCTTCACTTCCTTTTTTCTAATTCTGGCAAATTGTCAGTCAATAAACATTTATTTGTTATTGTTCAGTCATTTCAGTCATGTCCAACTCTTCATGACCCCATTTGGGGGTTTTCTTGGCAAAGATATTGGAATAGTTCGCCATTTCCTTCTCCAGTTCATTTTATAGATTAAGAAACTGAGGCAAAGAAGGTTAAATGACTTACCCAGAGTCACACGTCTAGTAAATGTTTGAGGGGATTTAAACTCAGGGCTTACTGACCCCAGGCCCAGTTTTCTATGCACTGTGCCATCTAGCTGCTCCAAACATTTATTAAGCACCTCCAATGAGCCAGGCATTGTGCTAAAGGTTGGAGATATGAAGAAAGGCAAAAGATGGTCCCTGCCCTCAAGAAACTTATCCTGTAATGGGGAAAACAATATGCAAAATAAGGATGTACAAACAACATATATACAGGTTAAATTGGAGATAATCAATAGAGGGAAAGGATTAGCATTAAGAGCTATTGGGAAAGGCTTCCTGTAGAAAGTAGGCTATTATCTGGGACTTGAAGCTAGGGAAGCCAGGAAGTGGAGATGAGGAGCAACAGCATTCTAGGTATGCGGAACAGCTAGAGAAAATGTATGGAGTTGGGAGATGGAGCGTCTAATTCAAGGAATAAAAAGGACGCCAGTGTGACTGGATAGAAGACTATATGGTTTTGGGGGGAAAGATGTAAGGTGTAAGAAAACATAAGAAGGAAAATAGGTTTTTTATTAATGCAATTATTTTCTATTTCTTATTTTATTAATTTTCCCCTTTAATTTGATGATTGTTTTGTGGTAGTAGTGTTTAGTCTATTAATTTGTTCATTTTGTATTTTCTATGATTGATAACTTTAATTTCTGTTTTCTCTTTCTTCAATATAAATATTCAAGGACATGAATTTGCTTTTGAGCATTGCTTTGATTGTTTTATACATTTTGAAATGTTGCTGTATTTACTTTGTTATCACCTCTGATATGAATGAAATAAATGAAAAAGCATTGATTCAGGAACTTGTAGAGCTCAGAAGGGGAAAAGGGACCCCTCTCCCCAACCCCGGCAGCAATCTGACTTTGCCCTAGATGGGGCTACCACCTTGGGGGTGCTGAAACCTTGCAGGCCCCCAGGCTCTCCCTGAGATTCTACTTACTGGGCTGCCTTTTTTTCTTTCAAAATTTTTGTCACAAAGGACGGTTTGCTGAGTAGCAGAAGGGGGAAAGATATCTTCAAAAATTAAAGTAAAATGCAATGATCTATCGATCAAACTATGAGAGGAATACTGTACAGAGCATGGTAAAATAATAACAAAATTCATTTTAGAGAAACAAAACACCTAAAATATCAAAGAAATTATGGGGAAAAGTAGGGATGAAAGGGTACTAGACCTTTCAGACCTCAAATTATTCTATATATTCTATAAAACAGCATCAAAACCATTGGTTTTGGTTAAAAAAAAAAAAACCAGAGGAGAGCAGTGGGACACATTTGACAAGGGAGAATCAGAAACAATGGAACTCAATGTTTGATAATACTGAAAATATAAATTATTTAGGAAAGATTTCCCCTGATAAAAACTGGGAAGCAGTTTGGCAGAAATTAAACACACACCCACATCTTATGCCACGTTCCATAATTAATTCAAATGGCTACGTGTCTTTGATATTAAGAAGCATTTGTTGTTGTTGAAAGTATACCATAAAAGAAATTAGAAGAGATGTAGATCACATATCTTTCTTGCAAGAATGCCTCAGAGCATTTCTCCATCCTGTCTTGCACATAACAGACAAAATAATCTTCCTAATGCAAAGATCTCACGTTACTCTCCTGCTCCAAAGGTTCTCATGGTTCGCTATTGCCTTGAGGACAGATTATAAACGACCACTGTCTGGCCTCAATAACCTGTCAAACTGCCCTTCTTTATTTCACATTATTTGCTTTCATGTATTCTCTATTCCAGACAAAAGGGACTCCTTGATGTTCCCCACACTCAACATTCCTTCTCAATAAAAGCATTTAAAAAAACAATAAAGCCCCTCTCCACTGGGCCCCAACAACAACAACAAGAAGGAGTTGATGCAGGTGGAGACTGAGTGGGAAGGAAGGCATGCATGCAAAAGGTGTTGGGACAAGATTTGTCAACTAATTGATATGGGGAGTGTGTGGGAGAGGGAAGAATCCAGGAGGACTCCAAGCTTATGAACTGGCGTGACTGGGAAGGATAGAGACGCCCTCAACAGAAACAGGGAAATTTGGAGGAGGGAAGGGTTTAGAGAAAAGGATGATAGGTTCTATTTTAGACATAATGAAACAGTAAAAGCACCATGGGAAGGAAACCAATACCTTAGATAGGACCCAAGGGTAACAGGATATGGACTGGTTACTCCATCCATGCCAATGGGTCAAACGCCCTTTTTTTCTGGGTGACTTTGGTCCACAAATACTCCATTTAGGATCCATCAAATATACCCTAGAGGTCTTCCTCTGGTTTTTTCAATGTGGAAATCAGTGATTCCTTGAAGTACTGACATTTAAGAAGATACCTCTAATATTTCCTTTCATTAATTCTTTTTCCCCTCCCAACTTTGGAGAGAGGAAGAAAAGGCATACCTTGTGATTAAAAAGAAATGTAGGCAGGACTCTCCAAACCACCAGCAAATATGAAGTATCCGTTTTGACATACAGTGAACTTTTTGCTTGCCTTAAAAAAAAATTTCCCACTTTTCCTTAGAATCTATCCCTTTGTGAGATACCCTGAAAAGTCAGTTCCTGAGTGTCTTCATAATTGAGTGCCACCCAGCACAACTTTGACCTGTTTGTGTTTAGTCAGGTCTCACTGTTCTTCTTGGCTTCATCTTCATAATTACTATTTACTTGTACTTCCTCAGGACGCTAGATCCTAAGGCTGACAATGTCCAAATGTGGTGATAACACTGCTGGGGATGATGAGGATGAATTGCTTTGGAAATGCTGGCAAGTCCATTATATCAAGTCTATTTGTTGTCCTCCTTCCAGCTTTTGGGGTGATTGGCTTAGCTGTGTCTCCTGCCAAGCTTTCTGGAAGCTCAGTTCATCCTGTTCTGCTTTTTGCTATTTTGCTTTTAACCTTCTGACATTTTTCTCCACGAGGGTGTTACCTTTGGCTGCCATGTCTCTATTCTTAGCAAGGAGATCAAGTGATTGCTGGCTGAAGAAATTTCTGGGCTCTTTAACCACCTTGCTGTGATGGTTGTTTAATATCAGTGAAATTTCCTCTAATGAATGATGAGAATTCTTTTTTTAACATTTCTCACTTTTTTCAGAGTCAGCAGCTTTTTAAATGAGTAAGGATGAAGTAGCTGTAATTGCATGCAGCATCCTCATCTCATCTGTATCCTTTCTTTCTTCCCACTTGGCATGAGGAACCAACCATTGCATGAAAGTTTTCTTATTGCTTCGGGTACAAGACAGAACCAATTCTGCCAACACCTATATTCATATACGTGAAGAGACAATGTGATCCATTCTACCATTTAAGCTACGATTTCTTTATAGGGCTTATAATTAAATATTAAGCAAGGATGTTAATATGGTTGCGTTTCTATTTCCCTCTCTTTCCTCTGAGAAAGTCAAATATAGGTTTTATATTTTATGTGTGATTCCTTTCTGTAATTGATTCTATTCTGTAACTCCGTGAGCCGTGTTTCTTTGTCCCTGAGTTAAGTTTACAAGTTCATGAGTCCAGAAGTTCAGTTTTCCTCTCCCAGTTAAGTTTCCCTATAAATCACTTCAATTGAAAGAAAATAGTTATCTCTATACTACCAACTTGCCCTTGTACAATTAGAAAAAAATCTGCTCTCCTTGAAGGGTGCAGGTGGATGCCTGGGAGTCTGGTCTTTTATCTCTGCAAACACTGACTGTTTTTCAAGAAAGTCTGGTCTGTTATCACTGTGGAACTCACTAGCCATGCAGGTGGACACCCTCAGTGAGTGTTCCCTAGCAACAAGCTGGAAGGAGGGGTTGTTGCTAGCCCTGCATTCCAGACTTCCATCCAGTCATATTGTTTTTCATCATCTCTGACACTTCAGGCTTTGTATCCAATCACATTTTTTTCCATCTGTGAAGCTTCCTGTTCTTTGTTCTGTTGTACTTCCCAAAACTGTATGAAGGCTAGTAACCCCCTACCTCGTGGTCTTTTTGACTTACTGAGGAGCTGAGAGACCCATTTTATTGGTAATTGCTAGCCTTACCTATAAGTTGAACATGTTTGCAAGTTTATGCTTCTGTTTACTTTAATTTCAATTGAGATACCTCTAACCTTGTATCAACCCATTGGTCATTGCAGGAACACCACATGTTGAGTGCCAATAGTTAAATGAATGGTTGTAGACTACCTAATAGCTGTTAGAGCCCTTTCTACCCGCTCTGACCGCCATGTCTTTCTGCACCTTCCCTTTGGAAGTAGCATTCAAAGGGCAGAGGGTCATTTTGTGCTTTTATCTGGTTCATGAGTCACAGTGGCCAAAGGATTCATTACTTTGGGGGCTAACGTGGTGATTATCCTTTCCAGACTTAGCTAGGCTGGTCCTTAAAGAGCAAACATTGTCTGTTATCTGGTTTATAGTTGAAAGTAGCAGTCAGGTGGTGCCACAGTACCCAGAGCACTGGACCTGGAGTCAAGAAGATCTCAGCTCAAATCCTGCTCCAGACCTTTATTAGCTATATGACATTGGGCTAGTCACTTAATCTCTGTCTGCTTTAGTTTCCTCATCTGAAAAAAAAATAGCTAACATTTACATAGTGCTTACTATGTGTCTGGTACTGTTCTAAGCATTTTATAATTATTATCTCATTTGATTTCCATAACAACCCTGGGAGGTAGGTGCTATTAGTATTTCCATTTTACAGATGAGGAAACTGAGGCAAATAGGGGTTAAGGGATTTGCCTACAGTCTGAGAATAGTAATAGCACCTTCCTTACAAGATTACTGTGAAGGTCAAATGAGATAATATTTATAAAATGCTTTGCAAGCCTTAAAGCACAATATAAATAATAGTAGTAGCAGCAGCAGCAGCAGCAGCAGTAATAGTAGTAGTAGTAGTAGTAGTAGTAGTAACAGAAGTAGTAATTATTGTTGTTACTACTACTACCACTATGATTCTCTCAGCTTGGCAGAACCTGCCTGAGCTTGTGCTCTGCTAAGAAAACCCAGGGTCACCTCTATAACACAACTTGGCTTCAGAGTAGGACTTCCGTGGAGTTGCATAAAGTAAGGAATCAAACATTTGAATGGAGACTATGAAGAAAAAACTGACAGGAACTTGTGATTGATTAGAATGTGTAGAATAAGGAAAACTGGGGAGTCAGTCAATCAATAAGCATTTATTAAGCACCTATTATGTACCAGCACTGAGCTAAGCACTGTGGCTATAAAGAAAGGCACAAAACAGTCCCTGCTATCAAGGAGCTCACAGGCTAATGGGAAGACAACATGCAAACAGCTATATACTAACAAGATATAGACAGGATAAATTATAGTTAATCAATGCAGGGAAGGCAGTTTGCCTCAATTCCTCATCTGTAAAATGAGCTGAAGAAGGAAATGGCAAACCACTCCAGTTTCTTTGCCAAGAAAACCTCAAATGGGGTTATGATGAGTGGGGAAATTAAGAAAAGATTCTTGTAGAAGATGGAATTTTAGCTGGGACTTGAAGGAGGTCAGGGAATCCAGGAGGCATAGAGGAGGAGAAAGAACATTCTATGCATAGGAAACAGGCAGTGAAAATGCCCAGAGGAGCAACAAGAAGGCCGGTGTCACTGGATCATAAAGTGTAAGAAGACTGGAAAGGTAGGAGAGGTCCACGAAAAGATAATTTAAAGCTTTCAGGCATGAATAACCACAAAAATAATGGTCCCTTAGACAGAAATAGGGGAGTAAGGAAGGGAAACCAGCACACGAGGAAAAGAAAATGAGTTCAGTTTGGAATGTGCTGAGCTTGAGGCAAAGGAAGAAGAGATTTCTGTTAGGCGATTAATCCACTGGGCTATCCATTTGTAATGGTGGCCCGGTCAATGAATGCTGGCAGTATGAGCATGTGATAAGCATGCCGATGACATGGCATGAAAGGCCCAACTCTCCACTTCAGAGCAAGTGCATGAAGTTGTATGACCATTTTCAATCCACTTACTGCATGCCTTTTAGTTGCCTACTGACTCAGAATTGGGCGTGCATGTAAAAGATTCCCAGCCTCTTTTGGGCTTTGATTGAATTAGGACACACTGCAGGCCTCTAGATTCCAGAAGAGATCTTAAGCTTTTTCTGCCCCAAACCATCCATGGCCTTTGAATGCATGGTGTCTCTGTGTTTTACTTCTTTGCATGTTTTCTTTTACTCTTAAATGGAGTATTGGAGATGCTTGAAAAGTGGTAGGACAAAAGTCCAGTCCCAAGAGTCCATGCTGAATTTGTGAGCTGCCTCAGGGAGTGACTAGGACTTAGGTCGGTAGTAGATTGACCCCATAGCCAAAGTTCCCGATCACACGTTGGCTAGGCTACCACATTCAGAAATGGATTCGGTGGGGAGATGAAAAACTCGTGGTAAATGCTTTTGATTTGAGCTCATTCTCCCTAGGGAATTGAGGTGGTGTAGGTGAGAATATGCCCAGGGGTTTAATGGAGCGGTAGGTACTTTTAATCTTGCTCTATTTTTATCCGCATATATCCCTTTGTAAAAGCTAATTGATATTAATTGGTTAAATGAAACTGGGCTGTTAATCACTAGTGACTGATATTGGGGAGAATATGTCCAAATGAAGGCTTGGGTGGAGAACGTTGAGAAGAATCCCAGAGGTATCCCTAGAATCCTGAAGGGAAGATGCTTTGGGGGAATCCAATTCTTCAGAGCAAGTGGGAGTTGGGATAAGGATTCCCAGAGTTTAAATGGGTTATCTGCATGCTCTTCAGGTACACAATTAGGATTGGACAGGGGGATGGAGCTTTGGGGGCTATTAGCACACAGGTTGATGATAAAGCCTGGAAAGTGGTTCTATTTGCTGAGAAAGTGAACATTAAAAATCGTAAGAGGTCCAAGGCCTAAATCTGAGGTGACGCTCATATTTAGGGTCAGATGAGGAAGAGAAGGCAGTAAAAGATAAGCAATTGGATGGGAGGATGATTAAGAGACATAATCTATTGGCTCCTAATTTTGAAAGACTTTCTTTAATATTCCAGTTGTTCTATCTCTCCCTTTTCTGAACTCCTATTACCACACTTGGTTATCCCAAACAGCTGCATGAGGTCAGAGACTTTTTCTTATTTTAAAAAAATCCTCCCAGTCCTAGCACAGGACTCTCTATGCACATTAGGAGTTAAATAAGTGTTTATTGAATAAAAATTGATAGGGACGGGGACAAGATTTACAATTTCTTTGGTGTTCAGAGCTCCCATTTCCCATTGAGGAATAAAATGGAACCACTCATTAATTAGCGCAGGGCTTTACACAAAGCCGGAGTTAAGTGTTTGCTGAATTGTATGAAACCACATTTTTTTTTTCTTGGTGAGGCAATCCGGGTTAAGTAACTTGTCTAGGGCCACACAGCTGGTCAAGTGTCTGAGACCCGATTTGAACTTAGGTTTATCCACTGCACCACCTAGCTGCCCTCTATACTGTCCTTAAAGAAAAAAAAACAAACGGTGGAAACTGGGGAAACTAGGTGGCGACGTCTGGAGGACCTGAGTTCAAATCAGGTCTCAGACACTAACTAGCTATGTGAACATGGACAAGTCAATCACCCCGATTGCTTCCAAAAAAAAAAAAAAGTCATTATAAGAGACAGTTTCAAAGAGATTTAGTGTGGTATTGTATACAATCAAGGGTGGGAGAGGAGTTAGAGTGCAGAGTGGTGGGTTTGAAGTCACGGGACCTTGGCTCGCATCCTCACTCTGCTATTTATTTATTGCGTGACCTTGAGCAAATAATTTAACTTTGGGGGCCTCGACTTCCTCTCCTGTAGAATAAGGATGGCCTAAACGACCTCCCAACTGTAAAAATAGAAACGATTTGGGTCCTATTACAGACGGGGATGCAGAGCAGTCAGTCCACCAGCGTTTATCAAACACTATTTGCCAGGCACCACAGGGAATACAAAGAAAGGCATCTGCGCTCAAGGAGCTCACATGCTCCTGGGGGAGATAACGCGCAAATAAGTGTGCATATAAGTGTGTCTATTCGGTGTAAAGGGAAGATCATCTCAGCGCTTGCAGTGAGGAAGAGGGAGAGGAACGCGCCTTTTGCAGGTGGAATTTGAAGGAGGCAGAAGTGAGGAAGGAAAACATTCCCTGCATGAATGAAAGACAGTCAGGGGAAAGGGTTGCGTGAGGAGAGGAAATGTCCGGCTCGAGGAACAGGCAGGTCGGTGTCGCCGGGATCGAAGAGTACGTGGAGGGGAGCCAAGCCATGAAGATGTGGCTTCTCACTCCAACTTTATGGATTTCCTAATGGTGAGGGCCTGGGCAAATCGGTTATGCCTCAATTTCCTCATCTGCGAAATAGAGATAATAAAAGAATCCATTTCAGAGGGCTCAAATAATTATGTGGGTACAGTGCTTTGCAAACCACAAAGTGCCAAAGAAATGTAGGCTATTATTGTTAAAACGAGCCCAGGAGAGTTAAAGGATCTTATCAAAAGCCACGCAGCTGTTAAGGGAAGGAGTCAGTACCCAGAACACAGATCGTTGTTTTTTTTTAAATTCTAAATCCAGTGCTCTTTGCACCACACACCACTCATTTTGATAAAATGAGCCCATGGAAGGAAACTGTCAAGGTCACACAGATTGATGTTGCAGGAATTCAACCTCAGTCCCCTGAGAACAAGTGGACGGAGAATGACTGGTGAAGGCACGCGCACGCGCAGTCACAACAGCACGCCGAACCCGGCCAGGGTTTGAATGCTTATATTGTTTTCTGGGGGCAAGCCCCCAACCACAGCCACAGGCCCCCAAAAACAGCCCGGACCACTGAAGGGAGGAAGAAGGGGAAGGCAGTGGGTAGAGAGGAGACAGAGTCAGAACACAGCAGGAGAAGGGAGGGGGAGAAACTGGAGCACTTCCTACTCTGTGATTGGGTGATCAGAAGGGTGAGGGGCGGGGCCTCCGTGACAACAGGCTCTTTAAGCCTGCGGTCATGTGATTGGACCAAGATGGCGTTCCCCAGGCTGATTCACTTGCTGCTGAGCTCGGCGCTCCTCCGATGGCCCTCTCCGGCCTCCGCCTCTCCACGGACCGAGCCGCTGCCACTGGTCATGTGGCACGGGATGGGTGAGCGGGGCCGGGCCGGGCGGGGGACGGACAGCCGCGGCTGGCTCTGACAGCCGCTGGGGTGCTGACAGGTGCTGCCGGGTCCCTCTCTGTGTGGAGGAAACGGGGACCCGGGCAAAGATCCTCGGGCCAGGAGTCAGGAAGCCGAGGCGCTAGAACTGACTCTGCCCTCGGCGAGCCGCTGCCCCTCTGGGGGTCCTCCCTCAATGAATGAGAACCCCTCCCATTTCGGTAGCTCTGTAAGATTTTCTAGACGCCTTCCTGTCAGCAGCCTTGTGAAGTTCCCGCATTTACAAAGGAAATGCCAGCTGCGCGAAGCTGGTAGAGTGCCGGGACCTGGGTTCAAATCTAGCCTCTGACACTTTGGTCACTTAACCTGTGCGCCCCAAGCAATGATCTCGAACTTATACGTTGCTGTAGTTGGTGGAAGGTGTTCAGCTTCCCCACCTTGATCCATTGACTGTAGCAAAGCCAGGACCTGAAACCTTAAGAGTTGGGAAGGATCATAGGGTCAAAGATTTAGAGCTGGTGGGGATCTTAGATGCTGTCGAGGCCAACCCCTCATTTTACAGGTGAGGAAAGTGAAAAAACTTCAGAGACTGGTCCGTGGTCCCACAGAATTCATACTGTCTTCCTGATTCCAAATCCAGCGCTCTCTGTCCACTGTGTCGCCTAGCAGCCTGCCATGAACCTTCAAGAGAATCTGCTCTGTGAAACCTGATTCTAAGACAAGCATTTCTTCCATAATACCTGTTACCTTGGAGTCATTTTTAGCCCTGATATATTAGGATCATAGCTAGAAGAGTCATGTAGGCTAACCTCTTCATTTTGCAGATGAAGAAACTGAGTCCCAGAAAGGTTAAGAGAGTTAACTAACAGAATGTTAGCTCTTAGGAGAAGGAATTGTATCTTTTCTTTATTTTCCAATTTCATTCACTAAGCACAGTGCTTGGCATATAGTTGATGCTTAATGAATGTCTATTGATTGGTTGATTAATGTGCTACACAGATAGTAAGTTGCAAAGCTGAGATTTGAAAACCACATTTGGTGATTTCAAATCCACAGTTCAGTCTCCATACTTCTTTCTGGGTTGACAGCTATTTTCTTGGGGTGAAAAAGAAGTGAGAGCCGCCAATATACCTTTAAATCTATCAGAATTATAGATGTGAAAGAGCTTTCCAGTCTCTAAATTGCTATGCAAACATGAACTGATTCTTCACTGGGGCATGGAGTTATGATTTTATTGCTATATATCCCAATTCTTCTAGATCTCTGGATGGGAAAAAATCCATCCCCTGGGGCCACCTCTATGATGATGAGCCTCTCTGAGGTTAGCTAGGACATCATTCCCACTCAAAGTCTTTGCAGTTTGCCAGGGCTACCAGAGAAGTTAGACCCACTTCTATACTCTAAGGAGAGTATCAGTGGAGGAAGAGATGATTATCGTTATTACCACCCCAAAGGCCCTAGATAGGAAGAGAATGTGCAGCTTAAATGGTGCATCTAACATGAAGCCTTTCCTGATCTCAGTTCTAAGTGAATTCTCTCTTTCTCATCTCTCTTCTGTTTCTGACCTATGCACTCATCGCATTCTAACTTATGGCTATTGGTAAATGCCGTATTTCCCTACTAAAATGTAAGTCCATAGAATTTAGAACTAGAAGTTGCCTTAAAGCAGATTGTTCAACTTGGAAAGGACCATAACAATCATTTAACTCAACAGACTCAGTTGTTAATAATAATAGTAATAGCTAACATTCATGTATCATGTTATGGTTTGCAAAGTGCTTAGTGTGTATTATCTCATTTCATCTTCATAGTGCAATAGCTATCAGTTTATTAGTTTGTTAATTTCTTCATTCTACAGTTGAGGAAACAGAGTCAGAGAGCTTCAGTGATTTGCCCGAGCTAAGACAGGTGGTAGTAAGCAGTCAGGACATGAACCAAAGTTCTCTACCTGTTCCACTGCATCTCACTGAGGACAAGGACTAATGAGATTTTTCATCCCTAGTGCCTTCCACATAATAGTAATGATAAAATACTGTTTACATAGGGCTGTGAAGTCTACAAAACTCTTTTTCCCAGTAATCTTGTGAAATAAGTAGTCTAGTGCCACTAAGAAGTGAGGAATAGTGGCTAGAGTGCTGGACATGGAGTCATGAAGACATGGTTTCAAATCCTGCCGCAGATACTTGCTAGCTGTGTGATCCTGGGTAAGTCACTTAACTGCTGTGTGCCTCAGTTTGCTCATTTGTAAAACAAGGGATAAGACTTGATGGCTTCCAAGGTCCCTTCTGCGATCTTAAGATAGTACATGTGAAGCATGGGTTGTTTTTTTTTTTTGCATTATCAGATTTACTTTTATTACTGTACATTAAATGTCTCAAAGTACACATGAGCCAAATCTCCCATTGAAGTCAGTCATTCACACCAAAAGATATATGCTCATAAGCATACACACACATACATTTTATATATATATCAATCATATGATATACAATAAAATCCAATAGATTCCATATAAAATACTGTTAAAATATAGAGCAGCAAAGTCCTGGCAAAACATTCCCTGATTTTTTTTGGAGCAGACTCTGGATCCATTCCAGGGCATCTTTGGTGGCCCTGGCCCCACTCCATCCAGGGACCATCACTGATTGCGGTATCGAGGTCACAGCCAATAGTAGGCACTGTTTGCTACCGGGTCTCTTCCCAGCAGTTGTATTATTAGCCTTCTCAGGATTAGAGCTGGACATTTCCTCTTCAATCTTATTGTTGGAGAATATTCTACCCATTTTACAGATGAGGCAACAGGCCCAGAAGAGAGAAGTGATTTGCCCAAAATTACAGCTAGAAAAGGGCAGGGCTGCGACTGAAACCCAAATCTCCCAATCCCAAGGCCATTGTTCTTTCTATTGCACCAAGTCTGATACGTGATTGTGTAAATTGAATCATAGCTACCTCATTGGTGCCCCATTAAATTGTTGGGGCTCCTGAGGCTCATAGATGATGACTATGTATAACACCTAGAACTTCAAGTGTTTTCTTTCTTCTTCTCCTGTCTAGGAGACAGCTGCTGTAACCCCTTGAGCATGGGGGCCGTTAAAAAAATGGTCGAGCACAAAATACCAGGAATTTATGTTTTGTCGCTGGAAATTGGGAAGACTCTGATTGAGGTAATACATCCACAAAGCTAAGTCACTGAAAGACTTTGCTAGACTGAGGAGCTCATGATAAATGTTCTGTTTTGGTTGAAAAGCGATTCATATGATTATTCTTGCTCTGAACTCTTTTAGCACTTTTAGCACTTTTCCTGAGAAGGTCATTTTATTGGGGCTTTCAATGGGATTTTCACTCTTAGTGACCCGAAGGAGGGACTCCTGGGTGTCTGCCAGGCTTTTGGAAGTATTTCTGTTCCCTTAATGTAGAAGGAAACTAGAACTCATGTAGAATAGGAGAACCCTGGCCTGTCAGAGGCCATCACTTCCCCCTACCCTCCACCTCGCTTTACTTTAAAGATGAAGAAACTAAGCTTAAGGGGGCCCAGGATTTGCCTAAAGTCAATAGCAAAGCAGCAACTTCAAAACTACTCTGTTGGCCTTTGAGCAGAGGAAGCAGAGTAGTTAAGGGGGAAGCTTAGAGAGGCTTTTAACAGTGCTGTGACTGTGGGAACTTGGTTTTCATAAGCTCCTCCCTTTCCTCCTCCTCCCCCTTTCCCTCCTCTTTCCCTTTTCCTCCTTCTTCCTCTTCTCTCCCTCCTCCCTCCTCCTCTGTACCTTCCTCCTCCCTTCTTCCTTTTCTTCCTCTCATCCTTCTCTTCCTCTCTTTTCCCCTCTCCTCTCCTGTTCTCTTCTCTATTTCCTCCTCTTCTTCTCTTCCTTCCTTCCCTTTCTCCTCTCCTTCCTACTCACTTTTCTCCTCCCCTCCTCTCTGCTGTCCTCTCTTGTCCTCTCTCTCCTATCCTTTTCCCTTCGCTTCCTCTTCCTCTCCTCCCTTCTTTCCCCTCCCTTCTCCTCTTTTATCCCCTTCCCTTCTTTCCTCCCTCCTCCTTCCCTCTCCTCTTCAGGATATGGAGAACAGCTTCTTCTTGAACGTGAATCACCAGGTGACTCTAGTGTGTGAGATGCTCGCCAAGAACCCCCAGCTGCAGCACGGCTACAACGCCATGGGATTCTCGCAGGGTGGCCAGTTCCTGTAAGTGACTTTCTCTCGCCTTGCTGGGGAAGGACTTTTTGGTATTTTCACAAAAACAGCAGCCTGTGTTCATTGTGACCAGGAATCCCAAGGTCCTTTACACATGTGTTCTCATTCAAGCCTCCCAGCAGCCCAGTGGGCCAGGTACTACAGGTGTAATTGGGCTCATTTTACAGATGCAGAAACTGAGACTCCACAAGGTTAAGTGACTTACCCAAGAGTCTCATAGCTGGTAAATATCTGAAGCAGGATTCAAACTCAGGACTTCCTGATTTTTCAGTCCAGAACTATATATTCTGTGCTACACTGCCTCTCAAGTATCTGTTTTAGTCATTCAGCCTATAAGGTTTTTATTAAGCACCTACTATATGCCAAGCACTGTGCTAAGTGCTGAGGATACAGAGAAAGGCAAAAGACAGTTCCTTCCCTCAAGGAGCTCTCAGTCTAATGGAGGAGATGACTTGCAGACAACTATATACAAATGAGATACGTACAAGGTAAATTGGAGATGATGGGCAGAGAGAAGGCCCTTGTGTCAGAGGGGACTGGGAAAGGCTTCCTGAAGAAGGGGGGATCCAGGAGGCCGAGATGAGGAGGGGAGCATCCTAGGCTGGGGCACAACCAGAGATAATGCCTGGAGTGAGGAGCCGCAAAGAAGGGCTCCTCGACTCTGGGCAAGGCCCTTCACCTTGGAACCTCAGTTTCCTTATCTATAAAATGAGCATAATGTCTATAGTACCTAGCTCATTGGGTTGAAGAGTGCATGTTGGGGAGTAAGGTGTAGGAAGACTAGAAAAGAAGGAAGTGGTCAGGTTACAAAGGGCTTTGAATGCCAAACAGAGCATCTTGTCTTTGCTCCTGGAGGTGATGGGGAGCCATTGTTGAGTTCACGTGTCTACAAGGCAGTTGAAGGTGCGAGTTTGGAGGTCTGGGCTGGATAAGTAGATCTGAGAAATGTCAGCATAAAGATAATGGAAACCATGGAGCTGATGAGATCACCAAGTGAAATAGTATATATAGAGAGAAGAAGACCCAGGGCAGAGCCCTCTGGGACAGCCCCAGCTAATGGGAATGAGCTGGATGAGGATCCAGCGAAAGAAAAGGCACAGTCTGAGAGGTAGGAGGAGAACCAGAAGAGAGTGGCGTCCAAAAACCTAGAGAGAAGAAGGTGTCAGGGAGGATAGAGGGTTCTGCCGTGTGAAAAGTTGCAGAGAGGTCAAGGAGAATGAGGATTGAGAAGAGACCTTTAGACTTGGCAATTAACTTTGGAGGAAGCCCTTTCAGTGGAATGATGAGGTCGGACACCAGACTGCAGAGAATTCTCTGCAAAAGAGATTGAGAAGAAAGGAATGGAGGCCTCCATCCATCCTTCTCTAGGAGTTTAACCACAAAAAGAAGAGAGATGGGGCGATAGTTATTGGGGATAAAAGGATTAAGCAAGGATTTTTTGAGACTGGGGAGACATGGGTGGCAGGATGGAATGAGGTCACGTGAAAGGAGAAGGGTCACCTCTTCATGTGAGATGGGATGAAGGAGGAGACAGTGGCTGAAGCTATCAGAGTGTCAGGAGGTGGGGAGGAGAAGACCGAGCTCTCGGTAAATGGCCTGAGTTTTTTTTTTTTTTTTTTCCAGTAAAATATGAGGCAGAGCTCTCAGCTGAGAGGTGTTTTCATTAATGTGGGCTCAGTCGTTCCTGATGGTTGCCCTGTTTGTCACTGGTCATACACCTGAAGCCTCCCCAGCTAGGTAGGATCTCCAGAGTTTGGGCCTCCCCCTGGACCTCACAGAACACTTTGTTTTGCTACTCTCTGCATTTACAAAATATTGTTTGTTTCAGCTGTGGTCTGGTGGTTTCTTAGCACTTATTTCCACCCCCTTCGCACTTCCCCCAGACGTGAACAGTCTCTGGTTGTTGTTAAGTTGTTTTCAGTTATGTCCGACTCTTTGTGACCCCATTTGGGGTTTTCTTGACAAAGATACTAGAGTGGTTTGCCATTTTCTTCTCCAGCTTATTTTGCAGATGAGGAAACTGAGGCAAAGAGAGTTAAGTGACTTGCCCAGGATCACACAGCTAGAAAGTGTCTGAGGCCAGATTTGAATTTAGAAAGATGAGTTTTCCTGATTCCAAGTCCAGTGTTCCATCCACTCTAGCGCCCCCTAGCTGCCCAACTGTCATTAGACAGTGGGCTACATGATGGCAGGAGTTTTTCCCCATCTAAAGTTGTATTTCCTCCCTTTATCCTCTCCCCCTGTCCTCAGCATGGGTCCTGTGCACAGTAGGTACCCAATTAAAAAAAAATGCTGGTTGTATAATTGCCTTCTAGATCTCAGGGTTGCTTTCATGCCTTGAAGAGGGATTAGAAGAGGACTTTCATGGAGGGATTTAACAATTTGTAAATAAAATTGATTTTCTTTCCTGGATTTATATTCCTTCCTCTATGGCCAGGTCAAAGAGTCAAGCTGAGACAAAAAATAGCGCCGCCATGGTGTCTGCTGTTCCCCAGACCCGGGCTGCCCTCGGGTTTTCCTCAGGTGTTCCCTAGTAGGGCTGCCCTGGGGGCTGCCGAGCTGGTGTCACCTTCTGTCTTAGGGAGCTAAGTGTGCACTAGACGAGAGCCTGCTTCACGGAATAGTGGCCACAAGAGACCCAGACAAGGCCCCCAACCCAGCATCTCCTGGAGCTGAGGACCCTTGGAGGCAGCATGGTGCAGTAGAAAATGAGCTTCCTTTGGACCCTGGAGACCTGGGTTCAAATTCAGGCTCTTCCACTTCACATCTGCCTGACCTCTGGCAAGTCGCTAAACTCTTTTCTGGCCCTGAATTTCCTCATCTATAAAACGAAGAGCTTGTACTCAGGGATCCCTAATGTCCCTTGTGGTTCTGGGAGATGCTTCTTTCTGCCCAGGGTCTTGGTAGAAAAAACTTTGAGGAACCTGATTTCTCTACCTTGGAGGGCTGAAAACTTGCCCTGGGGCCACCAGCTGGCACCTTCTTGGATTCGGTGGCTTTAGGGAATTTTAAGATTGCCACCTGTGTGCCTGGAGAATTCTCATTGCCTTTTTGACCCACTGCCCCACTTCTGGCTTTAATCAATGACTGATCAGAGGTGTGGAACAGACAAAAGTTTGAACCCCAGCTCCGCCTCTTGCCACCTCTGGGACCTTGGGCAAGTAGGTCACTTAGCCTGACTGAGCCTCAGTTTCCTCAACTGTAAAACAGGGAGAGAGAGGCATCTGCATGGTGTAGCAGGGGTGAGGAACCTGCACTCTCAAGGCCACATGTGGCCCTCTAGGTCCTTTGACTGAATCCAGCTTCACAGAACAAATCCCCTTAATAAAAGGATCTGTTGTGTAAAACTTGGACTCAGTCAAAGGGCTGCACCCAAGGACCTAGGGGTCAGAGGTTCCCCACCCCTGGCTCTACGGGGTCGAAGTGCTGGAGTTGGAGCCGGGAAGATTTGCTTCAGATCCCGCCTCCAGCCCTGACTAGCTCTGTGACCCTGGCCTAGGCCTTCTCCTAGTACTTTGTCTTGAACACACCCCACCCCACCCCATTCTTAATCTGTTTACCTCTGCTCCTCTGTCCAGTGACCTCCCAGGTCCCTTCCAGCTCTAAATCTAGGATGCAGATCTTTGTACCACCTCCCTCCCAGGGCTGTTGTAGGGCCCAGATCAGGGATGTAAGATTAACCAAAAGGAGCCAAGTCTGCATGGGCTGTGTCAGCTGTTACTAATACTAATGATTCTGTAGGGTCGGGGAGTTTCAAAACCTCTCTCACCAAGTGAAAATCTGCCAAATTTAACAAACATTTTTAAAATATTTACTCTGGTTGGGGGTGAGGATTAAGGGAGGAGAGAGAGAGAAAGTGGGGGAGAGAGAAAGAGAGATCCCCATAGACCCTGCTGGCCAGGTGCTTCTGTTGAATATTTTTTGGGTCTCCTTTAGCCAGCTGTTGACTCGTTTTTCATGATTTTCTTGCATCCCTCTCATTTCTCTTCACAGTTTTTTCTTTGCTTCTCTTACTTGCTTTTCAAAGCTCTTTTTGAGCTCTTCCATAGCCTGAGACAATTCATGTTTTTCTTAGAGGCTTTGGATGGAGGGGCTTTGACTTTGTTGTCTTCTTCTGGTTGTATGTTTTGATCTTCTTTGTCACCAAAGTAAGAGTCTATAGTTTTTTATAGAGTCTTTTTTTTCCTCTGGTTGCTCATGTTCCCAGCCAATTACATGACTTTTTAACTCTTTGTTAAGGTAGAACTGTGCTTCCAGTGTCCCAAGCTGAAGCTGTTTTCAGAGATACTTCTAGGGACCTGTAAATTTTCAGTTCTGACAATGTGGTGTGATCAAAGGAGAGGTGTTTACTCCTTTCCTGGCCCGTGCTCTGGTCTGTGAGTAATCACAAGCACTCTTTTCTGCCTTGGAACTGTGAGGAGGACTCCCTGTCCACAGCCATCACAAGCTCCACCAGGCCAGCAGTCCTCCTCACCCCAGAACTGCCACCCAGGACTGTGACCCAGATCCAAATTTGGGCAAAGCAAGAGAATCCTGCTTCAGCGCCAGCAAAGAGATTCCTCCTGCAATCCCCCTCTGATCAGCCGCTCCATCACCCCACTGTCTGTGGGCCAAGAGCTCCAGAAGTAGCCGCTGCTGCTGTGGCCACTGCCCCAGGGCTGCACTAGGGCCAGGACTGAATCATGTTCCTCTCTCACCTAGGTCCAACAGACCTTTCCTATCAACCATCCAGGCTGTCTTGGGCAGGAAATTTGTCTCACTCTGTCTTTTTGTGAGTTTTGCTGCTCTAGAATTTGTTTAGAGTTATTTTTTACAGGTATTTGGAGGAGTTTGGGGGAGAGTTCAAGCAAGACACTGCTTTTACTCTGCCATCTTGGCTCCCCAGGAGCTTCTGTTCTAGAGCCTGGGTCTGTACGTTTGGTCTATGAGCTTATTTTATACTATTCTGATCACTATACTTCAGTATCATTGGTTTCCCTTGTAATCCCATGCATTTTATTTTATTCATTTAAAACCATGATTCTGAGAAGGGGTACGCAGGCTTTACCAGACTGCCCAGGACGGTTCAGGACACAAAGAAAGTGATGAAGCCATGGCCTTGAGGGCCAGAAGACACCATACACAGATCAGTGTGGTATAAGAAAGAATGAGACAAGTGGAGGGTGGGGGGTATGCAGGTAAAGTACTAGGAGAAAGGTGAGGCCAGAAGTATTCCTTTGGTCGTGGGGCATTAGGGAGCTGGGCCTTGGAGGATAGAGGCCTTTGGGGAGGGGGGAAGGTACCTTTCTGGCAAGGGAAATGACCTGTGCAGATCCTACTGATAGAAGAGGAAGGGTGGGAATGGGGGATGGAGAGAAGTCTAGAATCTCCCTTCTGTGTAGACTTCTGGGCGGGGCTTAGTCATATGAGATAAACCTGCCCTGGCAAATTGGATTGTTCTTTTAATCTACTTAGTGGTAAAAATAGTAGGGAAGAATTCTCCTTAGAGGATTAAGCAGGGATTAGGCTTGTTCTGTTGGGTCCCTGAGAGCACAACTGGGAGGGAAGAGGCAGATTTAGACTTGATGTGAGGGGAGAACTTTGCTTATTTAACCTTGAGTTTAAAAACGTTCTTTGTAATCGTACTCTGAACCTGAGAAGCACCTAATCTAAAGAAGGTTTCTGTATCCATTGTGGCACAGGAGAGGATCAGACAGGAATGTCTGCTCTGTAGAGCTCACTTCTCTTTGAAAGTCTGTAGTAAATCAGCTCCCCTCCCTCTGAAGGCTGAAGGAAAGGCTCCCTCTCACTCAAAACAATCCCAGAGTAGATAGGCCGTCCTGTGACTGCACCGGGCCCTTTCCGCCAGTGATCCTCAAGCTTCGGCTGGACGGCTTCCTCATCAGAGGTGGCATAGAAGGGATTCCTCAGGCAGCAAATCTTCATTAAGTAACCACTATGTGCCAGCCAATGGGCAAAGCACTGTAGATACAGAGAAAGGCAGAAACACGGTCCTTGCCCTCAAGGAGCTCCCATTCTAACGGGAGAAATAATGTGCAAACTAGTACACACAAGATCCATACGGTATAAATGGAAGCCAGTCTCAGAAGGAATGCACAGGCAGAGGGCAGGACTGGGAAGGGGTCTTTGCAGAGGGCAGCTTTGAGCGGAGCCTGGCCTCTGGGTTCCTTCCAGCTCCAAGATTCTGTGATGTAGGACGAGGGATGGGTTGTTGACAGGGAAAGGCCTTTCCACACTTCTTCCTTTGGACACACAAATACCCATTTGTTTCTTCCCACAGGAGGGCAGTGGCCCAGAGATGTCCGTCACCTCCCATGATCAATCTGATTTCCGTGGGTGGACAGCATCAAGGTAATTCTCGCTTCCTTGCCTGGCTCCTTCAGGGCTCTGAGCCTCGGGAGGGCAGCATAAAAACCTAGGAACACCAGGAGGCTCAGGTCAGCAGCTTGACCTGCCTTACAGAACTCTGCTTCCAGAGCCTATGATAGAATTAGGGGAGCCAGAGTTAACTAAGCTCTTGATTCCCACAGGACTGAATGACAGATGAGTCACTGGATTGCTGGTTAATGACCTTCTGATTGATACCTCTGACCCAGTGGAGGGGCGGAGAGGGAGAGGCCACCTGGCAGCATGTTGTTGACTTAGAGAACCGTGCTGTTCTTTTCATTTATAGTTTATAAATCACCCTTGCTGTTTCTTAACATTGGGGCACAGGCCTGGACTATTGGGTGCTGCCTTAAAAATATTTGGGGGGCTTTTGATGAGATTGCTGTAGAAGTTGTAGAATCTTCTTTGAGGAATGTGGCCATAAGACCTGGCCACCAAAGGTGGGTTCTCATGAATATTGGCAGAATGACTAGACAGCTGGCCTTGGAGCCAGAAGGAACTGGGTTTAAGTCTTGCTTATCACAGATTCTAGCTGTGTGACCCTGGGTAAGTCACTTGACATCAGGGTTCTCTCTAAGCCAGTGATGTCAAACTGAGGTAGAAATTGGGGCCACTAATCCATACTCAAGAAGGCAGCTAGGTGGTTCAGTGAATAGAGTGCTGGATCAGGAGTCGGGAGGACCTGAGTTCAAATCTGGCCTCAGACACTGGTTTTGTGACCCTGGGCAAGTCGCTTAACTGTTTGCCTTAATTCACTGGAAAAGGAAATGGCAAATGACTCCACTCTCTGCCACGAAAACCCCATAAACAGTATTAGCATGCTACAGTCCATGGAGTCACAAAGAGTCAGACAGGACTGAACAACAACAATCCCTACATAACGATCCCCAGGGGCCCTGATATTGATTTAGAAAACCATATATTAACATTAGCTACATTCTCCTGTATTTTTATTTATTTGGTTCAGTATTTTCTGATTACATTTTAATCTGGCATGGCTTTGGCTCCTGCTGTAGACAGCTCCCCGAGCATATCAGTTTGTTTCCCAGGGAATCCAGGAGGCATCTGGTCACCTTTGTGGCTGGCCCGTCACGTGAGTGCATGTGCTTTTCCTCTTGCTGCAGGTGTTTATGGCCTTCCTCGATGTCCAGGGGAGAGCTCGCATATTTGTGACTGGCTCAGGAAAACACTGAATTTGGGTGCCTACACCAAGGGTGTTCAGGAACGGTAAGTACAGTCAGAACCATGCAGATGAGGCCGCCTTGAGGCTGTTGGGGCTCCCTGGGCTGATGCTGCTGGGATTTCAGGGAGAAAATAGGCTTGAAGGGAATGCCCCTGCTCAACAGATGTCAGGCATTTTACTGTTATTACCCAGAGGAAGGGACAGCCAGCCCAGACTGCCATTAATGTTTCTAGTTACATACTTGAGAATGAGCATCAGCTTCCAATGTTGAGTCAAAGCAGATGCACCCACTCCTTCATTAGGCGAAGCCTAGACCCCTAGTTGGGCAGCCAGGTAAAGCAGGGAAGAGTGCTGGACCTGGAATCAGGAAGACTCATCTTCCTGAGTTCAGATCTGGCCTCAGACACTTCCTAGCTCTGTGACCCTAAGCAAGTCACTTAACCCTGTGTGCCTCAGTTTCCTCATCTGTAAAATGAGCTGGAAAAGAAAATGGCAAACCACGCCGGTATCTCTGCCAAGAAAACCCCAAATAGGGTGACAGAGTCACACACAACTGAACAACAGACCCCTGTTTGTGCCGCACAATGGGCCTTCCCTGGCAAAGCCCACCTGGCTCCATTTGACTCCTAGGCTCCCAAGGGCATGGAGTTAGAGTTGGGAGGTACCCTAGAGGTCATCTAGTCCAACCCCTCTTTTTAAAGATGGAGAAACTGAGGCACAGGAGCCTCCATGACTCGCCTAGGATCACACAGGAAGGAACTGGCAGATGTGCGATATGAATCGGGGTTTCCTGAACCTGCAGCCAGGGTTCTTTCCACTATCTGTCTTACACCTTAGACAATAAGAAGCTTCAGTGGACACACAACCTTAATAGAAAAGGTGTCATCATGTAAACATGAAGAGAAGAACCCTTGAGCATTATGGTGAAAGGGGGGAAATTATTAAACAAACCAGGGATAAAGAGATCGCAAAAGACTTTTGCTAGTTTGTCCTTGCCAGGCTTGTATAACCTGGAAATTTCTTCCATGTTTTTTTGGTGTTTGTTTCTTTGTCTGAGCTATTGTGACAAAGGCTGAAGAGGGATGGAATAAAGACAGAGTCCTGGGTTCCCGGGGATTCTGTGGGGATAAAAATTATTCAACCTACAATAAGAGAGACTGAGGCAGAGCTCTGAGTCAATGGCACTTTATCAAAGGGTCCATGGTCCCCTCTAATGAAGTGGATCTCAGATCTTATGATCTGAAATTCCTCCTCCTTCCAGGGCCCTATTTTATTAGGGTTAGAGATCTAGACGTTCAAGAACAGCTATACCAAATACAGACTAATTTCATTGGTTGGCATATGACATATAGGCTAAGATAAGCAAAAATGATCTGTCAGCAGGTTGTTCACAAGTTGGGTGAAGCAAGGAATATTTGCACTGACTAGGTGGATGGGCTTCTCCTTAGGTTAGGCAGGAGCTATACATGTGCTCCAAAAACATATTGGGGTAACTTTGCATACCATGCTACCACCCATGCTTGGTTTGGTCATGGTATTTGAGCAAAATAGGATGGAGATATCTTTGTCAACATTCTTATGGTTGTGCAAGTGAGCTCCACAGCTGGTAAACAAGTAATGAACATTCCATTAAAGTTTGAGGCCTATATTAGGTCCTTCTATTAGAAACTGTATCCCTCTGTGACTTATACAAAGTATGGATCAATACATTGCTTATTTTTTACCCAAATGTGCAAAAGAGGCGTGGCAAAATACAGAATCTCATTGGTTGATAGACCTTGCTCTTTTTTTTTTTCAATTCGACATACATTTATTTTTTTAATTTTTTAAAATAAATTTATTTATTTTTAGTTTTCAACATTTACTTCCACAAGATTTTGAGTTCCAAATTTTCACCCCATCTCACCCCTCCCCCCACCCCAAGATGGCAGGCATTCTGAATATTCCTTCCCCTAGTCTGCCTTCCCTTCTATCTCTCCCCCCCTTCTCTTATCCCCTTCCCCTTCTATTTTCCTGTAGGGTAGGATAGATTTCTGTACCCCATTTCCTGTATTTCTTATTTCCCAGTTGCATGTGAAAACATTTTTGTTAAACATGTGTTTTTAAAACTTTGGGTTCCACATTTTCTCCCTTTCTCCCTCCCCACCCATCATCATTGAAAAGGCAAGCAACTCAATATAGGTTATACATGTGTAGTTCTGCAAAACACTTCCATAGTAGACATGCTGTGAAAAACTAACTCTATTTCCCTTAATCCTATCCCGCCCACCCATTTATTCTATTCTTTCTTTTGACCCTGTCCCTCCTCAGAAGTGCTTGCTTCTGATTACCCCCTTTCCCAGTCTGCCTCCTCTCTATACTTCCCCTACTCTCTTGTCCCCTTCCCCTCCTATTTTCCTGTAGGGTAAGACAGATTTCCGTACCCAATTGAGTGTGTATGTTATTCCCTCATTAAGTCAAATCCTATGAGAATAAGATTCACTCATTCCCTCTCACCTTCCCTTATTTCCCCTCCACTGTAAGAGCCTTTTCTTTTCTGTTTTTTTTTTTGTGGGATAATTTACCCCATTCTACCTCTCCCTTAATTTTATTCTCCAGATATGACCCCTTCATCTTCAACTCACCCTGTGCCCTCTATCCATCTATCTATCTATCTATCTATCTATCTATCTATCTATCTATCTATATCTATATATACATACATATAATTTTTTCCCCTCCAACTACCCTAATACTGACAAAGGTCTCATGAGTTACAAATATCATCTTTCCATGCAGGAATGTAAACAGTTCAGCCTTAATCAGTCTCTTATGATTTCTCTTTCCTGTTTACCTCTTCATGTTCCACTTGAGTCTTGTATTTGAAAGTCAAATTTTCTATTCAGCTCTGGTCTTTTCATCAAGAAGGCTTGAAAGTCCTCTATTTCACTGAATGACCATTTTTTTCCCCTGAAGGATTATACTCAGTTTTGCTGGGTAGGTGATTCTTGGTTGTAATCCTATTTCCTTTGCCCTCCAGAATATTATATTCCATGCCCTGTGGTCCCTTAGTGTAGAAGCTGCTAAATCTTGTGTTATCCTGATTGTGTTTCCACAATACTTGAATTGTTTCTTTCTGGCTGCTTGTAATATTTTCTCCTTGACCTGGGATTTGGCTACAATATTCCTAGGAGTTTTCCTTTGGGGATCTCTTTCAGGAGGAGATTGGTAGATTCTTTCAATTCCTATTTTGCCCTCTGGTTCTAAAATGTCAGGACAGTTTTCCTTGATAATTTCTTGGAAGATGATGTCTAGGCTCTTTTTTTGATCATGGCTTTCAGATAGCCCAATAATTTTTAAATTCTCTCTCCTGGATCTATTTTCTAGGTCAGTTGTTTTTCCAATGAGATATTTCACGTTGTTTTCTAATTTTTCATTCTTTTGGATTTGTTTTACAGTGTCTTGATTTCTTATAAACTCACTAGCTTGCAATTGCTGTATTCTAATTTTTAAGGAAGTATTTTCTTCAGTAATCTTTTGGACTTCCTTTTCCATTTGGCCAATTTTGCTTTTTAGGGTATTCTTGTCCTCATTCACTTTTTGGACCTCTTTTGCCATTTGGGTTAGACTTTTTTAAGGTGTTATTTTCTTCAGTATTTTTTTGGGTCTCTTTTAACAAGCTGTTGACTTATTTTTCATGATTTTCTTGCATCATTCTCATTTCTCTTCCCAGTTTTTCCTCTCTTACTTGCTTCTCAAAATCCTTTTTGAGCTCTTCCATGGCCTGGAACTGATTCATATTTTTCTCGGAGGCTTTGGATGTAGGAGCTTTGACTTTGTTGTCTTCTTCTGGTTGTATGTATTTATCTTCTTTGTCACCAAAGTAAGATAATATAGTCTGATTCTTTTTGCAAGGTTTGCTCATGATCCCAGCCAATTACTTGAGTTTTAAACACTTTGTTAAGGTAAGAGTCTGCTTCCAATGTGGAGAATGTACTGTCCCAAGCTTCAGGGGTTTATTCAGATGTTTTCACAGCTACTTCTAGGGACCTGTAAATTTTCAGTTCTTCCAAGGTGCTATGATAAGGGGTGAGGTGTTTCCTCTCCACCACCACAGTAAACTTCACCACACCAGCACTCATCCTCGCGTCAGGATTGCCCCTCAGAACTGCAACCCAGATCCAAGCACCAGTAAAGCAAGAGATTCCTGCCTCAGCACTGGCAAAGAGATCCCTGTAATCCCCCTCTGATCAGCCACTCAATTCCCCCTCAGCCTGTGGGCCCGAAGCTCAGGAAACAGCCGCGAGACTTGCGGCTGGGACCTAGCTCCTCTCTCACCGCAGTCACAGACTTTTCCCACTGACCTTTTAAGTTGTCTTTGGTGCTCATGCGTTGAGAGGTCTGGAAACCGCTACAGCTGCCTATGATTCAGTCCTCTGAGGCCTGCTCCAGGTTCACTGCAGCCTACATGCCCATGCCAAACTGGGCCAAACTGGGCCAAACTGGGCTCCTTTCCCCTCCTGGCGCAATATACATTTCTGATCAACCATCCAGGTTGTCTTGGGCTGGAAATTTTTTTCACTCTGTCTTTTTGTGGGTTCTGCTGCTTTAGAATTTGTTTAGAGCCATTTTTTATAGGTATTTGGAGGGGTTTGGGGGAGAGCTCAAGCAAGTCACTGCTTTCCCTCTGCCATCTTGGCTCCATCCCCCGACCTTGTTCTTGAGGGCCAAAAATGACATATTAGCCGGGGGGGAGGGTCACGGATTGGATAAAGCATGGAGCATCTCCACTAAGTGGTCATAAGATAGTCACCTGCTTGTGTTGGACAAGAGAGAATGGTCCAGAGGCACAAAAATAAAATTGGGGGACTTTCCATGTAGTTGAGTCACCTCCATCACACTAGGCTTTGGTTACCATGACAAGGAAAAACAAAGATGGGGGGCCTCTAGTTAATTTACAGTCTGCTGCTCACAGCTCTGGGCTCAAATATACAGAACTATATAAAATATATGGGTATATATATATCTATAATTATGTTATATCATATTATATAATAAATTATATAATTTAATTATTTATATAATTTATATGTTATATAAATATAATCACTACCCCTATAGAATCATATTAAATTGATTGATGCTGATTGGAATAGAGTAGGGATCCTCAATGAATCAACCTTCTCAATTCCATCACTCCACTAACCAAAACCCTTTGGCTGCCATTGCTCAACCAACTCCCTGGAACCGTCCGGTCATTTGGCTCACATTTCTACCTTTGTTTGTTTACAAGAGACTTTGTCAGCCAAAACCTGGATATTCTACTTGGGACCTACCTCTTCTTTGCTAGTCTGGCAAGCCTTTCAGCTCAGCATAGCTTGTGACTCCCAGTGATTGCTGCTTCCCTCTCTAAGTGCCCACAAACCATCCATCTAATAATCATTGTAGGGATTTGGCTAAGTGAGCATCAATGTTGGGCTGTAATTTCCGAAATGATTTTTCCCCTCTTTTTGAAAAGCCCACTGCCGATCTCCAGTCCCTTGACCCTTTTCTAGTGGCTGCCAATCCCCAGAGATTGATGACGGAGGGCTGCAAGTAAGTAGCCGGTAGGGGTCATTCTTTTGGGTCTCGGACTGGAAGCCACGTAAAGAGCAGCTTAAAGCTTATTGCCCCTTCGTTATTTGGGCGTTTGGTTCTGTCTGAGTGTCTGTGTTTGTTCATGCCTTTCTGATAGTAAGATCATTCTAATAGAAAAATAAGACAGTGGCTGATCAGAAATGAAGGCGCTCCCGTTTCTCTAGAAGGACAGTGGGATGGAGTTGGGGGGAGATTGTTGGACTTGGAACCAGAAGTTCTGGTTCAGTTACTTATGGCTGTGCATCCTGGAAGAGTCACCTGACTTGTGAGTCCACCAGCAGCTGGGGATGCCGTGGCTGGAGCCCTGGACTTGGAGGCAGGAAGACCTGAGTTCAAATGTTCCTTAGGCAGTTACTAGCTATAACCTCCATTTCCTCATCCGTAGAATAGGGGAAGTGAGAGAAGCCACTTCCCAGGGCTGTGGTGAGGCGTCACAGTGAGGATAAGGCCAACACTAACCACCTGCTGGGAAGGCGGCCTTTTGGGACTTGTGGCCAAACCTTCTGAGAAGGGCTGCCTCTCTCTAGCTCCTTGGGAGTGGGGACTGGCTGGCTTTTCCGTCTGCATTTCCCATTAGCTGGCACAGAGTAAGCCTTACTCAGTTCTTTTCCTTTCATCCCAACATTGTGCTAGGAGTGTGCTGTTTCTTGTGGGCTGAATCACGCCCCTTTGTTGGTGGCCTCTTTGGCCTGCAGGTGGCCCTTACATTCACACCAGGGAAACACACATCCTCAGGTTCTTGCCAGGCTGAAAAGGCTTTGGAGTATTTCTGGCCAGTGAAATTCATGAAGATCATCTGCTGGGGGCGTGGAGGGATGG
The DNA here is from genome assembly GCF_900497805.2 of Vombatus ursinus. Classification (NCBI taxonomy): domain Eukaryota; kingdom Metazoa; phylum Chordata; class Mammalia; order Diprotodontia; family Vombatidae; genus Vombatus; species Vombatus ursinus. Next base: position 9,399,295 of record NW_020954553.1, read on the forward strand.
GCGGTAGCATGCGTCAGTGTGAGGGAGGGAGGGCCCCCACGGAGGAAGCCACAGAGTGTGGGAGCCCTGGAAGGGGCCCTGTCTGCCCCAAGTGGTGGGCTCTTCCCAGCCTTGTCTTTCTTGTTTGTCGTCCTTAGCATCTGCCCTGAGCCACAGCTAACTTCAGGTGCCGGCCTTCCTGATTCCCGCGCGGTGCCCTCCCGCTGTCGTCCTTAGCTCTGTGCCCCGCCTTCATCTTTTGCACACGTCCTTTGCCTATTGCCACCCATGGACATCTCTTCTTCTGCTTCATTAGGATTTTTCATGAGCCCGACATCAGCATTTCATTCACGAGAGCCTTCCTTGAGTCTCCTTCCCCTTCCCTTTAGAGTTTTCTGGCCATGGGGATCATCCCTAACTTTTCTCTGACCTTTTGAGCCCTTTCCTGAAATACACATTTGACCAACAAGTTCCGGCTTTCATGTGAAAGACAGATTGGTCCTGCCTAGCCCCCGAGGGCAGAACCTGGAGCCATTGAGAGGTCGCAGACTTTGACCAAGTTTGATATGCTATTCTCGTGGACAAGATGGAGAGAGGTGGGAGGCCGGTGACAGTACCATTTGGTGAACTTGGAATTGATTGAATGACTGAACACAAAAAGTAATCATTAGTGATTCAATAGCAGCTTGAAGGGAGGTCTCTAGTGGAATACCCCAGGGATATATACACAAGGCCTTGTTTTGTTTTCTAGATAGCATGCTCATCAGATCTATGGATGACACCAAGCATAGAGGGACACCTGACACATTGGATGACAGAATTAGGAACCAAAAAGACCTTAACAGTCTGGATATTGGGCTAGATTGGAAAAGAGGTTCTGTAAAATTTGGATCCAGTCAAACGCCGCACTTAAGGATCTAGAAGGCCACAGATTCCCCACCCCTGCATTAGACTCTGCCCTGTAACATCCCTACCAAGTGTTCTAAGCCCCCAGGTATAACCATTGGTCTGTCCTCCCTTTCCTTCCATTTACATTACTATGTAAATGCTGCCTGTGATTATGATTATATGATATGATGGAAAGAGCACTAGATTTGGAATCAGAGAACCTGGGTTTGAATCCTAGCCCTGCTACTTTCCACCTCTATACCCCTCAGCATTCCTATGTGGGCCTCTCTCTCATTTGCCATCTGTAAAATGGGGAGATTGGTGGGTGCTTCTTAAGGTCTCTTTCAGTTCCAGCTCTTACCATAATAGATTATATTTGAGCACACAATGTCTCATATATCTTTGTGGCCCATCGTTTCCAGCAAAGTAGATGCCCAGGACTTCCTGAACTTGTCCTCTCCTGTGTTTATCTTGTATCTAGCCCCCTCTTCCCCAGACCTCAATCTTCAAAGTAATTGTGGGGTTCTTAAGGGCTGGGACCATGTGCCCCTGCCCTTCCCAAGCCCTCAGCCCCTACACCTGTGAAAGACTACACGTTGTCAGGCTGTCTGACTGACTGCCTTGCCGTCTCTTTTCCTGTCTCCTGCAGCTTGGTACAAGCGGAGTACTGGCATGACCCCATAAAGGAGGATCTCTACCGCAACAATAGCATCTTCTTGGCTGACATCAACCAGGAAAGGGTAAGTATTAGGACCGCTGCCAGAAGCCTTAGCAACATGAATTTGCCATATGGCACTGTTTGCCCCAACCCTCTGACCCATGTGAAACATGGCCCTGCAAGTGGGGGAGATGACCTTTACAAAGATGGGAAAGAGATCCAGTTGATGTGGAGTGTTGGGGGTGGTCATGGGCTCAGAAGGCCTGGCTGCACGACCTTTGCTAAGCTGCTTGGGGGTCTCTAAAATCCCCCTGATTTTACAACGTGGTTTTTGTTTGTCCATCAGTTTCCCCACTTTCTTTCTGCGGGTGAAGATGGGGCAGAGTTTTGCCGGCTAGGGCTACTCCTGCTTCTTCAGTGAAGACTTCCTAGAGGAAGCAGGATTTTAAATGGGTCTGAGAAGAAGAGAGAGTTGTTGATGCCCTGGTTTGATGAGGACAGAACTAGAAGCTGGGCCTAAGGGGAGGTAGAGATGAGGACGTGTCATCCAACAAGATGGATCTTCCACACAGATGGGGAAGGGAATCCTCTTCATGCTGGACGGTGACTCAGGCTGGGACAAGAGCTTCGTCCCCTAGGTTCTCCAAGGGGACCGCCAGTCATGACAGCCTGTTCTCTTTCCCAGGGCATTAATGAGACCTACAGGAAGAATCTGATGGCCCTGAAGAACTTTGTGATGGTGAAGTTCCTCAATGACTCTGTCGTCGACCCTGTGGACTCAGAGGTGAGATGGCGGGCATCCCAGAAACTTGTAGGGTACCGAAGGGGAAAGAGCAGCCTTGGAAGGATTCTAGCGTATGTCCTAAGATACACATTTAGAAGTAGCTTCAGGAGCCCTCTGTTTCCTGGTGGTGTAGGGCAATGAGCCCTGCATTGGGAGTCAGAAAACCCCGGTCTGTATTTTGGTTTTGATAGGCCTGGGCTGTGTGGCCATGACAAGTCATTTCCCCCTCTGAGCCTCCTTTCTCTTATATGCAAAATAGGGATAATAGTTGGTGGTGTTTGTAAACAGGAAATCCAAGTTATTTTTAGGAAGGGATCTCCCCTACTATGTACTTCCAAGACCCCATTGTACAGAAAATATGCTGGAATCTTATAAGACCAGACCAGCACAGTACAAAGACCTGACAGGCTCTGGGAAGGCTTTAGAGACAGCCTGGTTATCTGTTGCCCCCAGGACCAGCCTAGCTAAGTGTGGAAAAGCTCACCAGAAGGTTGCCCACAAAGAAGACTTGAGTTCAAATCTTGCCTCAGACTTTCACTAGCCATGTGACCCTGAGCAAGTCACTCAGCTTTTCTCACCTTCAGTCTCCTCATCTGTTAAGTGGGGATAATAATAGCATTTACCTCCCAGGATTGTTGTGATATTAAACCAGATAACATATGTAAAGTGCTTTGCAAACCTTAAAGCTCTATCTAAATGCTAATTAATAATGATGATGATGATGATGATGATGATATCATTGTTATAGCAGTTCATAAAGATGTCTGCTGAGGTATCAAGAGGGTTGGGATCTGCATTGGAACCACCCTCATGAAACTAGAAATATTTGAAATAGAGGTAGATTCATGAAAAGGGTGCTGAACTTGGGAGTCAGAAGACTGAATCTGAATCCAGCCTCAGCATATTACTAGCAGTGTGACCTTGAGCAAGTCACTTAATCTCTCCCTCACCCTTAGTTTCCTCATCCATAAAATGGGGATAATAGCACCTGTCTTGCAGGGCTTTTGTGAGAATGGAATGAGACAAGTCTGTGCAGAGTGCTTTAGAAAACTTCAGCATCCTGTGAATTCTGGCTATTAGGAATAATGATAGCATTGAGGAAATGTGATACACTGGCCTCCATTACCTGAGAACTTCCTGTAGGGCAGAGGAAGGAGTTCCGGATTTGGAGTCAAAAGACCTGGGCTCAGACTGGAGACTTTACTATTTACTACTTGACAGTCTTTGGGCAAATCCCTGTTTCCCCATATGTAAAATGAGAGGGTTGCACCAGCAATAACTCCTGAGACATTCTTCCATCCTCAGGCAGGCTGACAGCCAGAGCCAGGCTACTAACCTGAGTGTCTTCTTTGTGTCCACCCCTCCCTATTGCCTTTTTCACAGTGGTTTGGATTCTACCGAAGTGGCCAAGCCAAGGAGACCATCCCTTTGCAGAACACTTCCCTGTACACACAGGTAACAGGAGCCAACAAAGTTCTTTTTCATGAGGGGTGGGGTTGGGGGTTAAAACTCATTTCAGGCCCGAGTCAAAGCTGGTGAAATAGAAACCCCAAGCCCCTTGGTTCATGTGACCTGGGCACAAGAGCAGAGTGGAGGAGGGGACAATAGGGTCTTACTCCCTGGAGGATTAGACTTGTTTCCAAATTGGTCCAGCTTTCCTAGCATGCTCAGAGTGACTCTTCTCACGGTGCAGTAAGGAGGTGGCCTACCTTATGCCATCTGGGCACTTTCTTCTCTGGAGGTACCCGACTCATTTCTGACATGGGTTTGTTGGCTCTTCAGTAATAATCCTGTGGTGAGCGTCAGGTCAGAGATGTTCTCTAGGACCAGGAGTCCGATCCATCCCACCTTAACCTTCTTCAGGGCTTGGGAGCACTTGCGCCATCGGGCAGGCAGTACACATTTACTGAATGCTTACTTTGTGCTGGGTGCTGCACCAAAATACAGCCTCTGTCCTCAAGGAGCTTATGCTCCAATGGGGAGTTGGGGGGAGGGCAAAGGCAATGGGGGATGGCCATCCCGGCCACTGCTCAAAATGTAGGCCCCAGTCAGAGGCAGAGAATAAAAAGCACTGGGCTTGGAGTCCGAGGAAAGCTGGTTGTGAATGTCGGCTTGCACATAATATTGCTAACCACGTAATACTGTGCAAGTCACGTGTTTTCAAGCTCTGGTTTCCTCCTGTGTTAAATGGAGACTTAGCAAAGCCTTCCCCACAGCATTTTGGGGGAAGTACTTTGTCAGCTTTAGTTGCACTGTCTAAATGTCAGGCTATCATTAGTCCCCCATGCCTTATGCTGTAGGAAAAAAAAAATTCCCTCATGCTCTTTCAGTTACTTTTTACAGAAAGATTTTGGGCTACATACGGTGTGTTTGCTGCGTGCTGGCTCCCTCTGGCAGGGGCTCAGAGCCAATACAAGGCCATCTGGGAGATGGAGCACTAGAAACTAATCTTCTCCTAAACCCCCAAGTGCATAATTAATGGCCAGGGAAGAAAAGGAGTCTCCTTCAAATACATGTCAGGGTTTTGAGCAAGGGTGTGGATTTTGGGGAGGGAAGCAGTGGGGAGCCCAGTGGCTGGTTCCTCTGACACACAATTTGGCTGCCTCTTTGCCTGGGGCTTTTACAGTGGAATTCATTTCATCAGTATTTAGGCCCCACAGCAGTTGCGCCTGCCACTGGGGAATCTGTCCCAGTTCAAGTTGGCCAGAGTGCACACCAGCCGAATGACCTACACCTCTGACTCATTTTAGAGGCCTCTCTTTCTCTGATTTTGGAAGGCACAGCCCATGTGCAATAAAGCCCAAGGGAGCGGGGCAGTGTTGCTGCTACATATTTTAAACTGAACTTAGAGCACTGAGTGTCAGCATCTGGGCCCCCTCTAGGACACTGTTTCTTCCCATGATGATTTTTTACAGAGCTTGCTGTGGCAGGTTTTTAATAACTGATTTTCCCCCTAACCAGAGGTCTTGATTTTATAGTTACCTGGTACACAGCTTGGTTTCTCCACACTAATCTCAGGCTATACTGCCTGTTTGCCATTTTGCTTAAGTTGTAAAAACCCAGTCTCCTGGCTTGATAATTAAGAGCTTAGCATCAGATGGGTGCTGGGCAGTTCCATCACCTAGCCCCAGGCTCCACTCCTCGGTTTAGGCCCCACGAGCCAGCTGCCATGTTTGTATGTCTACAGGGTGGGGTGAGAACACTGGATTCCAAGCCTTCTGATGGGGATGAGAATCCCAACTCCACCTCTCCTACTGCATCAGGGCAGTTTGGTGGAGCCTTTGAACTACTTTTCAGAATAATGCTTTGAAAATGAACAAAATAAAATACAGAAGAAACCAATTATTTTGAAATAAAGATTAAAATTTTTTTCCCCAATCCAACTTCATGATTCTCCCTGAAATTTCTTTAGACCCCTCAGGAGGGGATGGGGTCTGTGGACCCTAGGGTAAGAACCTCTATCCCACATTTACATAGAATTTCACTTTTCAAGAAATATGAGTATATGTGCGTGGGATGGGAGTGGAGGTGGGGTGTTAGGGGGAAGGATTTTCAGAGAATCCGTAGCCCAGAGATTAAACACATGTGGCCAAGGTGCTTACTGGGCCATTTACAGGGTGGGGGGCCATCCTCCCTCTTCCCTCTCCCCAGTAGGTGAACATCAAGTAAAGCCCCAAGCTTTAACTGTTACATGAGTACAGACCAATTACTTTTACAAGGTCACGAGAGCAAAACTTGAATGAACAGGGGCAGGAAAAAAAACCTGAGTTTTCACAGTAAAGTTGTGCCAAAAAGCAAGCACCACAGTGGGCCAGGATTTAAGCCCTTCTGTATGCCCACCCGCCTCTAGCACAAATGCAACTCTACCCTCCTGCCCAGACCATGCCTGGCCTTCTTCAGGCTGAAGGTTTAGAAGCGTTTCTTTTTCCATCAATTTGATCTTCAGTCATAAGATTAATGCTTTTTTTCCCTTCAGGACCGCTTGGGGCTTAAGGAAATGGACAAAGCAGGCAAACTAGTCTTCCTGGCTGCAGAGGGGGACCACCTTCAATTCTCTGAAGAATGGTTTTATACAAATCTCCTTCCATTCTTAGTGTAAAATTCCTGCTTCACTGAGGTTACTAAGTGCAGCAAGAACTATAGGCACTCCAGCATTTCCATGGCAATTTGGGGGGTGGGGGTGTGCGTGGGGTCAGTCCAGACTGTACTCTGCCCTTAGATGCAACTAACATGTCACTCCTTTCCTCATCTGACACTGTCTAAGGAGATACAAGATCCTCATCTTATCTGCTCTCTACTCAGACCTAATCCCACTGCCATATGGTAGGGAGTCCAAGTTGCATTAGCTAATGAGTATGAGGATTGTTTTACATGTCCTTGACTGTGGTTAAACCCAGTTCTAGGTTATAGACTGCTCTGCAAAAAAACCAGGAGCAAAACAGTAACTGCTTAACGTGCCCTCTCTCCAAAAATGTGAATTGCCAGGGGCCAACCTGAACTATAACTATTTCCACTTGGAAATAACTTTCTCTGCTTGATGTTACACCAAGAATAGAACAAAATGAGGTGATTAAGCAATCAGAATTGTCTGGGTTTTCAGTTTTGCCAGTGGAGTCTCAACCAAGGAAGTGAGCAACCTTAACTGGTATACTGTGGCCTTTTGGGAGCTCTCAGAGAACTTGATTGGAATGCCTATGGTGTGGTCCCCACTGTGTGTTATGGCTCCCCCTGGGAGGATGCCAAAGAAAACAAGCCTTTTGGCATAAAAGGTTTGTGTGGCCTGGGCACGAGAGCAGAGTGGGGGAGGAGACAATAGGGTCTTAAAGCCCTGGAAGATTAGACTTGTTTCCAAATTGGTCCAGCTTTCCTAGCATGCTCAGAGTGACTGCTAAAGCCTCTCTTCTCATTGTGCAATAAAAGTATTCTCTCCCTTTGGACTGCTTTATGCAAAGGCTCTTAAGCAGGAGGCACAAGTGTATCACACCCTGGAGGTGAAACAAGCATGGCAAAGCCTACAGCGTCTTGTCTCATACCCATCCCTAGATTCCTTGTTAAGTTTTTAGTTTTATCAGCTTTTTTGAAAAATAAAAATACTGGTTTCTTACTTGGTATCAGTCTTTTAACAATTTCATTTTTCTAACCAACACAGACCGCAGCCAACAAGTGAGCAAGTTGGCATTAACTTTATTCTAGTTTCTGTATAATTTTAAGTACATAAAGGTTTATTCCCACAAGCCTCAGGAATGGGTAGAAGTCACAGGACAGTCCCTTCCCTCCCCCCACCAAAAATTTTAAAAAAAATTGCATATTTTAGTAAATATTCTAAAGGGAAAATAAAAACCATTTATACATAGGAAAAGCTATTCAAGGCCTGAAACCATCCAGTTCAAGCCCATGCAACAGCCTGTATTGGAGGCTTCATGCTTCTGTTCAGGATATAAACAAAAGCCATAAGCCTCCCAGCCAAGAAAAAGTCAAACCGTTAAGGGACAAGGAGAAGGCGGGTGCCAAGAAACGTGGCATGAGCCAAGACAATTCTGAAAGAGAACAGATGACAGGCGCCTGTCAAGATTCATAATAGTTAATGGAAGGGAAGAAGGAATGCCAGATTCCTTGGAATGATTTTTAAAAAACTTCTGAAGGGAGGTGCTTGGCCAACACCCCAAAGGCTCACATGAAGAGGACCCAGCTTTCACCTAACTGCTGTAGGTGGGGTGGACTGTCTGTTGTAGCCCCGACTTCCTCTGGCAGCTGGTACAAGGGAACCTCCTGGCATGGCACAGACAGAATGAGAGGAGAACGTGGATAAAAGGAATGCTAACAGGGAAACAAGTCGGCTTGGAATGCTGTGTGCCCAAGTGCCGGCCTTTGGTCCAAGGCAGCCATGTCACCAGGGCCCAGGAACATCCCTTGGTGCCAGTGAATTAGTTTGGTTAGAATATCTAGCTGGGGTTACACGTCAGCTCCACTACCTTCCTGAAAAGCATTACCAAAAGGCAGGAACAACCTGGTCCATTCATCCAGAGGGAGCCACGTGTCCCCCTCCCCAAAGCTGAAGCCCATCCGGAAGGGTCTTGAGTTCACCAAGGAGGGACTGGTGCTGTGGTTCAAGCTGACATGGAGAAGATGCACCTTCCTGCAGATCACATGCAGATGCCCAACTGACCTGCTGCCCCACCCCACATCTCAGCCTGAGGTATATTCAGTGAAGGCAGGTAGCTGTACTTCTCCAAGGAAAGAGAAGCCTTTAAGAGCAGAAAGGTAGAGGAAATCTAGAAGAGAATCATCTGAATGCAGGTGTATCCCATGGTTTGGGAGGGGGGAGGGCACAGGACCCAGTGGCACTCTCCTTATCCAGCAATTTCGGTCACTGTGGTAACCAACTTCTGCCCATTCCACAGTGTCTTGAACTGCTCAGGGACAGGGAACTCGTTCTGCAAATAAGGAGAAAAGGACTGTCAGGGACTCAGCTCAAACAAGCAGTGCAGTCTAAGAGTAGCAGACGTGAAATCAAGAGACTGATTCAAGCTCTGGGATGCTGGGGAAGTAACTGGACGTCTAGGAGCCTCAGTTTCCCTGCCTGCCATTCTTGGGGCGGAAAAACCTTTAGGTTTATAAAGCACTAGAGAAATATGGTCTGATTCTGGACCTGTGCTACTTCTGCTGGAGCCTGGGGGGTGGTAATGGTAAATGGAACAAGAATAACCCTTCCCTAAAAAGGACTGTACAGGCTGCAATGCCACAGCGCTGTAACCGTGGATTATGACCCATACCACCGATTGTGCCGCAGGGACTGACCTCACCCCAGCTCTTAGGGTGGCCCTGGCCTAGACTCAGTAATGATTCCTTGTGAGTCAGCCCCTGCTACCTAATGTGTCAGAGCAGAAAGACGGGCCTGCTCCCTGCCATACACGCGCCCACTCAGAGAACCACGGGACAAGAAGTAACGGCTTCTCGGAAGTTCTGCCACATGGTTCCAGCTTCGATCCCTCGCTCTGATCTCAAGTCTGGATTGCAGAGATAAACGGATTCAATTAACAGGCACATCTTAGGACTCTGTGCCAGGCGCTGTGCTGAATTACTTCGTTTTGTCTGCTCCGTGAAGAATTCCCACCAGTTAGTTAGCTTTCTACTCCAACCAGAGAGGACTGGTTATCCCCTCAAGAAATCCTTCCACTCTTGTTTCCCTCCCCTGTTCCCAAGAACTGCAGGGGCGAGGGCACTTACAAAGTCACCACTTTCTGTGGGAATGAGGACATTCATCTCAGAAGACTTGGCACTGACTATCTCACAGTCCAGAGAATTCTTGCTCAGGTATATGTGGCAGCCATCTGTCTTATTGATGGAAATAGTTGGCACTTTACCCATCACCTAAAGAGAGAGGAAACAGAAGACTCTAAGCCAAGATTTACACCCAGGTTCTGCCTGTGACAGCTGTGTGACTTTGGACATCACATGCTTCTCTGGGCCTCAATTTCCCCCACTGTGAAATAAGAGTTGAACTGGAGGGCTCTGCAAGGTGCCTTCCTGGTCCGACATTCTGAGGTCACGAATCTCTAAGCCAGCTCCCCACCGGTGGAGACCTGCAGAGGTTATCTAAGGGGGCTCTCGCTCCTCTACCCTTACCATTCAAGTGATCAGCTTTCAACCCCACGCTAAATCTGACTCGCCATCGAGGAAGAGAATGCAAAGTAACCTGTGGTGGAGCGCCCATGTCTGTCTCCAGGGTTCCTCTGGGACTAAGAGAAGGAGCCAAGGGATTGGGTTACCTGCACTTTGATGTCTCTGCTGTTTATGATCTCCACAATCCCCACGACGTCATCGAACACCAGGCCAAGCTTCTTACAGTTATCTAGAGAGAGAAGGGGCTGTTGTTCATCGCACCCCCCACAAAGTCTCCTAGCTGAGACTCTGGGTTCTGACACACTTTGGTACCCAGAAACCCCCTGTGGAAGGGCCGTGTGCACTCACCTAATGTGATGGAATTGATTTTGCCCTTGATATGGAGTGTAGAACTCAAACACTTGTATATGTAAGCCACCTGCTTCAGCTCTGTGTCACTTATCACTAGGTTGGAAACATTCTCCTGGTTTTCCTGTTAAAGGTGGAACACTTCCATTAGAGCCTACTAACGAAAAACATTTCTGCTGCTTTGAAATCTTCCTGATCTCTGAGCACGAATCTCAGGCGAAGCTGCCTGCAATGGCTCCCAACCAAGGTCCAAGCTCCTCCCCTGGACATGGGGGGCCTTGTAGGAGGCAGCCTGACATGCCACTTCCATGTTACTCTCACTGTTGCCCTTTATATGTGGTTCTCTGTTCGAGCTAAAGGCAAACTACCTGTGGTTCTTTCTCTATACTCAGCCAGCCTTTTGAGCCTTTCTGTTCGGGCAGGTCATCCCATGCTTAGAAGGGCCTCCTCCAGCACTTCAGCTCCCCACTGAAATCCTTTCTGCTCTTCAAGGCCTGGCTGGCATGCTCTCCCGTAACACTCAGCCCAGACAGAAGCTATTCTCTCCTCAAAAGGCTCGTCATTCTGTTTAAACTCTTCCTTGGACTTGTCACCTCATCACTTATAGGACAGTGATTTGTGTCTTTGGTCCCCCACTAGATTATAAGATTCATTATGGCAAGAATTAGATTTCATTTTTCTGTTCCCCACATCGAACACCAGAGGGCCTTGCCAAACCAAACAAATGTGTAACAAGAAAGGCTGATTCGTTAAAACACTTAGGTTTCATTCCTCCAACTCCCATCCTCACACTCAGGCCCGAGACTCACCACTCTCCATTTCTTGCCCTCCAGCTCCAGCACTGGGGGCTCCTTCTTGGCAACTGGTTTGGGAGTGGCTCCGCCAGCGGGCTTGGGAGCCGTGAAAGGCTTGGGGCCACTGCGCACTGGTCCACTCTGGCTCTTTAAGGCCGGATTCTTATGAGTCTTCATGTCATCTGATACGTGTTTCAAAGCTGCGAAGAGCAAGACATTTTTTCAGTTTGTTAGTGATGAAGGGGACCAGGACGAACAGGACCAATGCCAATGCTTGTGCTCCAGTCAGGACGCAGAACTGACAGCCTGAAGCGGGGAACATTCAAGGTTTCTCTGCAGAGATGCATCTGTGGGGGCTGGGGAAAGTCACCAGCCAGACTTGTAAGAATGTAGTTTTGTCGAGGGCCAGGCAGTCTCCCTCTCTCAGGCTAACAGCCTATTTTTACACCCCATTTAAGCACTAGCCATTGTGGTCCTTTTGGAAAGGGCACCCAAGGAAGTCTCCTTCACCCTGTTCCAGAGCCAAATTTCTGTTTCCCACCTTTCCTGCAGTGCCAACCAGAAATGGCAACTCATTACATGGCAACTGCATCCCACGCACTAGGGACATGAAGACAGAAACCAAAGGGTCCCTACCCTCAAGCTTATACCTTGTTGGGGAGACAACATGTACATATATGAATACACACACACACACTCAAAATCAATACAAGTTAATTTCAGGTGTAAGGACATTGGTTGTTGGAAGGATCAGGAAATTAGGATTTGGAAAATAGCACTTAAGCTGAGCCTTGAAGGAAACTGGAAATGCTCAGAAGCAGAAGCGAGGAAGCAGTGCATTCTAGGCACAGGGGATGGCCAGTGCAATGGAAGATGGGATGTTGTGTTAGGATGGTCTGACTAGATGGCAAAGCTATATTCCTTAACCACTTACCATGTGTGATGCCCTCTCCCTGATTAATCTGAGCAAAGAGTGCTGACCGAGAGGCAGACTCATCAGAGCCACAGCTAGTGGGGATGGGTGGAGGAGGAGGTCCAGGTGGTGGGGGAGGGGCTGATCCAGCTGAAGGGCCTGATGACATGCCAATGAGTTCTTTTGCTGTAGGTCCCTGGGACAACAAAGAGATTGATTAGCAAAGGCCAAGACAATCAGCCACATCGCCACTGTACCGGGTCCTGAGGATGGCCACCATAACCCACCACAGGCACCTTTCTTTTCTCTCTGCTGGCCCACCACTATTCTTCCTCCTATTTTTCTTCCGTCTACACTATACTTAGGTCTTAGGTTAAGTAGTGGGTTCCTTCTGGGCAGTAGTCTGCCCTGCTGATGGCACTTTGGTCTAAAAAGGTAGCTGGTACCTTTTCTGGATAAAGGGATAAAGGGGGAAACACTGACCGTTTTGCTCCAGGCTAGGCCAATGGTGTGGTACTCCTTAATGTATGCCTGCAACTCAGTCCAGATAGCCAGGTAAGCTTTTACCCAGTCCACATGCTTCTTATCCCTAGAAAGAAAAAAGGAAGGACAGTCACAGCCAGGCAGCTGGCCTCAAAAGCAACAGCCCCAGGAACAGTGACTATAAATCATTAAATTCAGGGTCCTACCGTACAACATACATTTCATTTATTCCTATCTTGGGAGCTGCCTCTGATACTGGCCAGAAGAATGCAGGCTTTGTCAGGGCTTACCAAGTTCTAAGTGCTTTGAGAATATGAGCCCAGTGACTTACTGTGCATCGTCCAGTGGGGCCCCTCACTATAAAATTGGCCACCAGGGGATGAATTTTCCAGCCACTGCAGGACTTAGAAATCCCTTTATTCAACAAACATATTTGAGCACGTCCTGCGTGCAGAGTATTGGGGTCCGAACTAGTTGTGAGAGTGCTCACATTGATATAATCACAGACCTTTCAAAGAATACTGCTGTTGAATGGCTAATATGGAAATGTTTTGCAAGATTTCACATGTATAATGAGCATCACATTGCTTGCCTTCTCAATGGGCAGACGGGAGGCTGGAGGGAAGAGAATTTGGAACTAAAAATTTTAAAAACGAATATTAGAAAAAATGGTGCTGTTGAACCTGCCATGTCCTGCCTCTGTGAAGACCATGAGAGCTTCTTCAAAGCAGTGACCCTGGCCTATCTAAATTTGCAATCTCCCAGGGCCCAGTAGATGCTGCTCAGTAACTAGTAAAGGAACACAGACATGGGCTTAGAAAAGTTACGCAAGGAAGCAGCCCCTGCCTAAACCACCTGTCCCCTCACCTACAAACCAGTACCAGAAAGGAAAGTAAGTGGTCAGGGCTGATCAGCTTTGAATGGAAGCTGAAAGAGGAGAGGGAAGCATCAGACAGCAGCAGCTTGTCATCTAGCCTCCAGAAAATACCTAATACGGGGCCATGAACAGCAGCAGGCCCTCAGTAAAGATCTGTAGAACTGAAAAACTCAAACTGAAACAATACCTGCCTCAAATAACTTTAGATACCTAGCTAGCTGACTCAGTCAGATTTCTGGGATAAAAAAAGCCAAACCGAAGGCCACCATGCCAGCTATAAAGTCCTCAAAGAAATCAATGCCTAGGATGGTGAAGTAATGAACACCTCATCAGGCCTGCCTGCCAGCTGCTGCAAGGCTCCTAACTCCATGGGCCTAAAAGAGGATAAGGGAAGAAGAACTAGGGACGCTGTGGGAATACATACAAGGGAGGAAGAGGGGAAAAAAACAGAAATATTGTCTTTAACTCTTCTTAAAAGACATCTGGGATAATGAATGGATCAGAAAACCACTGAATCTGGAGTCAGAACTCTGGATGCATCCAGACTCTGTCACTCACTAGCTGCAGGGTCTTGGGCAAGTTACTGCACTTTTCTGTGCTGCTCAGTTCCTTCATCTGTAAAATGGGGCAATAATCACCACACCACCTATCTTGCATGGGTTTTGTAAGGCAAAAACTTTACTAACACCTAAAGCTCTATAGAAGTACAAATGGCTTATGCAGCAGGTACATCAGCAGGACGGCTAAAGGTGTAATTTTCCAACCACATCAATTCCTGAAGACCATCTGCTGAGCTCCAGAAGGGTTGCAATTTGTGTCAGTGAAGGGGACACCCTCACCAAAGAAATCAGTCTATTGGAGTATTAAAGTATTGACTGTATATCAATACAAGTGCCCACTCATTATTACCATGCACTAAAAACCATCACCCAAACAGTTTTTACATGCCAGTCATACTGTAAAGTGCTCATGAGAAAGGGGCCCAGCCACTTGCACTAAAGTGCAAGACACAACTATTTGTGCTAGTGCTGCCAATACCCCTGCACTTTTGCACAGGGGCAGCAAGCCAAAAGGACGGTACTCACACATCTTTGAACTCCTTGAGTACCCGGTTTGTATAAAACATGGCAGCGTCATTCATTTCCTTCACATAAGGGCCAGGCTTTGGTGCCTAAAGACAGAAAAGCAATTAGATACCTGGTTCTCTGGCCAGCCTCCTCCCAGGGGCTCCCAAATGCAACCAGCTCACCATGGCCACCCAACCCAAAGCCGGGATGCTCTCGCTGACAGCTGACAGATGATTGAACAATCTGCTGCCTCGGTTCTTCTCCCGAAAGGTCTGAACCTCCTGGATCAGCTCAGAGACTGGTGCCAACAAAGACAAAAGCGTATTCTGGGGAGAAAAAAGATTTGGGAGATAGTCAGCTCTGGTTTCTGTAAAAGCCTGCAGATCCTGAAGCTTAGTACACTCACAAATGATTTGAGTTCTAGAGCAGAAAGGCTGATCCCAGCTGGTTTCTCCACATCTTGTCTCATCCTCACTTCCACCCAGGATTGCGAAAACAGGCAGAGCTTGTTAAAATACCCTACGTTGTCATGTCTTTCTCCCACTGCCTTACCAATTCAAAGACTTCCTGGTAGCGTCAGGATAAAATTTAAACTCTTGTGCCTAGCACTCAAAGTCTCCTACAGCCCTTCTTTTTCTAGCCTTACCTCC
Organism: Vombatus ursinus; assembly: GCF_900497805.2. Classification (NCBI taxonomy): domain Eukaryota; kingdom Metazoa; phylum Chordata; class Mammalia; order Diprotodontia; family Vombatidae; genus Vombatus; species Vombatus ursinus. The sequence continues at coordinate 9,414,359 of NW_020954553.1, forward strand.
TACTACTAATCTCTTTACATATGCTACAGGAGTCCAATTGGAACAAGCATCATTCCCCGTGAATTCCTACCCAGCCTTTAAAGACCCAAAGCAAGAGCTACTTCTTCCAGGAAACCTTCCCTGACCGTCCTACTGGCAGCCACCTTTTCCCTGGGATCTCACATAGCACTTTGTTTTGGAACTCTCAAAAGCCTTCATGTAAAATTATATATTATAGTTCTGGATCTGTATCTTTCACCCTACTAGACTGTAAAGTCAGTAAAGGCAAGGACTGTGTCTTTACTTTGTCTCTCCCTGGGCCTAGCACAATGCTTAATAAATATCTAGTGAATAAAACACTCTGACTGTTTTTTAAGCCCTTCTCAGTCTGGATCTACTCCCTTGCTATTCTGTCACAAACCTTGCCCTCTGGCTGGGCTGGGCTGCTGGCATTTGTGAGATAACTGCTATAGTCAATTGCCCTTTGCTCACCACCTCCTTTCTCAGGTAATCCCAGACTACTCTGCTCATTCCTTTCCCAAAATTCCTTTAAGCATTTATTGCTTGCACAACACAGCTAAGCACAATGCTAGGTGATCCCTCCCTTTATTCATGCCCAGAACCTGGCTACCCCATTTTCAAACCATGCTACTGCACATGTCCCTCTCCCAACTCTGTTAAGGCTGTGTTCCTCTATTACAATGTAAGCTTCCTGAAGGCAGGGTCTGTGACTTGGTTTCTGTAACCCCAGAGTTTAGCAGAGTGCCTGCCAAAGGAAATGCCTAATAAAAGCTTACTTTCTTCCTCTCTGCCCTCTGTCACAAAACTGATCTGCCCTTGTTTGCTTGCTCCACCTTGGAAACAACACTGGGAGCTCTAGATAAGTACACAGTGTTGAGATGAGCAAAAAAGGAGATAACACTCTCCCCCTCCAAGTGCTGATGACAGGACAGTTCCCTTGGAAAGTACAGAGAATCAACAAAGATACCAATGCAGCCTATTTATAGCTTCAGCAAAGTTGAAGGCTACGAAATACAAAGGCCTTAAAAGTCAACTGAATTTCTACAGAACAATAACAAAATCCAAGAGGCACAAAGAGAATTCTAAATAACTATAAAACGCATGAACTATCTGGGGATCAACCTACCAAAGCACAACAAAGACTTGTATAAATTCAATTACAAAGTACCCTTAAAGAAATAAAGAGTAACTTAAATAGATGGAAGAATAGTCAGTGCTCATGGCTAGGTTGTGCCAATATAATAAAAAATAATGCTATGAAAGGTAATTTATGCTTTTAATCCTATAGAAATCAAATTATCCAAGGGATACTTTATAAAACTTGATACAATGATAAGAAAATCCATAGGAAGAAACAAAACACCTAAAATATCAAAAAATTATGAAAAAAGTAGAGGTGAAAAGAGAAAAGCACTTTTAAACCTTAAATTATGTTTTAAAGCAACAGCCATCAAAACCATATATTAGTTAAAGAGAGATAGATCAATGGTACAGACTGACAAGAGAGAATCAGGAATAACAGAACTCAATAACCCAGGACTGAATAAAGAGGAAAATAAGTGACTTAGGAAAGAACTCCTTATTTGATAAAAACTACTGGGAAAACTGGAAAGCAATGTGGCAGAAATTAGGCTTAGACCAACACCATATGCCATATTCCCAGCATACTCTAATTAGATATGGGAGCACAATTTTAAAGATTATAGTATAAAAAAAAAATCAGAAAAAAAATCATAACTAGGGGTCAGAGATGTATTCTTAAACAAACAAGGAATAGAGGAAGTATAAAAATACATAACTTTGAAACCTAAAAGCTTCTACAGACAAAATTAACATATCAAGAATAAGAAATGAAGCAGATAAACGGTAAAAACAAAAAAACCCCACAACTTCATATTAAATTTCTCTGATAAAAGTATGAGAGTTTGTGTGTGTGTGTGTGTGTGTGTGTGTGTGTGTGTGTGTATGTATATACATAACACACTCCTATCTAACTAAAAGTCATTTTAAGAGATAACTGGTCCAAGAATATGAACAAACAATTCTTTTTTAAAATTAATTTAGTTTTCAATATTCACTTTTATATGATTTTGAGTTCTAAATTTTTCCCCCTCCCTTGCCCCCAAGATGGCTTGCAATCTGATACAGGCTATACATATACAATCATATTAAACATGTTTCCACATTAGTCATGTTGTAAAGAAGAATCAGAACCAAAGGGGAAAACCACGAGAAAGAAAAAAAAGAGAAAATAGTATGCTTCAATCTGCATTCAGATGCCATAGTTCTTTCTCTGGATTTGGACAGCATTTTCCATGAGTCTTTTGGAATTGTCTTAGATCACTGCATTGCTGAGAAAAGCTAAGTCTATCAAAGTTGGTCATTGCACAATGTTGCTGTTATTGTGTTCTACTGAACAAACATTTCATAAAAGAATTGCAAAGCATTAACCGCATGAAAGAATGTTCCAAATCACTAATTTTAAGAGAAGTGCAAATAAAAACAACTCTGAGGTTTCATCTTACACCCTGCAAATTGGCAAAGATGACAAAAGATGGCAATATTGAAGGGGTTGTAAGAAAACAGGCAGACTGGTGCATTGTTGGTGGAGCTGTGAACAGATACACCATTTTGGAAAACAATTTGGAATTACACAAATAAAGTGACTAAAATGTCCATATCCTTTTACCCAGAGATTCTAATGCTGGGCTTATACCCCTGAAGAGATCATTAATAAGAACAAAATCCCCACATATGCCAAAATATTTTATAGCAGCACTTTTTTTGTGATAGCAAAGAAACAAAGTAGATGCCTTTCAACTAAGGAATGGTTAAACAAATTGTGGCATGTGAATATAATGGAATTTATTACTGTGTTGTAAGAAATGATGAATCTGATGAAGAGAAGCATGGAAAGATCTATATGAACTGATGCTGAGTGAAGTAAGCAAAAAAAAAAAAACCAAGACACAGTGTCTAAAACAATGTAAATCAAAAGAATCACACCCCACCCTCCCCAAGTTCTAAAGAACAAGTCTTTCTTGAAAGAAGAGATATGAATAAAATAATCTCATCCCACCTCTTTGCAGAGCAACAGATTCAGTGTTGCACACTGCACATATTTTCAGACTTTTTTGATGTATTGATAAGCTGATTTTCATTTTTTCATCTTTAAAAAAATAATATTTATTATATGGGATGGCTCCCTGGGAAGGAAAAGGGGAGGGAAACTGGGGAAAACTATGGCAATATAAAAAACAAGAAATCAACTAAAATTTACTTTAAAAAAAAAAAAGAGTAGGAAGTAATTCTTGGATGCTGTGTAGTCCATACAAGGCCCAGAAGAGCAGGCATTCAAATCCGACTGAACTGAACCCAACTGTGGACCTTGGCAATCAGGCAGAAACCTTGGCTAAGCTCATCTGGTGGGTGGGTCATGTTTCTATGCTCTAAAGAAATATGTTTCCATCCTTACACTGCTAGAGCTTCTTCTAGAAGCCAATCGTCTATTCCAAGCTGGAGAGCAAGCTGAAGCCATGGACCTGTGCCAGGATCTCAGCTGCCTGACTTGCTACAGAAAATACAGACTCTAAGACAATGTTTAGACAAGATACTTCAACCAAACGAGTCCAGAAGAGAAATTAGAGTCAAATGTATTTAATGTTTTCTAGGGCAGTAAAGTCAGCTAAGAGTTTCAATGTCAGAGTTGTGATGCCGAGATTCGTCCAAAATCAATTCTCTCCGTGAAGGAATGTCTGAATATCATCCCCAGAAAAAGAAAGAAAAAGCATTTGGACTTTTAGAAAACATTGTTTCTCTAGCTTGGAATCTTTTGTGCTTCAGCTGCATGATGTAACTAAATGACACCAAAACCTAGATGGGAAGAGCCAATGCTCCTTAGAGTGTCAAGGAGTGGCCTGACATTTGGCATCTGCAGGACCAACTTATGCACACCAAGAAGCCACATAATCTTTCACTGATCCATCAAACTTAGGAACCACTGTGGTTTAAAGAGGCTCAGCCAAGAGTAGAGTCAAATCAGCAGTGAGGCCCTGCTGCCAGGAGGCCAAGCTCAGCCCCCGGTGCAGGGAGGGCCTATGTGGACAAACTGAGCTGAGGGCCAAGAGCTACTGGAGACTCCCAAATAATCGCAGCGGCTCATTCCCGTCACTGTAACAAACCTGGTGGTCATGAAACCACCTATTTTAGGATGCTGCCATGGCCACAGGTTTCCTAGCTCAGCCTTCTGAACTTTCCTCCAGACCCAAAGGAAATTAGAGAAAACTAGCACATTCCAATTGAACCTATTACAAGTAGAACTCACCCCATCTGGTTGCTGGTACTGAGAGGCTGTCACCAAAATAGAGCGTTCAATCTTCAGACCTGTGTGAACCATCTCAGCCTAAAAGAAGAAGAGAGTCAGATGTACAACCGCAACGCACCACAGGGGCTGGGGCTGGGTGAGAGACACACTATGCTCTACCTCCAGACACTTCTATGGCTCCAGCCCAAGTCTCTCTGTCTCTAAGAGTCCAAGACTTTATAGTCCACCATACAAGTTCTCTTAGACTCTTGTCAAAGACAGCTGGTGGTGTAAAGAATTGAGTGCTTGGGCCTGGAGTCAGGAAGACCAGAGTTCAAATCCAGCCTCTGGCATTTACAAGCTGTATGATCCTGGACACATTTCTTAACCTGTTTGCCTCAGTTTCCTCAATTATAAATTGGAAATAATAACAGCCCCTATCTCACCAGGTTGTTCTGAGCATCAATAAGGTATTTGTCAATAGCTAGGCACAGTGCCTGGCACAAAGTAGTCATTTAATAAACGTGAATTCCTTCCCCCTTCCCTGCCATTACTCTTTAGCTAATCAACTTCTTCCACCTGTGAACCAAATTCTCAGGTCCCTGCTAATAAACTCATCAGGGAAGGAGATCAAGAACATGGACCACTGTCCTAGTGAGATGGAACAGTGGGTGGCTCCTGCAGGGGTGATAGAAGCATACAGAAAGACACCTCAAAAAAGAAAATGGAGAGACACTTGCTCTTTGCCTACTTTAGACTGCTGCCAGGGACAAACCTGAAAATAATTCAGAACATAATCACTGATGTGAAAGTACAGCTCTGTAAATTCCAAATCATGATAATGAATCCTGTTACATAACATATTGAGATCAGGCTTGCAACAGTTCCCCAGCACAGAAACGAACAAAGTGGAATCTCATGCATTGGTGGAGCCTGATCTGTGGAAAAACCCGCACAATGCGTTCAGACACATGTGATGCATCTCTTACGAGCAAGGCTACTTATAGCACAGTAGAATGTCAGCAGGAAGAAACCTTTTATAGGAGGAAACTGAGGCCAAGAAAAGTTATGTGGCTGGCTCAACATCACACAGTGAGTCACTGGAGAAGACAAAACTCTAACAGCAAGAAAAACAGAAGTGCAAATGATTCTTCCACTAAAGATAATGAGTCTGGGGCAGGGGAGGGGGGTGTCAATAAGTTCTTACTAGAAAGAAAGAAAGGACAAGTCATCCTTACATGTTTTTGAACATCTCCCCCAATTTCTCTGCTGATCCTTAGATAGTCTGCTACTGGGCCAGCAAGCAGAGAGTCAAAAACTTCCACATATGGAACTACTCCTCCTAAAGAAAGACCACAGAGAAGAGTTAAAAGGCAAACCTGAGAGAGAGAAATCACTTTTCCAAACATAGCTCTAGTCCCCCTTTAAATGTGAAATTGACCTGCCCGGCAATCAGCAATCACAATGTGTGTAGATATGCCTGAACTGCTCAGTTGCCAGCAAGCTGGTGCGGAGAGGGATGGGGGTGTGGGGGAGTTCTAGTATAAATACCCATCTAGTATAAATACCCATGACCAAATGGAGTCATTTTACTGAAGGAAGAACAGGAAACACGGCACCAGCAGGAAGCTCTTGTGTCAAAATAGCTTAACCACAGGCCTTCCTACACAAGTCATTTCCTCTCTCCCTACTTATGTACTCACAGGCAACATCAATTTCAGGAGTCAGATCAACTAGTTTCAGTATTTTAGGAGTTCATGGTCATCAGGCAAGATTTAGTTTAGCAATGCAGTATCAAGCCCAGGACATGGGTTTTTACCTGAAACAAAAAAAGCCCCTTGGGTCCCAAAATCACTTACCTTTCGGAGAACTATTTCCACACCCTCCCTGCATGTTAGAGGAATGGGATACTGCCTCCAGTCGGCCCACTGCTTTCTCCAATCTCTCCACCAGATTTTGCATATCAGCCATAGCTCAGCACCTGCTAAGACAAATCAGATGTCAGCTATTGTGAGAAAATATGACACCACCTACTAAAAGATCGTTTTTTTAAATTGGTGGGATGGTGAAGACATATCCATTCTGAGAAGCATTTGGTAATAAAATTAGATATCAATTAATCTAGTGTTGCAAAAGTGCTTGCTGTACAAGGAACTCCCACTGGTTCCTAACTAGAACCGTCCAGTAAAAAGGAACATGAAACAAGTAGATTCTTGTCTCTCTCACCCACTTCACAAGCAGGGAGACAAGTGAACTTGCCCCATCCAATTATCTACCACCATCTTGAAGTACAGCAGTGTGCAATAAGAAAGGGCAACGAGTTTCAAGAGCTGGAAAGGACACTAGAGAGTATCTTTGTCTGCACACCTTTGTTTTAGAGGTGGAAACTGAGGCTCACAGGGTTTAAATATTTGTTCAGGATGACACAGAAAGTTAGTGGAAGAAATGAGACCACAGCCCAGCTTTCCCAACAGTCAATCTCACTGGCTGTCTGCTTATCATCCTGCTCCACTCAAGGATCTCCATTTCATTCAGGATTTAACTAGGTGGACAGATGACGCTGAGTGATCTCAACTCACTCAAAACTGTTCACATCAAATGAAACTCATCCAAAGAATAACAACATCTAGAATACCAGGACACCTGGGCTTGGCACATCTGCATTGCCAAAATGAAAGCTAAGGAGCCCATCAAAAAAGAGCGAAGAAAATAAAACATTCCTTGTCCATTTTTCTTTACGTACCAGCTCAGGTCTCCAGTTGTCTCACTCACATCCATTGAGTCTTGAAAAATTGTTTAGGATAGAACAGAAAATCAGAAACCAAACCAAATAATCCTTTCCACTCCTCTGACTTTAGAAATAACACCAAACAGTCTCCAAACCCACACTCTGAATAGAAATGCAAGAAAAGAAAACCAGATACACTCTCACCTACGTTAATTACTTCAGCAAATGGGATACATCTGAATATAAGAATTACCTTGATAGCCCTCCTAGTCCAACCCCCTCATTTTAGAGATTTGAGTTGAATTGCTAAAAAAAAGTCAAGCAAGTAGCAGAAACAGGTTTTTAAGCTAGAATCTTTGACAAAATGCAGTGATCTTTCTACTCTACCTGTGTGTCCTTAGGCGGCTCTCAGTTTCACCATCTTTAAACTGAGGAAATTAGACAACAAGGCCTCTGAGGTCCTTTGGATCTCATAGACCTGTTTTGCCTCTGGTACCTGCCTTGGAGACACACAAATGGTGGAAACAGCCCAAGCCTGGAGTCTAGAGACCTCTGTTCTTGAATTGGCTCTACAACGACCATGACCGTCGCTAACTCCCTTCCTCAAAAAGCCTTCATTTCATTTATAAAAATCAATCTAACAACCATTTATTGATTGGTAATGGTCTCTAAGGCTCCTTCCAGCCCTAAACATCTATAATTTTTCAAAGACCATAATCCACCACACCCTGTGGATCTCTGGGAAAAGATTACTAATAGAAAGCATTAAATTAATCCAATAAACTTTCTCTCCCAGACACTATCCCAAGTTTCTGCTACAGAAACGTGTGGCTTCAGCAGATGGAAGAGTCAAGCCAAAGCCAGCATTAGTCAGCTCAAAGATAACCGCTGAAGTCATAGGAAAAAGCAGGCCATTTCCCCCTCTCTAGAGACATACAAGTGCCAATGTTCTAAATGGTACACAGGTCTGTCTGCTGGGGTGTACTTACCCAATTTAGATGAGGAAGACAGTTTCTCCTCAGAACAATTTGGCTTTATTTTGGTTCCTTTTTCCCATAATTCGGTTGGTAGCAAAAAGCTTGAATAACCAAACAAGCTACAGTTCTTCTAGCTAGCTAAAGTCAGAACTTAAAAAAAGGAGAAACCCAAACGAGCACTTGCAGCTAACCTCTGCCTACAGCTAATGACACAGACTGTGGGTGTTTGGTGTTTGGAAGCCAGGAATGAAGGGTGAACTTAGGTTTTCCTGTCTAAATCAAAATTTGATGAAAGCAACAACTGGCTTCAGGAGAGTTCCCCCCATGGGCGTTCTCCCTACTCAACACACACAACATTCCTCTCTCTAGTTCTGTGATGTCTTAATTTCCACAACACTAATGCCTTCCATGACCTTCAACTTGAAAACACACCAATATGGAGACAAAACTCAAATAAAACCAAGAAGGAATGTTTTGGAGCCTACAAAACACAGGCATCTAAGGGAGTTAATTAGTGTGATACAGTGAAAAATGCTCTCTGATCCTGGAATAAAAGGACCTGGGTTTCAGGTCCATCTTGACACCAACTAGCTACATGACCTTCCTTCTTTCAGCTGAGTTTCCTTATCTGTAAAATGGGGATAAACAGATAAGGTACTACATATATCCCAAGGTGGTTGTGATAAAAGTGTTTTGTAAACCATAAAGCTTTAAAGAAATGAAAGCTAGTATTTATCATATAAACATGGTGACACGTCACAATAATGAAGTTAAAAGGCTGCATTCCAGCCTGTGCTCTATTATGCCTAGGAAATTCCACAAGGGAAAATGGTTGTAGACAAAAAGACAATTACAGTCACTGGAAAAGGTGTGACGAGAGGATCTATTCCATTAAATGCATTCATTCTATATAGTGTCAAGCACAACACTGTATATACAAGGTAGAGTAGTGAAAGAGAGAAAGGACCATTAGAGTACTTTTTTCTTAAAAAGGAACAAAATGTAGACCAGAAAGAATCAAGGACAAGCAGGACAGCTTTGCAAATTACATGCTGAATTTATTTTATATTTAAAAAGAAAAACCAGCTATATATAATAAATACTTGAGTTTTCATATATAATCTTCCTTTCCTGCTCTACTCTGTATATGGAAATATCGATTTTGCTTAATGTTTGTCAGGTTCAGCATTTTAAAAAGGAACAGCCAGAGAGGGCAGAACCAGACGACTGAACTAATTAGAAAATCCAAGCAGCAGAGCGTGCCTATGAAAGGGGGGTCCACAGATGAAAGGCTGCAGAAGTCAATGAAGAGTGAATGGTACAAAAAGAATAGATAAAGAGTTCAATGACTGATTAAAAGGCCACTGAATTTACCAATAAATCAATCACTGGTAACACTCTAACAAAACTGGACTACTGGTTGTTCCTTAAATATTATCCTTCATTCCCTTCCCTCAAATAAATTACTACCTTTCACTCTGAAGCCCATTCCCTCTGTTCACCGTTATAATCCAACTCAGGTGCCATCTCCTCTACGACACTTTTCCTTAATCCTCCAATTAGAAATAATCATTACTTCTTCAAATTTCTCAAAGCATAATTTCTGGATCTTTCATCCATTACTGTCACAATCTACATTGTATCTGATTTGTGCATACATAGCAACCTCCACAGATAGCAATCTCTCCCGAACGGCAGGAATCTTGTTTTTCATTTTTAAAATACCCAGCACCAGGCATGACTTCTCACACAGTAGGAACTTAAAATAAATGTTTGCTAAATTGAATTGTAAGGCAGCTAAGTAAGGGTCTTCCCAAAGGAGGCAGCGTTATTAAAGCAGAAAGCTGTAATTCTATGCCACCGATTCATTTCACTTGAATCTCCTAACTTTATGTTTTTGTCTGCAATTTTCAACAGCCCATATAGAGGACTGGTCAGCCTCCCAAAATAAGCATACAACTCCCCAGACCCCAAGTCAGAACAAGTATGTTCTAGAAGGGCTAGCTGCTCCATGGAGTTTGGAACATTTTCAATTATGGGATCCCTCTTAACTAAACAATAAATATTTACTGGTAATAAATTACGGGCTTTGTTTTTTGATTTATGTAGTACCTTATCCAAACTGTTGTGTAGTGGTGACAAGCCTCTCTATACTTAACTTAAACTGCTTGTCAAACAAAGATATAGCCTGCTCCCTACTTCCAAACAGAGACTCAGGATACAGACTGGACTGCACTGAGTCCATTCTGTCCATTCAATGAGTGATGGACTCAAGATGTGTGATGGCACACATATTTCTGGCCATGGTCAACATGAGAATTTGTTTTGCTTCACTACACATATTTGTTGAGGGCTTTTCATTTTCATTCACCTTATTTTCAATGGGAGGGGAGTTGAAACAAGGAAATAAAAAACTTGTTAATTAAAACAAAACAAAACAATAATAACACCTGATCCTCAAACAGCAGGGGGAAATCAAACCTGCCACAGCTTACTGCTCCAATGTCACAGGTCTTGAGAACTCAAAACCTTCTTCACAATGAGGTAAAACAGAACTTTGTGAACGATCAATAATCAGTGTAAGTAGGCTATAACACCTTGGCAATGACATGAGCACAAGATCTGGTATGATAGATGTTGTTGTTGTTTAGTCAGTCCAATTAGAGTCCATGGGGTTTTCCTGGCAAAAATACTGGAGTGGTTTGCCATTTCCTTCTCCAGTGTAACCCCATTTTACAGATGAGGAACTAAGACATATAGGGGTTAAGTGACTTGCCCAAGGTCACACTTTAGTGTCTGAGCCCAAATTTAAACTCAGATCTTTCTGACTCCAGGCCAGGTGCTCTATCCACTGCACCACCTAGCCACCCTAAGACAGCATACAGGTAGATATACAGCAAACAGGAAATGCAACATGTGAAAAGGGGGTGAGCCCATCATGTAACAGATGAGCAGTCCATGGGCTGCAAATGGTTCCCACAAAATATGAAAAGATGAGAGGAAGGCCTCAGCACAATGGGAAGATCCTCTATGAAGTATTCATAGGGAGACAGGGTGAAGCAGTGAATAGAGCATTGGTTCTGGAGGCAGAGGACTTGGGTCCAAACTTCATCTCTGAGGCTTACCACCTAATTGACTCTTAACCTAGATCTGTTTCCTCATCTGTAAAATAAGGAGGTTGGAGAAGATGGCCTTTGAAGTCCTGTCCAGCTCTGTATCTATAATCCTATGGGAAGATATCACCCAGGATGAAGATTGTGATCAGCACTGTTGGGACAGGGCGTGGAATGAGCAAAGTGGAGTGCTGGTAGTGGTAGAACAGACTTTTATCTGCTCCTTTTTCTGAACTGTATACAGAGAGGGTTGCTGATTTGGGAAGGAAAGTAGCAAGGTCAACCACAGACATTATGAGTTTCAGTTGACAACAGGCTATCAAAATGGAGTTTGGGGGAGAAGTTGTGGGTGGACACAGAGCTTGGAAGGAAGTCTCAGAGTTTTAACAAAAATATTGTTATGACAAGGCCAAGGTCAGTCTCCTCTGTGGCTCATTAGATGACTCCTGGGAGTCTCCTCTAAAGTTCTGTCTCAGTGTCTTCGGGGGATTAAGCGAGAGTCACTACTGGAATAGGAAACTTGTGCTTAGTATATTTCCAAACATTCCTCTGTATGTTTCAAAGGTACAAGAACTATGTTTCACAATTGATAGGATGGAGAACCTACAGGACAAACTATTCTACAGGAACTACACAGCTGTTTCAAATGCTCTCCTTGGAGGCTCTGAATCTAGGACAGGATGCACTCCTTAGCCACCACCAGACTACCTAGCACCAATTTTTTCCACTCCCCAAAGCACATGAATTTTCATAGCCAGGCTCTTACACGTCACAAAGCAAAAACCAGGCATTTTAACAGGAGACATGAACCAACAAGTTGGGCCAGGGAGCAGAAGGGCAGACAAACCACCCTTTAAGGCCTGAGGTTTAACCAACAAACAAAAGAACAGAGACAGCTCTACATCATTTAAGCCACCATCTAAACTCAGCACAATACAGGAGCTACTTACTGTCTTTCCCACAGGGCTTGATTTCAGTGATTAAACCAATGACATTTCACTGCTTATGCCATCACCATCTGAGTTTAAGAGTTTTTTTTTGTTTTTTTTTTTCTCAAGAGAAAATACTATCTTTCAAGAATAGCTAGGATTGGGGCAGCTAGGTGGGCAGTGGATAGAGCTCCAGCATTGGAGTCAAGAGACTCTGAGTTCAAATCCAGCCTCAAACACATAACACTTACTAGCTGTGTGACCCTGGGCAAGTCACTTAACCCCATTGCCTAACCCCCCCCCCCCCAAAAAAAATAGCTAGGATCCAGTCTGATATAAATGCCTAAGTCCTGTTTTGGCCTTTACAGCTCTAAAAGAGTAAGCAGGACAAGTGAAAAATACTTCAAAAGACTGATGATTTCATCAATGTGGTTAATTCTCTCTACCAATCACAATCCCTCCAATCTAGACAACTTCAGGAAAAACCTCTTTGTAAGTAGCTAGCCTGGTCCTTAGACAACAGACAATTGAAAGACTTGACAGAGCTTGCCCCTGGACACAGGCTTCCAGCCCTGGGCCACCTCAATGTCACAATGAGGCACTAGAAAAACAAATTTTGTGGAGAGAAGAATACAGATTCTTGGGTCAGATACACAAGCCCAATACTGGTGTTCCTAAATGATACTGTGAGTCTTGAGCAAGAGGATTTTTGTTCTTTTTTAAAAATATGCTTCTGTTGCCTCCTGCATAAAACTAAGTTATATTTTTGTGTCTTTTGCCATTAGTTTAAACCAATGAAGTAATTTTAAGCTCAACAGGCACTCTGTAAACCTGATATATATATATAGGCTTTTGTATGTATTTTGTATAGGATATACAAAAGCCTATGTAAGCAGACACTGTGCCAGTTGACTCTAGCCTGGATATATAGCTCTAACCAAAAGTCAGCTAGTTTCAATCCACTCTCCAGCCTGACATACAAATTCAGCCACATTCCCTAAATAACAGGCATTTATATCGAGCCAAAGATCAACCCACCAGGAGCTCTGGAAGGCTCTGTTGAGGCAGCAATCTCTTGGATTAACTTCAAAATAAGGGCTCTGAAGGCCACAAATGCTTGCATCCCTCTTTTCCCCCTCCCCCATTAGACATTTCGGCCACATCTATTAGAAAGAATAATGAAGACCTCGTTTATATAATGGCTTATGGTTGTAAGGTGTTTTGCCTGCATTAGGTAGATAGGGAAGCTACTCTTACTCCCATTTTATAGATAAACTAAGGCTTAGAAAAGTGATATGACATGGCCCAGCTAGGTAAGTGATAAAGGTATGACTTGAACTCAGTTCTTCTGGTTCTCAGTCTAGTACTTTTTTTCCTCTCTCCCCAGGAAACACTGAGTCTGATTATGCATGACAAACAAAGCTGTACTGTGATAAGGAATGTTTCTGGAGCATTCATTAATTATGTTGACATGGTGTAAATCAAAAAAGAATAGCTTCTTGATGAATGCTGGTTGTGTTAATCTAGGGACAATGGAATTCTGTATTAACTGGGTCAGTTACCAGATATGTGAAATTTAAAACAAAAATGGTCATCATTCACTAACTGCACATAATCTAAAGCCAGGCAACACACAGACAACAAAGCATCATCATACATCTTCTCTTTGGTTTGGTTTTATCTTAATGGAAGGAACAAGGGAACAGAATTTGCAGAATTGGGTCTTACCTACACCACCGCCCATCACCGATGAAGGGGAAGTAGTCCTGGCCTGGAAATCATAAGTCCTAGGTTCTAGTCTCAACTCTGACACTAACTCCCTGCCCAATATGAGATGGCTGGACCAGATGGTCCCTAGGGTTTTTCCAAATCTCAAAGTCCACACATAATTTCCTGCAGTCTGTGATATTCATTTCCTACTAGGTGAAAAAAAAAAGCCTCTGACTGTGTAAAAATATTAAGTTGCTGATCTCAACTTACTTTTTGATGCTTAAAGAAATAGTAGTAGTTTAGGAGTGGCTATTAAGCTTCAAAAAGTTCAAATCAGAAACACTGCTTGGAACCTTCCCCAAAAGCTAATTAAAATGTGAGCCAAACTGCTGAGTCACCTTTCTGACTTTTGGGGACCACAAAGTTGCATCAGAAACTTTTCAAACAGGAAGGGACCTAGTCTCTTAAAGTGGTACTGACAATAGACACACCAGGCTTAGCCCCATACACAAAGTTTTTTATTCCTTGTTTCCAGGACTCTTAAAAGCTCTTTCCTCCAAACACTCACCTTTCACTTCAACCTCTTGAAATAAAGTGAATGGTCATCAAGCCAAGAAAGAAAATTCTTTTGTAGACCACACATCTCACTCCAACTACTTAGCCCTTTGTCCCTCATATTGCATAATTAGAAGGTGAAATCAGATATAATGCTCCTCCTATCCACCTTATGGTCCAAGTGAGTAATCCAAGCAAGGACAGCCCAATTCAACTACACTTTTGCCTCATAACTTTTTAATTCAATTCAGCAAGTCTTAATTCAGCACCCACCACATATCCCAGGCCCATGACAGATACTAGGGTATGAAAGAAAAAAGAAGCCTATGTCCTCAAAGATGGAACAAAATAAAGTTAGGGATATTGGATTTTACATATAACTGGCAAAATCTGTGGCAAAGATTAAGAGCTATTGGAGGGAGATGAGGAAAGGGAGAAGCTCCAGTTTGAGTAAGCCCTGCCCCAGAAGGCCTCTAGGAGAAAGTGAGACCTATACTGAGCCTTCACAAGGAGGGGCTGTGCTTAAAGAAGCGGAAAAAGGAGGGCTTTCTAGGAGAGCAGAACATAGGCAAAGACAGGAATAGAATAAGCATGATTTAGTCAGGGGGCAGTAAGAACACCAACCTGACTGGGGTAAGATATGTGGGAGCCATGACAGAAAGAACTCAAAAAACAGTGCCAAGTAGTTTAGACTAGTTAGAACTATTATATTGTTCTGAACAGAGTAGTAAATACATTAAGGAGTAGTCTGGCAGCAGCAAAAGAAACTGGAGCTAGGGAGGCCAATAATCTAGGTATAAAGCCAGGAGAAGCCTAGACTAAAGTAGTGGTAGTAGAGAAAAGGGGATAAAAAAAAGATAAGTACTTAGTGACAGACTGAATACCTAAGCATTAAGTAAAAGACAAGGTTTCAAGATTCAGTACTCAGCTTTACACCTCTCACTTTACACATATTCAGCACAAATAGCATTCTCTCTAGAAAAATGAAATGAGTAAGTGGCTTTTTAAAAGTATATTCCATAGTCAAATCTGTAAAATATGATGTGATTAAAAGGCAGGCCCCTAAATAAGCAAGGTGGAAAAGAGGGCTTTATTCCTTAAATCAGAAATATTACTTTTATACTGCATACCACACTTTACAAAGTGTGCTCAGATGTATACATTATCTCAGATATTAACCACAAACGTGATACTTCATATTTGCATAGAATTTTTCATCTACAGTAACATTTGATCCTCATAATAGTCACTCAGTGATAGGAGAGCCACCTACCTTCACCATTGCCACTTAAGGAATATCTAGAGAGAAACGGGGTGGAGTGAGAATAATTTACTGGCAGTTCATGTTGATTATTTATCCTAATGAGGGTAAAACAAGTTCAGGAAACATTAGTTTATTTTGGATTATTAACCAAATAGCACTGGCTACCTTGGGAGTAACGGAATGCAGTTAACAAGACATCAATCTTAAGTGTCATAAGACAAAATGGAAAGCATGGGTTTTAAGTGCCCATTCAGTTATCAGTGGTGACCCTGGATAAGTCACAACCCAAGTCTCAATTTTCTCATCAGAAAAACTGAGATGAAAAAACCTGCACTGTCATCTTCACAGAGCTGTCCTTGTAACTGAAAGCATGACAGAAAGGCAAGTCACTGTAGCAATGGCCGTATCAGGACACAATATTTTTGAAAGAACATCATCATTTGTTGCACATCTTATCTAAGCCTCCCTTATTTTTTTACTACAGAGTAGTACTTTATCTGAACCTATTCTTTATATTGTCACATTCTTCCTTTTGGATTCCATGTCTCCCTTCCCTGAGCAACACCAGTAGTATTAGTATTGGGGGGTGGAAGGTGGGGACAGTACTGTGGTGGGAAAAGGACCTGGCTTGAAGAATAAGGGAAATCTGGTTTCAAGTCCTGCCTCTGCCACATATTACTTGGCTGTGTGGCCCTGGGTAAGTCACTGAATCTTTCAGTGCTCTAAACAACTCTCTAAACTCTTAAGTTTCTTAGCAGTTCTCTATACCAGCTCTTGGCATACATCTGGCATTTAATAAATGCTTGCTGGGGCATGAAATCATAGATCTGGTTAAAAAAAAAAAAAAAAGATGGGCCTAAGCTACATGGGTAGCTTTGGGTTCCGTAAAAGAGTTATTCAATTTCCCTGACTGTAACATAGCCCTTTCTTCCTCCTGTTCAACTCTGCACCAAATGCACTGATCATCTGGAGAGTCTGTACCAAATGTCCAAACTCATGTAAAGGCTTTGTGCAGTATTCATACACAAGCAAGCTGAAATCTAGTTCTCCCACTTTTCTTATTTCATATTCTGTCCATTCCATCGAGACTGGCCCACTAGTCTATCAAACAGTTATGAAGTACTTCCTATGGGCCAGTTATGATGGATATAAAGAGAGACGAAGAATAGTCCTTGCCTTTAAGGGGCTTGCATTCTAATGGAGAGACATTTAACTAACTAGGTTCATACGAATATATACAAAGTAGATTGGGGTGGGGGGCGGGAAACAACACAAGAAGAGCCTCTTGCAAGAGGCAGGATTGAGTCTTGAAGGAACTAGTCTAAAGGAATTGCAAGGCCAGAGAACATTACAAGTGCAAAGGGCAATCAATGCTAAGGCAAGTGATGGGAGAGTGTCCCGTGCAAGGAATAACAAGTACACTATACGAGGAAAGTTGAACAGAGTATATACACAGAAAGAAGCAAAGTATAAGACTGTAAAGACAGGAAAGGGCCAGGTTATAAATAGCTTTAAATGGCAAGACAATTACGCTCGATCCTAGAGATAACAGGGAGCCACTGGAGTCTACTGAGTAGGGAAGTAACATGGTCAGGGCCTGCCCTTTAGAAGATCGATTTGGCAATTGAGTGAAGGAGAGACTAGAGTGGGAAGAAACTTGAGGCAAGGACACCAACCAGAAAGTACTGCAATAGTCCAGATGAAAGAGAACCCGGATTCATATAAGATGCTGTAATGGCAGCAATGAGATTTGGCAAGAAATTATATATGCAGGGTGAGAGGGAAGAGTCAAAGATGCTACAGAGGTTAGGAGGCCTGCAAGTACAGTAGTGCACTTGACAGTACTGGTCCCTATATTCAAGAATACATCTCCACCCTTCATGCCTTTACACAAGTGCCCCCCCCCCCATGTCTGTAAGGCAGTCCTTTCTCACTGTCCCTTTTAGAATCTTTCCTCAGAGGAAACCTACTACAGGCCTTTCCTGATTTCTCCTCCCCAATGGTCTTTTCTGTCATGAAATTACTTTGTATATACTTTGTGTTTACTTCTCAGGGTACAGGTTGTATTGCCTCCTGTAGATTTTCATTTTTCCCTCTGTATCACCAGTTCCTTGCATATAGTAAGCACTCAATGTTTGCAGAATTGATTTGTGCACAGGTCAACCGGGCACTCTGAAAATCTAAAATATACTGTAATAGAGATCTTCCTAGTCTAAGTTTTTTTGAGAGCGGGGTCTGTGTCCCATCTTATCCCTAGCACTTAGCACAGTGACTTGTACACAGCAGACAAGGGAGCACAATAAATGTTGACTGAATTAATATCTGTTTAATGAAAAACCCTCCACCCCACCCCCTTTTTAAAAATGCCAAGCCCCCACCTCCACCTCCAAAGGGTGGGTGATTCCCAGAGTTCAAAAAGCTGGCCACAAGACCTTTTAACTAAGGAAACAGGTAGACTATTTGAATACAAATCGTTAAGTCTTTCTTCCCAACCCCCCTTTTAAATCAACACCATCAAAAGCAGAAGCACCTTGTCCTCACACGAGGAACAGAAAATGCTCCTCCCGGCAGGGAGTCTGGCAGCCTTTAACCTGAAGACAGTTTCCTGTGGCTTCCATCTCAATCGCCTCAGGGTTGGGATTGTATTCTGCCCAGGCTTCAATGCTCCCAGCGTAAAAGGAAGCAACACAAATTATGCACACAGGGAAGACCGGCAAGTGGAGACGGATCACAGGGGATCAGCTCAGCACAAGGCTTACGGTCCAGGTCCACTGCCCCCCAGGCAGCAATCGGAGGTGTGGAAGGAAGTAACTCGGGGTCTCAGAGAGACCTGCCCCGGGGACCCCAGTCCTCATTTCTTCAGGCAGGGCACCGCAGCCCCTAGGAGACCCCGCCCCAAAGACCCGAGCCCAGCCCCCAACTTCTCGGCTTAAGACCCACGGGGGGGAAAGACCAGCCCCCAGCATGTCTGCCTCAGCCTTCGGCTTCAGAGGCGCTCGGTTCCCCCAACCCCACTGAGAGTAGCTCCCTCTCCTCAGTGTCCCTTCAAAGACCTCGACCCAGACACCCCAGTCACTGAGCCCGGACCCCTGAGGGGGAGCCAGACCTGCCAAACCGCAGTTCCCGACTCGTGAGCCTGGGCTCGAAAGGGGAAGCCCAGCACCCCGGTCTTCAGGCCGAGCCCGGGAAAGAGAGCCAAGAGCCCCGGCGCCCCTCAGAGAGCCCCGGCCGCCCTGACAGACTCTGGCCCAAGGAGAGGCTCCGATGGGCGCAGCCCCGACTGCTGGAGGAAGCTACACTCTCTCACCGATCCCAGTCCCCACCCAAGCCATGCCCGGGCCGGCCCCGCTCCCGCCTCACCTCCGCCCTCCGTCCGCCTCAGCAGCTGCCTGCGCTCAGCCGCCCTTCACTTCCGGCAGGAACCGCCCAGCAAGCTCCGCGCGACCCACTTCCGGACCCTCTCCAGGGCGGCGCCGGCAGCGGCGGCAGTGATAGGAAGTACGTCATCAAGGGGCGGAGCTTTCCAGGCTCCACCACCTGCCCAGGTCCCCAGAGCCAGTTAAACCGCGACTAAGCCCTCGTACTGGGCTCCACCCCAGAAGACTACGCAACGTAGATAGGCGGGACCAACAGCGGACCACGCCCCCTCTAGGCGAGGCCGGGCTGGGGGAGGACCCCGCCACCTGCCAACTATGGGAGGCTTCCATGAGTGGATGAAGATCTGATTAGGGCCCGCCTCCAGAAGAGAGAAGACGCTCTGAATGGCTGAGATACCGTCCATCACTCCTCAGTTTTTTTAAAAAAATATAATTATATCGCTTTCAGTTTGCAGAGCGCTTTACGTGCATGAGCTTGTTTAATCTTTACAGCTACCCTGGAAAGTTGACATACTTATCTGCATTTTACAGATTAGGAGACTGAGGCTTAGAGAAAGTGAATTGATTTTCCCTTGGTCACACAGCTACTAAGTGTCACAGACAGTATTTTAACACCTTTTAATTCTCCCTGATTGCAAATCTAGCATTCTTTCCCCTTACCCATACTGTCCTTCAGAGCGGTTTATTTACATCGTTTCTTTAGCTGGGTGACCCTGGGCAAGTCACTTCACTTCTGTCTACCTCAGTTTCCTTCTCTGTAAAATGGGGATAACAGCACCTACCTCCCAGGATTGTTGTGAGGATCAAATGAGATAGTATTGGTAAAGCACTTTGCAAATCTTAAAGTGTTATAAAAATACTATTATTGTTATTATTTGAGGTAGGAACTTCAAGCATTGTGATCCCTGTTGTTTTTTTTAAAACCTTTAATTTAAATTGTTCTGCATATGTACGGAATGACCAATAAGGAAACTGGCCAGGGTCACACTCAGAGATTTGAACTTAGGTCTTCTTAACTGCAGGACCATCCCTCTGTTCACTCCTCTTTGCTACCTCATCTGATTTTATTTCAGGGGAAACTGAGACTTGAAGATAGAGTGATTGATTTGCCTAGAGTCACACAATGTTAGAGGTGCAATTTGAACGGAGGTCTCTGTGGACTGAAACCAAAACTCTTCTTCCCCTTCCTCTCACAGGATGGGGCCTTTTCTCCTTAGATTCAGTTCTTTCTAGGGGGTATTTGTCTGCAAGGAGCCCGAATTGGGGCTCCAGGGCCCTGATTAAGGGGGCCATCTGGCATTTGGTTTCTTTTCCTGAGTGCTGTTCATTTCTTAACCCACTCTGGTCTCTGGGGAGAGTTACCCCATCACCAGGTTCAATTCATTTCACAAACATTAACAGTTTCCTTCATTTAGCTACAAAGGTTAGCTCAGATAGGGGCCCTGCCCTCTTGGAGCTCACATCCAGTAAAATGATTAGCCACAAATACACGTAAATGAACATTGTGTGAGGTCCGAGGAAGGTTGCTATTAAACAGGGGAATAGGGAAAGCGTCCTGGAGTAGGTAGCGTTGAGTTAGATTGAGTAGGAGTTCCATAGCAAAGCAGGGAGGCAGAACGTTCTGCTCATAGGGAACAGAATTAGCTAAATCGTGAGAGAGAAAAGAGAGAGTACGTGAGATAGAGAGGGAGAGTGTGTGGGAGAGAGAGAGAAAGGGTAACTAAAGGGGAGTGAGAGAGAACAGAACAAAAGAGAGAAGAAAGGACAGAGGGGGAATAGAAAGAGAGACAGAGAGAACAGAAGAAAAGAGAAGAAAGGACAGTTAGACAAAGAATGAGAGAGGAAATCCCACCAGAGTAAGAATAAAGACAGGATAATGCTTTCAGGAGACAAAGAATTTGGCTGAAGTGTAGAAGGGGAAAGTGTAAGATTATGCTGGAAAGATAAAGTGACATAAGATTGTGGATAGCCTTGAATGCAGGGCACAATGTGGGAGTGGGGAAAACATTGAAGATTTATGAGCAGAGGAATGATATGACAAGATTTATTCATAAGGGAGATCAGTGGCAGTGAAGGATGAATTGGCAGAAAGAGGGTGGAGGTGGAAAACCTCTAAGGAGGCTATTCCAAGTGGTGATGAAGTCATGTCCTAGTGTCTTTGTCATGGGAACAGAGAAGAGAGGTTGAATCCAAAAGATGTTCCTTCTCTGAAAGGTGAAACCAGCAGGGTGTCGTAGTTGGCTCATTATCAGAGATGAGGTACAGGGAAGAGTGTCCAGAACAGAGAGAAAATATGAGATTAGGCAAAACTCCTGACTGGTCTCCCTACCCTAGAGCAAAGGTGTGCCAGCTAGAATCCTTCCCTCCTCCCTCCCCGAAAGGTTCTGTCCTTCAGAAGAGGGTGGCAACACTCGGTGATGAATTAGGGTTCAAAATGCCAAGCTTTCCTTCCCTTTGTGTTGCCTGGCCCCAGCCAGGTTGGGGCGGGCTAAACTCAGCTGCCTCTTTTAAGTTAGTTAAAAGAGTGGGGACCTCCCTTACACTTGGGTCAGCTCTCGGTGCTCTGGAGAATGGGTGTTGGCCCACACCCCTCTTCCTCATCTTCCTTTTCCCTCTCCCCTTCACAACAAAGGGAAATAAGTTAGGATATTGGTTCAGGAAGTCTGAAAATTTGCCAACTATTATGTAAGAACCCCCGATGCACTCACCATGGGATCCTGTGTGATCTAGTTATTTTTGTTTGTCTTATGTTCCTTTCAGACTCTGAGTTCTAAGAGTGCCAGAAGCATGGCTTATCTAAGCTTTGGAAGATACAAACTTTGCTGCACAAATGAATGAATTTCAATTCAGAAGTCCTTGGAATGAGAGGCCCCCCCATCAGTAGAAGGAATGAGAGGAACAGGAGGTTCCCCATCAGCGGAAGTCTTCAAGTAGAGGCTAGGTGGCCCCTAGGAGGGATGTTGGAAAGGGGATTTTCCTGCTACAGTCTGGATTAGTGCAGATGACCTCCGAAGTCTTGAGAGATCTCAGACTCTCTGTGACTTGGGTTCAAATGTTGTCTGTAATATTTACTCAGTGTGCACTTAAGCCACTCACCGCTCTCCGCCTCCCCCTCAGTTTCCTCCCCGGTAAAATAAGATTGGATTAGACTTAGATGATCTTTCCCAACTCTAAATCTTCCTTCCTCTAATGCTCCCACCTGAGCCAGAATGTCCCTAACCTGTACAGCTCAACTAGTCAGTCCATGTGCACAGGAGCATAGCCGTGCAGGCTCACTCAGCAGCCCCAGGATGTGCTGGTAGGAAGGGGAAGAGAACCCGGGCAGGCATCTTTGACTTTCCCACCACTTCCTGTTTTCTCTTCATGCTTTCTTACCATAGATGGTAATGTTTCTGGGGCCGTAGGAGAAACACCAGTCAAATTTGGTGTTGAGCAGCCAGCCGGCTATGACAGTATCTCTGGAGGCTGCTGCAAGAGTTTCAGCATTGGGTGGGGCCAACCCCTTCTCCGGTTACACAGATGGAGAAAATGAATGGAATTAAAGCACATTCCTCCTCGGATTCTAAAATTACACTGACATCCCGAGACGCCTCACTCTGGGCCAGACCTTGCAAACCAAAACCTCCGTCCTGCCTTCCAACTCAGGAAACCCCCAGCTCAAGGCGAGCTCAGCTGTGATTGACCTCCCTTCACCCAAGAGTTATCCTTGTCTCACCTCCCCCACTAAAGGTTAGGGCTGGCTCCCTCAAGACTCATACTTTCCCACCTGAAGTTAGATCTCTTTGAAAAAATTACTTTAAAAAACTGGTTAGTCGAGCAATGCCTAAGTGACAGAGCTAAGTGACATTCTAGGCCTTGAATTTACTTTTTAAAAATAGTGTATTTTTTTTCCGATTACATATAAAGACAATTTTTAACATTGATTTTTTTTTAAATTTGGAGTTCCAAATTTTTCTCCCCTGTCCTTCCCCTCCCCCCTCCCTAAAACAGGAAGCAATTTGATATAGGTTACATAAGAGAAATCATATAAAATATATTTCTACATTAGTCATGTTGTGAAAGAAGAAACAGACAGAAAGAAAAAAAAAAGAAATAAAGTGAAAAAGTATGCTTCAATCTGCATTCAGACTCCATCTATTCTTTCTCTGCATGTGGATAGCATTTTTCATCATAAGTCGTTTGGAATTGTCTTGGATCATTGTATTGCTGACTAAGTCATTCATAGTTGATCATCACACAATGTTGCTGTTACTATGTACAATGTTCTCCTGATTCTGCTCATTTCACTCAGCATCAGTTCATATAAGTCTTTTCAGGTTTTTCTGAAGTCTGCCTGCTCATCATTTCTTACAGCACAATAGTATTCCATTACATTCATATACCACAGCTTGTTCAGCCATTGCAGCCCAAATGGCTGCAAATCCCCTTCATATCCAATTCTTTGCCACCACAAAAAGAGCAGCTGTAAATATTTTTGTACACGTGGCTCCTTTTCCCTAGGCTTTGAATTTAGAGACAAATGCAGGCATTGGACTTTGAGTCACGGTGTCATAGAATCAGAGAGTTGGAAAGGAATGCAGAGCCTGTCCAGTGCAAGCAGCTATGCAGGAATCCCCACTCTAACCTCCCCTCCCCGACAAGAGGCCATCCAACCTCTGCTTAAAGACCTTGAAGGAGGGTAACCCACCGTCTCTTGAGGCAGCCCATTTCCCTTTTGACCAAGTAGAATTATCTGGAAATTTTTCTCAAAATCTATCCTGAATTGCTATTTGCAATTTTCTGGGGTCAAGTAGAACAACCTGAATCCCTCCTCCACTGAACCGCTCCTTAAATACTTTAGAACAGTTAACCTGTTGCTGAGCTCTTCTCTCCTCACTGATCTTTATATGACATGGACTCAAGGATGGACTTTACCATCCTCATTGCTCTCTTCTGCACACTCTCAAGCTAATAAATGTCCTTCTTAAACTGTGGTGCCCAGATTGAACACAGTACTCCAGGTGAGATCTGGCCAGGGCAGAGGACAGTGGTTCTATTAGCACCCTATTCCTGGAAGCCCAAGTTTTTTTTTGGTGCCACATCACACTTCTGATTCCTGCAGTGCTTGTGGTCCACTAAAACATTCAGATCTTTTTCACTTAACTATGCCTCCCCCATCTTGTATTTGTGAAATTGATTTCTTGAACCCAAGTGTGAGACTTTTTATTTATGCTTATTGAATTTCGTTTTCTTAGATCCAACCCAATGATCCAGCCTGTCAAGTTCTTTCTAGATCCTGACTTTCAGCATCCAATATGTTAGCTATTCCTTCCAGCTTTGTATCAGCTGCAGATTTGATGAGTATGTCATCTATATCCAAGTCATTGATAAAAATGCACAGGATCAAGCACAGATCCCGAGGGTATTCCACTGGAGACCTCCTGACACATTATCTGAGTCACTGACAGCTACTCTTTGAATCTAGCCCAGGGATGGAGAATCTGGGGTCTCCAGGCCACATGTGGCCCTCCAGGTCCTCAGGTGTGGCCCTTTGACTGAATCCAAGCCCAGAAGTGGGGAACCTGGTATATGGCCTGGAGGCCCCAGGTTCCCCACCTCTGGGCTAGCCTTTTGGGCAGTCCTGAATCCAGCTAATTGCATAATTGTTTGTCTTCTATCTTTTCCAAAGGAATAGTTTGAAATGTTTATAACAATAGCTAACATTCTTATGGCACTTTGAGGTTTGCAAAGTTATCTCATTTCATCAAAACTACTCTGGAAAGTAGGGACTACTTTTGTTGTTGTTCAGTTGTGTCCAACTCTTTGTGACCCTATTTGTTTTGTTTGTTTGTCTTTTTGGCAAAGATAATGTAGTGGTTTGCAATTTCTTTCTCCACTTCATTTTACAGATGAGGAAACTGAGGCAACCAGGGCTAAGTGACTTGCCCAGGGTCACACAGCTAACATATATCTAAGGCCATATTTGAACTGGGGAAAATGAGTGTTCCTGACTCCAGGCTCAGCACTTAATCTATTGTGTCACTTAGTAGCCCCATTAGGGGCTACTATCATCCCCATTTTACAGTTGAGGAAATGGAAGTAGACAAAAGTTACTTGCCCAGGGTCAGCAAGTAAATGTCAGATACCAGATTTGAGCTTAGATCTTTCTGATCCTTCTGATTCCAAAAGACCTGACAGTAAAGCGAGCTTTGGAGAACACTGTGAGCTGCTCCAACACTTTGGCCGCCCGGGTCAGTCCATCCCCCCTCTCCCCAACACAGATGTTGAGGCAGAGCTTACCGATACGCAGTTCCCGCATGGGGTTTTCCTTTTCACCTTGATCTTGCGGCGTGGTAGAGAACCAGAAGAGTTTGATGTTCGTTTCTTTAATGATCCATTCTAGAATTCTCCCCATATCAAAGTCAAAATCACTGGCCTTTGATTTGCAGATTATATTCCCTTCCCTTATTTTTGAAAATCAGGACAACAATTACTGTTGCCAGTCTTGTAGTACTTTTCCTATTTCCTATGATCTTTCTCTTTTCTTTAAATAATATTCGTTGGTATCTTTTATTTTACATTACTCATGTTTCCCAATGCATTCCTTTCCCCACCCCCTTCCGAAGGGGGCACATGTAACCTCTGGACTTACTCTCCCAACCCCTGCATGGACAAGTTAGGTTCCCAGAGAACAACAGCAACTACTCCTGACCTTTGGGTCTCTAGGGGTAGCCTGAAAGCATTGGGGGGGGGGTTCTCTAATGCTATCACTCATCTTCCCCTACTGGTGTATTCCTCCAATATCCATTACCAGTTATGATCTTTGCAATATCAGTAAACCCACTGATATCTCCTCAAAATGAGCTAACCAATTAACCCCAAATAGCTTTTACAAAGGGATGTTTATTGAGGGAATATATCTAGGACAGAATTACAAAAACTATCTGAAACCTAAAGTATACCTTACCATGTTTGTCCCTGGGAAGAATATACTCAGCAACATTTCCTCCACCAAGTCCATTTCTAGGCATGGCATACCCAGCGGACAAGATGCTCTCTTGCTTTTAGGACATGGTGTCCAAGCTGCCAGATCAGTTCTTTTCTGGGCTAGATCAAGCAGGTCACTCGTGCTGGCCGGGCTTCTGTGAATAGCAGCAGACTCTGCTATGGATGCTAGTTGTGGGACTTCTGACTTTCAAAGCTCATAAGCTTGTGACCTGGCCTTTTCCATCCCAGGTACCCATTCTCTTAAGACGGGGAAAGAGGAAACACGGCAGAGATAAAAGAAACAAGAGGCTTCCTTGTTCATGGCCACATATCATAGCAGTACCCTCCTCTCTCTGTCTCAGTCTGTCTCTGTCTCTGTCTCTTTCTCTGTCTCTGTCTCTCTCTGTCTCTCTCTGTCTCTGTCTTTCTCTCTTCCTTCCCCCCACCCACCAAGAGGTTCCAACAGTTCTTCTCCCTCTCTCCAAAGCCACTGGGGAGAGATAGCACTCTCATCTGTTCCTGCCTTTTGTGTATACACTCAGTTCTGGTTCAGCATCCCAATTAAAACATTTCTGGGCCAAGGCAGTAAAACCAACAGAAAAAAGTCAAAGGACACATATATGTAAGTGATTTGGGGATAGGACCCTTCTGTTACATGTCAGCATACATTTCCAGAAGCACACTCCCCAAACCAGACTGTGCATATAGGCACTTAATAAATATTGATTGATTGATTGATGGATAGACAACAGGCAGAGAACACTAGGAATGCTCCAAGGACTGGGCCCCAGTAACCAGTCCCCTTGTTACCTTTATAATAAAGAATTTTTTAAAAGAGGGAAAAAATCATAATTTGGCAAAACTAACCAACCTTTGGGGGAAAAAAATCTGATGCTTAATGCAGTGGTCCATGGTCCATGGTTCCTCTCCCCTGCAAAGAGGCAGGGAAGGGGCTTTCTCATATCTGTTCTGAGGGGCTGAACTCGGTCATTATTATTTCCCAGCATTGAGTGTCGATTGTATTGTTGTCATTTTTGTTCTGTCTATTTACATTACCACCACAGCCTTTGCTTTCCTGATGATAGTTCAGCAGTCACCTAGGTGATCCAGACACCAGCCTGCTCTTTCAGTGCCAGAGGATTGAGTTCCTCTGGGCTAGGTTGACTTGAATTCAACAAAGACAGCTAGGTGCTTTCCTACTTCCTGTCTCCTTCCTTATCTTGGTTATCAGCTCCAAGTTAGTCATGGTGGTTGTCATTTCCTATACAAAGGTCATTCCCTTTGGCAGAGAAAAAGGAAGCAAAATAAAAACTGAGCAGCTCTACCCTCACCCTCTGTGCTCAGTTATCTCCATACCATCCACCCCCAAACAAAGTCCTACCCTTTCTTTGATCCTGTTTTTTCCTCCCAATATAGAAAAACAAACAAACAAACAAACACAAAACCTTGCTGTGTTGGTTTTCCTCCCCAGCCTGGGCTCCTTCTGGGCTTCAGTGTTCCTGATTCTGTATTTATAGAATGACACTCTGACGCTAATTTCTGTTGCCTGGCTTTGTATTATTTTTACGCACATTTCCAATGCTTCCCCTCATCCTCTTCAGACAGATCCCTTTTTTTCCTCCCCCATTGGAACGACTTTCCTTTGTGGCTTCAGAATTTTATTCTTGACCCCATCCCTCCATCCCGGACTGGCTTCTTCTAAAACAGATTAGTCCCTGGGATCCTATCTATCTTTCTTCTGAATACTCTGAAATATGCTTTCCCAAAATCTAGGGGGCTTGTCAAACTATGCTTGCATTTCCTTTCCTCTATCACTAACTCAAGGAGGGAGTGGTCACTTTCTCCCAGAGTTTCCGTTCTTTTCACCTCCCGCAATTAGTTTCTCCCTTTTAAAAGATAGCTAAGGGGCAACTTAGTAGTACAGTGTATAGAGCACCCTCCCTGGAGTCAGGAGGACCTAAGTTCAAATGTGACCTCAAACACTTTCTAGCTGTGTGACCCTGGGCAAGTCACTTAACCCCATTGCTTAACCAAAAAAAAAAAAAAAAATGGCCGTAAGAATTGGAAAGACAGGTACTCAAAGGGCAGGCAAATATACCCACACAATTACCTTATGTGCCCCTTCTGTTTCAGGGCTGGAACACAACTTGAGATGTCTGGGTAAGCCACCAGACAGAACTTTTAATGCAAGATAACTCCAGCTCCTTCTCTTGCAAATGCCAGAGCTAGATCTTGGAACTCAATGTTCCAAGTCCTCTTCAGTCCCTCTGCACACATGCAGATGTGACTTGCCTGTCATCTCTATGACTCCCAGCTTCCTTTTTAGTGCCCTAGCCCAGGGTCGGTCTGGTCCAATCTAAAGGTGGCCCACTGGATAGAGTGCTGGGCCTGAAGTCAGGAAGACTCACTTTCTGAGTTCAAATCTAGCCTCAGCCATTTACTAACTGTGTGATCCTGAGCAAGTCACTTAACCTTGTTTGCCTCAGTTTCCCCATCTGTAAAATGGACTGGAGAAAGAAATGGTGAACCACTCCAGTATCTTTGCCAAGAAAGCCCCAGATGGGATTGTGAAGAGTCGGACACAGCCGAACCAAATGCCAGTATTAATCTAAAGGTATAAATATGTTCTTGACAATAATCCATAATTTATAGGGCTCATTATTGCTCCTATCCCGTATCCTAATCCCCTTCCCAGCTTTATGTGACCCAAAAGGATTATTTGAAAGGAATTCCATGTGAATCAAATGAACTTTTTTTTTTAGTGGAGAAATGAAACTAACTCTGCAAGTTTTTTTGTTTTTGTTTTGTTTTTTAGGCAATTGGGGTCAAAACGACTTAGCTAGTAAGTATCTAAGGCCAAATTTGAACTCAGGTCCTCCTAACTCCGGGGCTGGTGCTCTATCCACTGCGCCAAAACCATACAAGTTTTAAAACTATAAAGCAACTAGTAACCCACTTCTCCTAAGGAGATCTGAAACCTTAACTCCACCCCTTCAGTCTTCTGTGCCTAGGAGGCCTGGTCAAAAACCACATTACAGCTGTCACCCAGGGGTAAATATTTAACAATTGACTCTGTAGGGGGGTGAGGGAGTGAATACCTGATACACTGCATTATTAACATTTTCTCCTTGCTTTCTTAAGTCTAAACAATCAACAGAACCATAAACCAAGCCCAGATTGTACTGTCCCTGATTTTTGAGGTGTAAATGCTCACACTAAAAACTTAATTGATTTTGGCCAGACTGCTCTCACCTCTCAAGCACTTTTTAATCTCCAAGGTAAAAGTTCAAAGTGGTCTCTGTCTCAGCTTGCCACATTTGCTTCCACCTTCAAGTTGGACTCGTAGTAACCATCCCTCAAACTCTTTTATGGAATCTCCAGCAAGCGCACGGACAAATCTCCGAGGTATACCCTCCCAACTAGTCACTGGATGGTGCTGTCTCTGCTGCAGATCTCTAGCATCTTCGTCTGCACTGGCTTTGAAGGGCCACGGGAGCTGGCATGTTGCTGGATGAACAGAACAAGAGAGGTACAAACTTTGATCCTCCCACTTAAATTCCTGCCGGAGTTTATGACCTATCCTAAACCTCTAACTAGGTCCTTTGTGCTATCTTGGGCATGTTCCACACCCTCACTTACATATTTCATCGGAATCAAGTAGAAAACGAAGGGGGAAACCCCAGGGATCTGTCATTGTGAAGGATTGTTGGAACTTAACCTTTCCAATCTTTTTGTACCTTACTCCTCCGTACTCTGCAATTCAGTGACATCAGCCTCCATGTTGTTCCCCATACAAAATCCTTTATCTCCTGACTGTCAGCATTTTCACTGGCTGCCTGCACACGGGGAATGTTCTTTCACCTTATCTCTGCCTCCTGTCTTCTCAGAGGTCTGGGCTAAAATCATTTCCACAAGAAGCCCTTCCAAATCCCTCTAAATTCTAATTCATTCTCTCTGTTGACTCTCTCCAATTTATCATATACGTTGTATATATACACACACATATATAAATTGTATATACATATATATTAGTTTTTTGGTACATAATTATTTTCATACTGTCTCCCCATTAGATTATGAGCTCCTCGAGAATGGGGACTGACTTTTACTTTTCTTTGTATCCCCAGTGTTTAGCACAGTGCTTGACACACTGGTACTTGTTGGCTTGACTTTGCAACAGTACCCACATTTTACCACCCTTAAATAACTATCCAACTTTAATCATTCCATTCCCTCCAATAACTTCTCTTGTTTGTATGCAATGCATCAATTCTCGGGTGGTTCCATGATCTCCACCCAATACTTCGGATCATAATCCATTCAATCGCCTCAGTAAGCATTTTAAATGCCTTCTATGTGCCAGGCACTGTACTAAAATCTGGGGGAAGCAAAGAAAGGTAAAAGACAATACCTGCCCTCAAGGAGCTCACAATCTAATGGGGGAGACAGGAAATGAATAAATATGTACAAACAACCCACATGCAGGATAAATAGGAAATAATTAAAAGAGGAAAGGCTGGAAAGGCTTCCTGTAGAAGATGGTATTTTAGGTGAGCCTTAAAGGTAGAGATGAAGAGGAAGAGTATTCCGGAGCCAAGAGATGGAGTGTCTTGTTCGTAGGAAGGCCAGGAGGCTAGTGTCTCTGGAGTGTGTTGGAAATAACCTCTGGTGCCCAAATAGGCACAGTAAATTAGACAGACTCAGTTTGAGTGGAGCAATGAAACTTTTAATAGGCTTCCACTAGGAGGCTGGTGTGAGCACACACACCCTACAGAAGGGAAAACAAACCTCCTGGCTGACTTTCATAGGTAGAAGTCAGTACAAATCACAGACTTCCCTAAACGCCTAGGTAAGTTTCAAACAGCACTGTAAGTAAAGCTTAACCTTTGTCCTCCTTCCAGCTTCTTTAATCAACAACCAGTTTCGGCTGACCCAGATTTACTTTCCTTTCCATTTCCTTATATGAAAATACAATCATTTCTTACTTCTCACAAGTGGAAAGTATGTGGCAGAGGGTAAGGGCTGAGAAGACTGGGAAGGTGGGAAGGGCTGGTTTGTGAAGGGCTTGGAACACCAAATGGAGGATTTTGCATTTTATCCTGAAGACAATAGGGAGTCACTAGAGTTTATTGAATAAGGAGGTGACTTGGCCAGTCCTGTACTTTAGGAAGATCATTTTGGGAGCTAAATGAAAGATAAGACTGGAGTGGGAAGAGACGTGAGGCAGGTAGACCCGTGAGCAGACTATTGCAAGAGTCCAGGCATGAGGAAATGAGAACCAACACCAGAGTGGAGGGGCCATATGTGAGAGATATTACAGAAGTAAAATTGACAGATCTTGGCAACAGAATGGATGTGGGGAGATGCGGGGAGAGTGGGACGTTGAGGTTGCAAGCCTGGAGGACTGGAAGGATCATGGTACCCTCCACAGTAGTAGGGAAGTTTAGAAGTGGAGAGAGTTTCAGCAGAAAGGCAATTAGTTCAACATTCACCATGTAGAGGTTGAGAAATCTGCTGAGCATCCAATTTGAGATGTCTCATAGGCAGCAAGAGATATGAGACTAGATGAGAATCATCAGCAGAGAGATTGACCAGAGCAGCTGATGAGATCATGAAGTGAAATCATATGGAGGAAGAATAGAAGGAAGCCCAAAACAGAGCCCTGTGGGACACCTATGGTTAGGGTGCATGGCCCACATGAAGATCAGCACAGGAGAATGTGAAGGAGCACTCAGGTAGTAGGAAGAGAACCACGAGGGGAAACGTAGAAACCTAGAGAGAAGAGAGTATCAAGAAGAGAATGATTGACTAGGTCAAACGCTGCAGAGAGGTCAAGAAGGATGGGCATTGAGAAAAGGCTATCAAATTTGGCAATTAATGATAACTGTGGAGGGAGCAGTTTCAGTTGGATAATGAGGTCAGAAGCTGACTGTAGAGAGTTAAGAGAGTGAGAAGATAGGAAATGGAGGCATCTATTGTAGACAGCCTTCTCAAGATGTTTAGCCACAAAAGGGAGGAGAGATATGGAGTGATAGCAAGTGGGGATGGACAGATGGATGGATGGATGGGTGGATCAAGTGGGGTTTGCTTGAGGATGGGAAGACAAGGACACCTTTGTAGGCAGTAGGGAAGCAGCCTGTAGACAGGGAGACATTGAAAATAAGAGTGGGGATGAAAGAGAGGGCAATCTGCTAAAGAAGATGGGATGGAAGTGGGGTCCTTTGTGCGAGTAGAAAGAAAGGTTTGTCTTGGCAAGGAGAAGGGCCACCTCATCATGTGAGCCACCAGTGAAGGAGGAGATGGTGGCAGAAGGAATCTGAGTGATATGCTATTAGGAGAGAAGAAGAGGGAACTCATGGTGAATGGCCTCCATTTTTTTTCAGTAAAATATGAGGCAAGATTCTCATTTGAGAGAGTAGGGGCAGGTAGAGCTGAGAACCAACACTGTTCTTTTCCATATCCTCATGTGAAACCTCCATATGTGAGCTGCCTAATATACTGGAGGCCTGCTTCTGGGTCTTTGGACATTCTGTGGGATGTAGTTTCACTTGGAGAATGCTTCAATAATTTTAGGTATTTGTGATTTCATCAGTGTGTGTAATTCCTCCACTGACATAGATTCTAATCTCCCTATCATTTAACATACAATCTGCTAGTTGCTACGTTTAAAAAGTTGATTACCTCCACATCACACCTATCAGATTGGCCAACATGATGAAACAGGAAAATGATAAATGTTGGAAAAGATATAGGAAAATTGGAACACTAATGCATTGTTGGTGGAGTTGTGAACTGATCCAACCATTTTGGAGAACAATGTAGAACTATGAGCAAAGGGCTATAAAAATGTGCATACCCTTTGAACCCAGCAATAGCACCTCTAGGGCTGTATCCCAAAGAGATCATACAAATGGAAAAAGGACCCACATGTACAAAAATATTATAGCAGCTCTTTTTGTGGTGGCAAAGAATTGGAAATTGAGGGGATGCCCATCAATTGGGGAATGGCTGAACAAGTTGTGGTATATGAATGTAATGAAATACTATTGTGCTATAAGAAATGATGAGCAGGCAGACTTCAGAAAAACCTGGAAAGATGTGTATGGACTGATGCTGAGTAAAGTGAGCAGAACCAGGAGAACATTGTACACAGTAACAGTAATATTGTGTGATGACCAACTTTGATAGACTTAGCTCTTCTCAGCAATGCAAGGATCTAAGACATCTCCAAAAAATCTCATGATGAAAAATGCTATCCACATCCAAAGAAAGAACTATGGAGTTTGAAAGCAGATCAAAGCATACTATTTGTTCTTTTTTTTCTTCTGTTTTGTTTTGTTTCCTCTTTCTTGTTGTTCCTCCTATTGGTTCTAATTCTTCCTTACAACATGACTAATGTGAAAATATGTTTAATAGGAATGTATATGTAGAGCCTATATCAGATTGAGGGCCGTCTTAGGGAGGGAGAGGGAGAAAATTTTAAAATTTATGGAAGTGATTGTTGATAAATCAAAATAAATTAATAAAAAAAAGAAATAAAGTTTTCTATCCACTGGGGAAAAAAAAAAGTTGATTACCTTTAGAATTAAAGCACATATGTGTTGGTCTATCTGACCATGAGCCTCTCTGGGCTTTACCAGGCCTGTCCTCTGACAATAGGAAGATAGTCCATCATTGGATGGATCTAGGTTGGTGGGACCTGCCAACACTTGTACTCTGGCATCATTCTCCAACTTCCTTCCAGTAGAAGGAAGGAATTAAGCATTTATGGGGCAGGCACTGTGCTAAGCACTTTACAAATATTATCTCATTTAATCCTTATAAGAAATCTGAAAGGTGGGTTCTACTATTATCCCCATTTTATAGCTGAGGACACTGATACAGATAGGGGTTAAAGTGACTTGCCCAGGGTCACACAACTAGAAAGTGTCTGAAGCTAGATTTTAATTCAGATCTTCTTGACTCCAGTCCCTGCACTCTAACTACTGCATCTTCAAGCTACTGGAATGGAAAAGTATTTGTGTTTAAAAGATGCCATGGAACAACTTGATATCATTGGACACGTTGTAAAGTTTCTCAAATTCAATCTAGCCCACTCTCTTCCTCACATTCAATTCTGGGCCCAGATCCTTTTGTATCTTTGGTCCCTGTCCAAGATATTGTACTTTGGGTGAACTCAATAGATTGTCCATCCAACTGCATGTCATAGCCTGGACATTTGTTATTCTTCATCCTTTGAGGAGGGATTTATATATGGAGTATTAAGGCAATCTCTCTTGAGTGGTCTTGGCTTATATGAAGGATGCTCTATTGTATTCAGGGACTTGATGCAATCAGAATGATATTATCTGTCAGCAAAAGCATCTGGATTTTCCCATTGTCTTTCAGGAATCCACTCTTCCATTTGGACTCTGCCCAAGACCATCCTCCATTAGAGTGATAAACACTTTATGAAGGTCATGTTCTCCTCTTTCAAGCCTGGCCTGATCTTAATTATCAGAGGATCACTGGACAAACTTCTCTCGGTGGTCCGATCTATCCAGGAATCTTGTAGGACCTTATATAACTCTATAATTAATAGAAAAAAATACTTGCTTGGTAGAGCATATCTTAGCCTTAAAATCTCTCCTCCAATAAGGCACTTCTCGTGCATATGTTAAGGTCCTACAAGATTGGTGCTCTATCCACTGTGTGCCACCTAACTGCCCCTTATTTGTCTTTTCAATGATGAGGGAGGATCTAGAGGGAGGGAGAGAATTTGGAACTCAAAATAAAAAAGAATGTAAAAAAAATGACATGCAAGACAGTTTTAAAAGAAATGTTTAGAATTATTATATACTTATCTTTTTTGGAAAAATCAAATAATATGAGATGGAATTTCACATATGATCCTCTTTTGTGTTCTGTTGTGTTTGTAGAAATGTCCTTTTTTTGGGTGTTGAAGCTCAGAATTTTTAAAAAGTGAAAAAATAAAAGAATAAAAAATAAAATTAAAAAAATAAATTTAAGGTCACACAGGTAGTAAGCATCAGAGAAAGGATTTGAATTCAGACTTTCTGATCTTTGAGTTGATGCTCTTTGCAGTGCATTGCTTCCCATATCAGGCCCATCCTTGATGTCTTTCCAATTTGGAAGAGACTGCTAAAATTTGTTCTTTGTTATTGTAGCCTTGTATGATCAGGTCCATCTCCATACCATAGGAAGTAAGAAAGGAGGTCTCCAGTCAAGGCATTTAGACAAAGTTTTTGAAGTAGTTCCATATAACTTCAGTACTGTAGATTGCCCATGCTGCCATGTTGATTTATGAAGCCCTGTGTTTTCATGGGTGTAGCTTTCTTTTTCATTCCTCTAGTTTCTGCTCTTACCTTTGTACTCCAGGGAAAATAAATAGGAATGAGATGAAATACTCAGAACTGAAAGTGACAGGAATGTTGTGAATTGTCATACTGAGCAGGGCTTTTTAAAAACACAGTTGATTTCTTGAAGACATCCACAGCAAAACCATAGCAACCTACCAAGTGGAGCCAAATCACACTATGGTATGCTCTGAGAAAGAAAGCACTGCATGGAGGTTACCTCGCCTTGTAGAGGACTATCTATCTTTTTCTTGGGCAGCTGGGAATCAGAGGCCATGGCCATCTGGAATGCTAGAGACATGAGAGAGAGCTGATGGAGCCTAGCCAGAAGGGAAATAGAGATGGTAGAGATGGAATGGCTGGTTGCTGAGTTCCCAGGAATTCAAGGGAAATGATCCAGATGGCTACTGACCCTGACTCAGTTAATGCATTTGCTTAACAAGCCAGATGGGGTACCATGAGATGGTTTTTTTCCACCACTCTGTGACTATAACATTGGCAGGAAATGAATGCCACTTCTCTCCTGACGATGCCTTCAGCAAATCATTTAAAAGGTAAAGGGGTGAACTCAGCCATTTTGGGGGGAACTGCTGGGTTTGTAGATGTCAGATCCTATAACTAATCAGGACAAGACACTTCTTGGAACTTTCTTACCACATCTTTTTAAAGCTATTTTACATACATATTCTCTCCTCCAGGAGAGTGTAAGTTCCCTGAGGGCAAAGACTATTTCCTTTTTGTTTTTGTTTCTATGGTATCTGGCACAAAGTAGGTGTTTAAAATGACTGTTGACAGAAGGATTGATTTTACTGCAACAAAGGCATATTAAGCCACAATGTGAATGTTTCGTTGTAAGTCAAACAGAGAGGGGAAGGAGATGCCAATGTCAATGGAAATGAGACACTAGCCATACCTAACCTGCATTTAGGTATTTTCCTGGAATAAATTCTAGGTGGAGGCAAAATTATGATAAATTTATGAAATATTATATGGGAGTGATTAGTTTACATCCAAGTCTGGAGGAACTTGAATCAACATAATAGTAATAGCACTGTACCCGATAGACATTGGGTGCTTAATAAGTGGTCAGTGATTGATCATATAGCCAGCCCTTAAATGTTTCCACTGCTTTGTATATATTATCTCATTTGATCCTCACAACAACCCTACGAGATGGCTGCTATTATTATTACCTTCATTACAGATGATGAAAATGAGATTCAGAGAGGTTGGCACACAGGTGATTAATATGTGAGATAGGGTTTGAACCCAGGTCTTCCTGACTCCCAGGCCAGGGCTTTTACCCACTTTACCAGGTTGCTTCACCTAGCCCAAGGAACTGCTTGCTCCATTAAGACAGTTTCTGCTGTCCCTTTCCTTGTGCAGGATATGTAACTGGCTGACCTGCCAGAGAGGTGAGGTATACTTTCTATTCACCCTACCTACCTTTATGCAAAACCCTTATTTAGAATCAATGTTTACTTTTTTTGGTAAGTTTTCTTATGACTTATTCACTTAAGTGCCTGTCTTCTCCTATCCTTTTCTCACAAAATCATATAGTTGAAAGTCATCTCAAAGTTTAACCCAATCCAAACTGGAGCATACATCTTCCTTTCCATTATCTTTGACAAATGGCCAATAGCTTCCTCTTGAAGACCTCCTGGCTTAGTGAACTCACTACTTCCTGAAGCAACTCCTGGATGGTTCTAATTTTTAGGGGCTGAACTAAAAATCTACCTTCCTATAACTTTCCCTGAATTGCTCCTGGATCTGCTTTCTGAGATCAGGCAAGAGAATCCTATTCTACCCCCTCCCATGATAGCCCAGGTCACTAAATAAATTGATGTCTAATTTATCCATTCATCAACGAGATGATACAAGGGATAGAAAACACTGGACCTGGGGTCAGGAAGAACTGAGTTCAAATTCTGCCTCAGATACTTGCTAACTATGTGACCCTGGGCAAGTCACTTAATCTCTGTTTGCCTCAGTTTCCTCATCTATAAAATGGGGGAAATAAGAACACATATCTTCTAGGATTATGGTGAGGATCAAATGAGATAATATTTGTAAAGTGCTTTGCATACTTTAAAGTACTTTATAAATAATAGTTACTATTGTTATTGTTGTTGCTAGTATTTTTATCTTTGAGTTTGACCAGGGTAACTCAGTACCCCAAAGGCTGATCTTTAGATGAACTGATAAGACCAAGTTTCTGCACCTTCAACACTCAGGGTCAGACTGAGGTGGTGGTGGTGGGGTGGGGTGGTGGGGATGGGGATGGGGGACAATGGATTCCATGCCTTTTTCCTCAGTAGACCTAGGGAGGAAAGAGACCCTTCAGAAATCTGGCATGTCGAATATGAAGCATTTGGCTTCACTGAAGGGGTCTGGAGAGCTCCTACTTCCTGGTTAAGAAAACCATAATGAAACTTCCCAAAACCAGGAAGCCCATATAGCCTAGGAAAGAATAAAAGGTAAATGACATCTTTGCTCCATTTATAAGCTTGCAAGTTCCGTGTTGTATTCCCCCCTGTAGAATGTGGACCCCATGAAGGGAGGGTCTATCTCACTTTTCTATTTTTGATCCCAGCACCCAGACCAGTATTGAGCATCTGAAGACTATTTGGTTAATGCTTATTGAATAATTGGGGGAAAAGAAGAAAAAAAATTTTAAATTTTGAGAACATGCAGATTTGTGAATCATTCCACATTTTTTACAACTTCTCCCCTCAGATTCCATATTTGCTTCTGCCTAAGTTAACTGTATCTGGTCTTATTGCCCTATTAGACTATACACTCCATGAAGATGTCTCTGCCTCTCAAAATCCTTATCTTTCTTCCAGATTTTATTGACATGACACATGATCTCCACTTAATCACTCACCAATCTTGGTTTACAATTGTGATCCTCCAGTTATTATCTTTCCTTTGCAAGATGATTAGAGGCTGAGAACTGTTCCATTCATCATCACAACTCTCAAAATATGAATATATTGTTCTTTGGGGACCAGTACCAGGACTCATCACACATTCAATCCCAGGGCACGAAGTACCAAGGCAATGTACCAGCCTCCCACTCCTTCTCACCACCCACTTTCTCCACATTCCCAAATCCTCCAGCAATTCATACCTGAAGGCTGGAAGCCCTCCTTCAGATTACCTAGGGATGTATACCTGAACACACTCCCACTGACTCATGCATTAAATCATAACTCACTGACAAACAGTCACACCAAGCAACACTCCTTTCCCTCTCACAAGTCACATTATCTAATCTCCCTTGATCACTCAAACCAAACACTAACTTTCCACCCTCCACATACTTAAACTGTGTTCTCAACACACACCATCATAAAAACCAGGGCCAGCTTCCAGACACACCTACTCCACCTATTCCCAGCATCAGTAAAATGTTCTGATGTTCTCTTCTCTCCAGGGACAAGAGGGGTGGGGCTGTTCACTCATTATAGGAAGCTGTGAACTTTCTTTCTTTGACTTGTCAAAGAAAACTGCCACTCCTTTCAGTTCAGTTCTCTGGGATTTTTTTTCTAGATGAAATTCAATTCAGTAAGCAGTTACTAAATGCTTACTATGTGCCAAGATCTGTGGTTGGTAGGCACTGTACTATATAGATGACAATGAAAGGGTTTCTACCCCCAAAAAACTTTTTTTCTGCTAGGGAGGAAGCAATCCATACTCAGGTAAGTAAGTACAAAATATATGTAGCACTCCCTCTGGGCTTAGTCTCCCAACTTCCACTCTTTGGCAGACTGGGGACTAGGGGGTAACCCCCAGGTGATGGGGTTTCAAGTATTATTGCCTATGAGCCCCTATCTGGTGTTCTCCTTATTATCAATCAGCTGGTAGAACTCTATTAGCTTTTAGAAAAGGATATTTGCTAAGAAGGAGTTTCCCTCAGATACAGCTTTTTGCTAGGCCCCAAGAATGGGTACTTTTCTACAATCTATAGCTAACATCTCCCTCTGTCATGAGGGGCCATAATGCCTGAAGCTGCCTCATTCTCAGGGGACCATCTTTCTCTCTCCACTGCAGATGCTTTCTGTGTCATCAGTCACTACCTGTCCAGCAGACTCTACTACTGATTCTATTGGACCCGTGATCACTCTGATGAATATCCTAGTCCTTTGGGCACTCCCTTCCACAAAGACCCATTTACCTAAAATTAGGAAACAACAAACACAAAAGAAACAGAGATGCCATATGCTCACAGACACATGGCAATCAAGTGGAAGAGAAGACATACACCCTTCCCCTCACCCAGCAGCTCACAGTAGCTCTATCACACTCACCTTCAGGAAGGAAAAGAAGTAAAAAATGGGCTGACAGAGGAGCAGATCATGCTTTCATATGTACATTCAGTTCTGTTTTGTAACTCAAGGAGTCATCACTCCTTTCAGCTCCTTACCTGGTCTGAAGATTCTTTGTCAACACACAATACCAGTCCCTCAATCATTTGTAGTCTCACCAAGTCTCCATGTATAAGACTAGAATGAGGTAGGGAATATCTGAATATGCTCTATATATCCCACCAGGAAGAACACATCTAAGCATGTTCTAAAGATTGGGTCCTCATTTGCCAGTTTCCTCCTCCTACTTATCCTCCAATCCCTCACCCCTCCCTCATTGATTACACATACAAAATAAATTCAAAGTAATTTTTATAGGGGAAGATTATGAATTAGGGAAATCAGGAAAGGCCTATTTGTAGAAAGTAGCTCTTTAACTGAGTTTTGCAGGAAGCTAGAGATTCCAAGAGATGAAAGTGAGCAAAGAAAAAATTATAAGCATGGGAATAGCCTGTGCAAAGACGTGGGAAATGTATAGAAAACATTGTAGTTTGGTTAAAAAAATAACTAAAACCATGTCAACTGGTCTCATTACTTCCTGGCAAATAGAGGGAGAAGAAATAGAAGCAATGTCAGATTTTATATTCTTGGGCTCAAAGATCACTGCAGATGGTGACTATAGCCATGAAATTGAAAGACATTGACTCCTTGGAAGGAAATCTATGGCAAATATGGACAGCAAACTAAAAAGCAGAGACATCACCTTGCTGACTAAAGTCCATATAGTCAAAGTTACGGTGTTTTCAATAGCAATGTATGGCTGTGAGAGTTGGACTATAAGGAAAGCTGAGCATCACAGAATCAACGCTTTCAAATTGTGGTGCTGGAGAAGACTTTTGAGAGTCCCTTGGACAGCAAGAAGATCCAATCAATTAATACTTAAAGAAATTAATTCAGACTACTCATTGGAAGATCAAATACTGAAGCTGAAGCTTAAATACTTTGGCTACACAATAAGAAGACAAGATTCATTGGAAAACATCCTGATGTGGGAAAAATTGAAGTCAAAATGAGAAGGGGATGGCAGAGGATGAGATGGATAGTTAGCGTCATGGAAACAACATGAGCCTGGAGAGACTTTAGGAGATAATGGAGGATAGAAGATATGCTATCCTCCATGGGGTCACAAAGAATCAGATACGACTGAATGAATGAACAACAACAAAGTTTCTTGAGCAGGAGACTGAAAGGTCAGACCTGTGCTTTAGGAAAGCCAGTTTGGCAGCTGTGAGGAAAATGGATTTGAGAGGGGAAAGATTGGAGGCTGGGAGATCAATTCAAAAGCTATTGCAATAATCTGGGTCAGTGCTGATGTGCTGGCCATGGAAATAGAGATATGGGGACAGATACAAGAGATGTTGCATAGGTAGAAATGACAATATTTGGCAATTGATTGCATATAAAGGGAGAAGGAGAAGGAAGGAAGAATAGAGAATGAATCCAAGGTTGCAAACCTGGGTGACTGGAAGGATGACAGTGCCAATGACAGAAATAGATAAGTCTGGAGGAAGGGGGACATGGTTAGAAGGAAGGATAAAAATTAGCATGTTTTGGTT
The DNA here is from genome assembly GCF_900497805.2 of Vombatus ursinus. Lineage (NCBI taxonomy): Eukaryota > Metazoa > Chordata > Mammalia > Diprotodontia > Vombatidae > Vombatus > Vombatus ursinus. Next base: position 9,455,563 of record NW_020954553.1, read on the forward strand.
ACATTGAGTATGAAATGCCTGTGGGATGCCCAAGTGAAGATGTGTAGTAGGCAATTGATGTGGGACTGGAGATCAGGAGAGACAAAGGCTAGATATGTAGATTTGGTAATCACTTGCATAAAGATGATAGTTGAACATCTGGGGGCTGATGAGAATACCAAGAGAGAAAACGTAGAGAAAGAAGAAGCAGGTGTAGCTAGGTAGCACAGTGGATAGAACACTGGCTCTGGAGTCAGGGGGACCTGAGTCCAAATCCAGCCTGAGACACTTACTAGCTGTGTGATCCTGGACAAGTCTTAACCTGTTTGGAAGAAGAAGAAGAAGAAGAAGAAGAAGAAGAAGAAGAAGAAGAAGA